>NC_084461.1:165922348-166225378 GCF_027409185.1 Cynocephalus volans | reverse complement strand
TCTCTTACAAGCCAGTATTTATTAATGGACATTTAAAGGCAATGCTTTCTAAATGCTGAATTTCCTCACCTTGTACTATCCTTTACACATTGCAATGTTTGTTATACCTTCCCACACACCGGTAAAACAAAGAATCCAAAAACTCTCGCTTAGATTTCCAAACTGGATCAAGGTTGGCTAAAATTTAGTTTGGCTTTAAGTCTTTCCAATCAATTTCCCACTATATAAATGACACTTCTGGTATAAGATTAACAAATACAGAAATGAGCCAACATTTTCTTTTTCACATCCACATAATAGCTCTAACTGCAAAACTTCAGGACCTGTTCCCTTCCAGGCTGTTCTGTCTTTTCATATAGGCGTGTGTGTTTTTGGTGCACAGATATATCCCTGTATCTGGGCCAGTAAAGTACTTTTTCTGATGTGGGGCCAAGTCTATACCCTTACTGTTCATCTGTTGTAACTTTTCCTCAAAAAAGTATTTAAATTTTAGGTGGTGGCCATTCCAATCTCCACTCCTGATACTAGTCCTGCCTTGACAGGTTGCTGAAAGTTCTGAATGGCCCCAGAAATGGGCAGTTTTATCTCTTAAGTTTGTTTCAGTGGCTGTAAATTTGAAACTTATGGACTTAATATTACTGTTCTGAAAGTTGAATTCATGTCCACTCTAACTTCCATCCGTGTAACAGCTTTTCGCTGCTCTGTGTTACCTGTATTTATGTTGTTGTTTGCACCCTGCCTCTGTCAGAAGTTCTGTGACAAAAGCATTGCCTTTTGCCCTTAGAAGACAAGGCCTGTCTGTTCAGTGTCTGTTGCTCAGCCTAGTGTCATGTGTGCACTTAGTGATATGTAGGAGGTGCTCAGTTTCCCTGGGCTGGGGTTATAGGACAGTCTCTGGGTTACAAGCCACTCTCCAAGTCTCAGGCCCTTCCTTTTGGCCCTCCCCTAAAGGAAAGTTACTGTTGCCAGTTAGACCTAATTTCAGCACCAACACCAGGAAGTGAGACCACAAGGGGCTGTCTTATGCAAATCCAGTGGCTGGGCATGCTCAATAAAGAAGGGTTATGTAACCCTGGCAGCTGAATGAGCTTCCACTACAAGTGCTAGAGAGCACAGAATATCCTTGAATATTCCTGGTGCATGTGATGGAATTTGACCAAGGGACATGCTCCAAGAAGAAACCAACTGAACATGTGCAAAACTAAATATTACGTAACTGGGAACTGACCTCTTAATTGAATATTCATTAGATAGAGAAACTTTTATAAAAACTGAATCCCAGCAGAAGGAGGGGCTGTTGCTCACTCTCTTGAGCCAACCTGCATTCTGTCCTGAACTTTGAATATGTATTTCTTGCTTTTGTCTTAGATTTGGTGTGGGCCCTGCTCAGTCTGTGGAGCTATGCCACACACTGTCTGTGAAATCTGTATCTATTATTTGTTGCGTTAAACCATTAAAATGTTCTCACTTTCTACTGTGACTCTGCTCTTGAATTCCTTCCTCTGGTGGAGTCAAGAACCTGATAAGAGGATGCGATGGATTGAGACTGGCTACTGGGCCTCTCACGCCCTTCCTCTGACATCACTAGTACTAAATACTTGTGTTGTTAAGGATTATCATTTCAGCTTTATCCTACCTTGTTTGTATTCTTACAGAACATTCTACCCTTTTATAAACTACAGCCTAGTAGTAGATTTCCACTTTGTGAGAAAGTAAGGTTCAAACCGTCAAACTCTTTGAATGTTTAATTTCTCCTGAGCTGCCTACAATGGATCAAAATGTATGAATGGACCAGCTTTGGTGACTGGTAGAACTGCACCTGTGCCGGACTCCCTCATTTGCTGCATGCTCTTTTCAGGTTAGGGGTGGCTTCTGAGCAGCTCTGGCTGGCTGGTAGGGCACACAGCAATGTGTCTGGCCTTATGTGTGGAGGCGGTCTTGTTCTGCTTCAGTGCCTGGCTACGAAGCAATGCTCTGGGAACTTTAGGACTGAGGGAGAAGGGGAATTCATGCTAGTTGAACTGACTTGGTGGGCAATTGTTAGAGATAAGTACAAGGGGGAAGGCTTATAATTAAGCCTCAGAGTGCCTCCTATGTTGTTAAATGTGAGTTCATTATAGTCAGAACTGATCTTATTTCCAGTGAATTAATTATTGTAAAAGCCTAACTTTAATTTTATGTAAAACTTTTTTTTTTTTTTTTTCCATATTGGAAACATTGTCAATCTACTTTCTCAATCAAGTGTTTGGGATTTGGAGATATTTAAAATAACTTGGACAGGTTCAATTCAATCTCTGCTTTCTTGTCTTTTCATTCTTAGTGGTCACTGTATTTTTTGTTGTGATGCTTATTTTTGTGGTGGAGGCAGATGAAGAACACATGTTGAAGGGATCCTCTTTTTAAGAACTTTATAGTTAGAAAAACAGTAGAACCATGTATTCATCCAAAATGTGACTCCTTGAAAAAAAACTGACCACAGCAGTAAAATTTATAAACTACTAGCTAATCTAACCAAGAAAAAAGGAAGAAGTACAAAGTGTACAAAATAAGAACTGAGAAGGGGAAATCATAGGACAAAATTTAAAGAATTGTAAGAGACTATTTACTTAACTCCTTGAAAATAAATTTGAACACCTGCATGGAAATCATAATTTTTACAAAGATATAATTGACCCAAACTGACCCCAGAAGAGGTAGAAAATCTAAACAACTTGATTTTCACAGAAGCAATAAAGTTGTCAGAGTTACCTCCTCCAAAAATGTCATGTCCAGACGGTTTCACAGAGAATGTCTACCAAATATTTAAAGAGCAGATAATTCCAACATTATTTAAACCGAGAGAAATATCCAGATTCTTTTTAAGAAGCAAGTATAGCATTGAAACCAAACCCGATAAATATTGCACAAGAAAGAAAACTACAGACCAGTCTTACGTATGATATTGATGCAAACTGCTAAGTAAATATGATGAAACAGAATCCAGCAATGGGATTAGGTCTCAGAATGCACGGATGGGTCACCATTAGGAAATCTATTAATGTAATTCATCGTTTAATTGATCAAAGGAGAAAAATGATATAGCTCTCTCTCTCCTGGTGCTGAAAAGTTATTTGACCAAATTTAACTACCGTTCTTGATGATAACACTTAACAGAGTAGGAATAGATGGCTGCTGCCTTAACATGAAAAAGTAATATGTGTTTTAGCCCAAAGGCCAACTTTAGGCTTAATGAAGAAATATTAGAGATTCCGACTAATGTTCAATCAAGACAAGAATGTGGCTTCAGCCTAAAACCTAGTACCAGGTGCACACTGTTACCAAATGCTTTTGATATTATCATCTTAGCTTTAATCCTACCTTTAAGAAAAATATCCTACCTCTTTTTGCATTCCTAAGGAAACTTCCACCCTTTTGTTGTGTGATCTAGTAGTAGACTTATACTGTGCAAGAAGGTAAGATTCAGAAAAAAAAGAGAAGGTAAGATTCAAACCTTCAAACTTTTTAATGTTTAATTTCCTTCAGGTTACCTAAATTGGATAATAACATGAAAAGGTGTACTTTGAGTGACTGTTTATTATTTTACATTGTATTGTAGGTAGTAGCCAATGTGGTCAGGCAAGATAAGGCAATTAGAGATGTACAAAAGAGGAAAAAAAAGATCAGAGGTTCTTCAATACATATGGAATGTAGCTTATGATAAAGGTGATACCTCAAATCAGTGGGGAAGAGATGGAATATTCAATAAATAGCGTTGGACAACTGGGTAGCTGTATGAAAGAAAAGTTGGATCTGTACTTCACACCTTAAACCAGGGTAAATTCCTAATGGACATATGACGACAATAATAGCTCACACTTAACGAGTGTACTACATGCTAGGCCCTGTAGTAATTAATTTACATATATTAGCACATTTAATCCTCCCAGTAACCCAATGAGGTAGTAACTATTATTATCTCCATTTATGGATGTGGAAACTGAGGCCCAGAGAGATTAGGTGACTTATCCAAAGTCACGTGGCTAATAAATAGTGGAGCTGGGATACGAACCTAGGCAGTTTGGCTCTAGAGTTTCTGGTCTTAATTACTATACTCCTTTTCCATTTAGTTAAATGTAAACAATGAAACAATTTAAATATGAGAAAAGGAGATTTCCCTTATAATCTTGGTGTGAAGAAAGCCTTTCTAACCATGGCTTGAAAATGAGAACATATAGAAGATTGTAAATTAGATCACATCAAAACAAAAATCTTCTGCATGGCAAAAATCATCATAAGCAAAGTCAAAAGACAAACTAAGATAAATATTCACAATTCATATCATAGGTGAAGGACTAATATCTCCAATATATAAGACGTTTGTACAAATTAATAAAAAAATCCACTAATATCTATTAGAAAAATAGGCAAAGGTTATGAACAGTTTATAGAAAAGGAAGTACAGTTGGCTCTTAAACATAAAAATATGCTCAACTTCACTCATAATGAGGAGAGTGCAAATACCATTTTTCATTTTTCAGACTGGCAAAAATCCAGAACTTTGATGATACACTCTGTTAGCAAATTATTAAGGAAAAAGGCACTTTTGTACATTGCTGGCGAGAGTGTAAATTGGCTCAATGCTTATGGAAGGAAATTTGGCAATATGTATAAAAAATTTGAATGCATGTACCTTTTGACCCAGGAATTCAATTTCTGGGAATTTATCCTACAGATATACTTGCACACATGCCAGACAATGACTGCACCAGGTTATTCACCGCAGCTTTGTTTGCAGTAGCAAGAGACTGGAAACAACCCAAATGCCCATCAATAGGGGGCTGGTTAAATAAAGCATGGTTCATTGTCACAATGGAATATGCAGCTGTGAAAAAGAACATAGAATGTCTATTTGGAAGTGTATGTAGAGATTGCCAAGATACAATGTTCAGTGTGAAAAGCCAATCCACAACTGTGTGTGTAGTATACTAACTTGTGTGTGAACAGGGAGGAAAATAATAATATGTATGTACAAAGACATCTTGAAAGGATAGCTAAGAAACTAATAGCCAGGGAGAGGGCTATGCAAGGAGGTGAGGATGGATGGGAGATATAGGCTTTTTACTTCATGCTTTTTTTTTTTTTATAACTTTTGATTCCTGGAATGTGACTGCATTATTGAATTAAATAACTCCACTTTGAGGATGATCTCTTTATCTCTGCTGTTTTTAGTCTAATTGACCACCCTTCTATTGTCTCGTCATATTTATTTCAAGTTTTTTTCTTTTTAAAATTTTTCTTTCTTTTCGTTGTCATCTATTTTTTTTTTTCAACTTGCTTTTGTAATCAAAATCTACATTTTGGCGTGATTTAAAAATCTAAATTTAGAGGGTGTAATTGGCGTAAGTTAATCCAAGTCGTTTTACATTTCATAAATATTCATTTTTATTGAGGCATCATTTGTGCTGGCATCATTTATAGAAAGAACAGACCTTTGGGGACAAATTCCTTCCACTATTATGTAGAAGGTATTATGTGTATTTCTTTTATTGTGAGTGATGTACATAGATTTTTAAAAGAAAGTGATAGAAAACAGTTTTTATTTTAGAAAAACTTTCCCTAATGTGTGATTAATTTCTAAATTGTAGGACACAGAACTGTTATTTCTTCTCTTCTCATCCTACCCCAAGCTCTTTGATTATTTTACAACCTGTTTCAGAACCTTCAGTGTTTCCCTGAAGTCCCTGGGACAAGGGTGTTCTGTACCTCCCATAGTCTGGTCCTTACCCACCTCCCCAGTTTTTCTCCACAGTGCTCCTGTAGAACCCATGTTCTGCCTAACATGTTTCAGAGTTCTGTGTCTGCAATGGATCATGTGATTATACCCCTGTGGACTGCACACACTAATCTTTTTATTTATTCATTCGTTAGATGTCTGTTGAGTGCCTGCTTGGGTAAGGTGCTGTGTTTCCTTATCTCCCTCTTACTCCTGTCTATAGATTTATGCTGCTTGAATTCCCTTTCTCCCATAAACCCATCCCTTTTCTCTCCAATCTAAGGGACGCTTTTCTTCTCTGCTGGACCGTAGTTATGTGGCCTTATGACACAGGGATGCTAACTTTGGTCCATGGGGCATGTACTCTAAATGGTTGTTCCAGTCATGGTGATGGATTTGTGCTGATTTCTTCAAACTTTCCCCCATTACTCTTGGGACCAGGGGTAAACTTTTCTTTTGGCCAGGATGATGGGTTGTTAAGTCTCTGAGCAGAGACTTGCTAGGCATATGCGGTAGGGTGGGAAGGAGGCATAGTCATGCAGGCCTTGGCCTGTGACCCTCAGGCTCAGGAGTCACCTGGAGCTCCTGCTTCAGGTTGGGGAGGGACGGCAGGTGGGAGGGAGGAGAGTGAGGACAGCAGAGGCAGGGGATGGGGGACTGGCTTGGTGAGGAGAATCAACCTGGGGCATGGGCCCAAGAGAGCGAGTGGCCACCAGGCCTCAGCAAGGACAGAGTGGAGGCCTCCGTGCTGACCTTGGGCTGGCCCTTCACAGGTCCCAGCAGCCTGCCAGCATTCACACCTGCTGCCTTGGCAGGTGACCAGGCCCCATCCCATGCAATAGCAGCTGGCTGGTCCTGCCATCCTGGGCTACCAAAGTCACAGATCCCCTGGTGACACATCGAAGACTGGATTCTGCAAGAGATGGTTTCAGGGTGTCAGTGTGCGATGAGGGAAAGCTGCGGGTGCTCTGTGCGCTGCTCTTTCCTCTTTCCTACCTCGTGAGTGCCAAGTTTGTCTGAGGGCATCACAGTACTCAGTGTCCTGTGGCTGTGTTTCACTGGAACTCTCCAAGGGCGGGAGTCGTCTCATTCTGTGTGTCTGCAACCCAGCAGGCTGACAACGACCAGCTGTCAAAAGACTGTAGCATTCACCTTGCAAGTTCTTTGAGAGTCAGGGGCCCCTCTGAGCACTATCATGCACAATAGACATACACATGTTATGCAGTGCACATAGTAGGTAGTCTATAAATGTTTGCCTGGGTGATGGAGAGGGGACCAATGCAGTGAAGAATGCAGGAAGGGAAGAGGGTTGGGGGCTTGTTGTTTGCTGGTTTCTGTACTACCAGTTTTTCCTATCACATCAGAAAACTATTAGCTATTAGAAAACTATTAGAGAGAATTTCTACAGCCAAATGGAAATGTATGTAATAAGGAGTGGACCCTGTCACTGCACCCTGAGACCCCCTGACAGTCTCTCTACCTGCCACCTCCCTTCTTCTTCCTGTAGTTGAGCATCAGCCCGGGCTTGGCTGCACAGGGCCACGTTGTCCAGACTTCTAGTGAGCCATGGGCTTATCGTCACTCAACAGCTCAACCATCTCCACTTTTATCTATCTCCTTGCCACATCTCAGAGGACCATAGTGAGAGGTTGGGAGTGTGTGATGGTAGCCCTGCCTTTGGCATCTGCCAGCATTGTGCCCTTCACTGTGCTCATTTTCTGCTCTCCTTTTTCTGCCCTCTCTCATGGGTGGCCAGCTTCCTTCATGGTTTCAACCACCCTCGTGTGCAGATGGCTCATGAAATCTCTGTCTTGTGAAAGTTCCACCTTTCTATTTCCAAATCCTTACAGGATATGTGGGTCCTGCTGTAACCCTAAACTCAGTTCTAAAGCCAAACCTATTATTTCTCTTTCAAAAGATTGGCTACGATGTTAATTTCCCTATGTCTGTCAGTGGCACTACTATGCTGTCAAATCCCAAAACCCTCAGTTGCAGTCGTCTTGATCCTTGCCTATGTATTTAGTGTGTCCCTCCACCCGTAAGTCTTGACTGTTCCTTGCCTTCATTGATCCCTGACCTCTCTGCCTTCACTCTCCCCCGACCATTCTATCCAGAGCATCACTATCAGCCATCTGCCTAAAACTTGAACTTCATTCAGTCACTGCTGTTTCCCAGGCAGTGATCTGTCTGACACTGTTCATCCTGATGTTAGGGACTTTCTGTAATGTGCTGCTGATCTTAGAATCCCGATCTCTGCTTACACCCCTGAGACTGACTCCTGCTCTTAGCACCTTCCGCCCTGGATGCTCATGTCCCCCCACCAAATTCATATGTTGAAATCCAAACCCTCAGTGTGATGTTATTAGGAGGTGGGGCTGTTGGGAGGTCATTAGGTCATGAGGGTGGAGCCTTCAGGAATGGGATTAGTGCCCTTGTAAAAGAGACCTAAAAGAGAGCTAGCTAGTCCCTTCCACCATATGAGGACACAGTGAGAAGGTGCCATCTGTGAACCAGAACGTGGCCCCTCATCAGACACTGAACCTGTCAGCACTTTGATTGTGGACTTGCAGCCTCCAGAACTGTGAGAAATAATTTTCTGAGTTTGTAAGCCACCTGTCTAAGGTATGTTGTTGTGGCAGCCCCAACGGAGACACAGGATGTTTTCCTCCTTCTGCACAGCCTGTCTAAATCATCCTGGGTCTTTCAAGGCTAAACTCAGCTAATTTCACTTCCATGCTGCCTTTTGGGTCTGCTTTAGCTTAAGTTACTCTTAGAGTTGGAGGTAGAACTAGGGCTTTGGGGCTCTATTTTATGCTTTCATACTAATGCCTCTTCTTGGGGAGATGGAGGTAGAATTCCTCTCCTACACAGTATTTGGTGCTCAGGGATAGCTGTGTTTTTTCCCATGCGTTTTCTAGCCTGTTACAGTAACCCGCTGGCAGGACCAGACCTCTCAGTTTCTAATTGCGAACATCCTCCTGGAGGTTATATTGAAATGCTCTTCCCATTTGGTGAGATACTCTATTTTGACTCATAATGCCAAATGCTTGATTTTACCTTGACCAAAGTCCTCTGTGTCATCTGGGTCAGCTGGAATCTCTTCCATAAGCTGGGCTTCTTATGAAAGGAGACATAGGTTATTGTTCGACATAAAGAAAGACATGGTTCCTTATATTTCTGTAGGACTTTTGTATGATTTCATGTGAGAGTGTCTATACTGTTTCCCAGCAGGTTGTATTTCTGATCCACTAGCTTGTTGAAAAAGTGTACTAAATTTGCATTATAATACAGTAAATATGGGTAGTAGTGAAACTGGAAAAAATACAGAGTGGCAATATGTTTCAATGAATATATTATCATTACATTTTTAAAATATGAAGAATAAAATTTGAGGACATTGAATGTCATCCTAGAGCATGTATATATAAAATGAATTCTTTTGAAAATGTTACCATGGTAAAGTAATAATATTAACATTGAATTTTCCCTTGTAAATTTTCCATATTTTACCTTTGATTTTCTTTTTTTTTTGTAAACTGTAGTTTACTGTTTGGGTAGTTTATAGCTTGCTTAGGTCAAATGCAATATAACAAATTAAAGAGCATTGTTCAAATGGGGCCACAAATTATTCTTTGGCCTACTGAAAACATTTGATATTTTAACAGGTTGTACCCAAAATGAAGAGTCATGAAAATGAAATACATTGAGGGAATTCATAGCTTTCCAGCTGGAGAAAATGAAACCTAAAGTAAAACAATCTTGAATGTACTGTCATTAGCAGATGAAAAGAAAACCATGTAAGCGTTTACAGAATGGAGTAGCCGGTTGTCAAATACAGCCCCTGAGAAAACACTGCGTTGCTGAAAGCCTAAGACCAGCTCATGAAGAGCTATGTCACCAGCAGCAAGGCTTCTGTGGGAACCTCTTTGGGTCCCTGGAGCTTCTGGCTTGCTACTCAGCATCCCTCACGCACTGAGACGTGTGCACTGGCACGAGGAAGCTGCATAGAGCTCCTACTGCACCATCCGATGATGACAGTAGGGGTCTGATCACAGAGGGGGCTCAGGCGACACTGTCCTGACATCCCCACTCAGGGAGCTGGGAAGCTGTGGAGCACTGAGAATGTCAGCCTCTCCTAGCTGCCAGTCCTCTGAATGCAGAAGCGGTTTGGAAGAGCCCACTGCAGATAACTTTAAAAAAATAAATTAAAAATGAGGTTTTTTCCCTCATACTAAAAAGCTCTGTGGATTTATTTCAATATGTGGAATAAAAGGGAATAATTATTTTCTGGTGAAGGTTAGGAGTTGGATGAATAAGATTATGTCCCTGTTTGCTTTGGTAGTTTTGGAAAAAGACACACCAAATTTGAGGAATAAACTATACAAATATAAATATGAATTTCTAGGTGTAAGATAGGAGCCAAAAGATTTCTACTGATATAACCAGGGAACTTAAGCTGTCATGATGATGACCATTGTCATGATGATGAGCATCTTAACTGTTTTGGTTCATTAAAAATCCAACAATTATTATTATTTTTTTCAGAATAAGGAGATTTGTTAAAGAGCTGAAGCCTAGGCTTCATTTTATGTGTACATTTGTTTCAGAACTTGTAGGATGGTTGATTAAATTGGTATAATTTTAAAAATAAGGATTCTCCATTGCTTGCCGTACGTGGTTGTATTAAATTAATTAGGAAGGAACCAAGTGGTCTCTGCGATCAGGCTCTGGTTTCTCCTCCCAGTGGCTCTGGGAATAGCCTCTTCTACTGCCCCACAGTGTGTGGTCCTGCCCGGTCTGTACCAAGGTGCTACTTCCTTGCCTCAGGGTCTTTGTTACTGAATCTTTGCTCTCAATTATATTTTTGCCTAAAGTTTGATCTGTAAGTTTTGAACCATTTTCATCCTCTACTCCCAGCTTCCCAAGTAACTAGTGTTCGAAACCAAGAGGTCACTCTTCAGTACCATCCTCCAAATTCATAAAATCAAACCCACGCCTTATTTATTGTTGGTGTTTTATAAAAATGGATCAGATGTAATTCTCTGCATCTTGCTTTTCTTGCTTAACAGTACATTGTGGAAATATCTCCAAGTCAGCTGGTATTTCTTTAATATGTTCTTTTATTTTTAAATTAATAGACACTGTTTTCTGGAGCAGTTTTAGGTTTACAGAGAAATTGAGTGGAATGTACAGAGTTCCCATATAACGCCCCCCACCCCAAATCTCCCTATCATTAACGTCTCGCTTTAGTGTGGCATATTTGTTATAACTGATGAGCCCATATGGATACATTGTTGTTGACTGAAGTCCATAGTTTACACTTGGGCTCACTCTTGCTATTGTGCAGTCTATGGGTTTTGACAAATGTGTAATGACATGTATCCACCATTACAATATCATACAGTATAGTTTCACTGCCTTTGAAAAATCCTCTGTGTTTCTTCTAATGGTCTATTGCCCCAACCAAGAACCCCTTGAAACCGCTGATCATCTTCATAGTTTTGTCTTTTTCAGATGTCATATATTTGGAAATATATAGTATGTAGCTTTTTCAGACTGGGCGTCTTTCACTCAGCTGTACATTTAAGGATCCTCTGTGTCTTTTCTGGCTTCACAGCTAATTTCTTTTTATCACTGAATACTATTTGTTTATGTGGATGTATCACAGTTTATTTGTCCATTCACTTTTTTGATGGACTCATGGGCCACCTGTATGTGTATCTTCAGTTCCACATTATTGTTTTGGCAATTATGAGTAAAGCTTCTGTCAACACTTTTGTGCAGGTTTTGTGTGGACCTAAGTTTTCAACGCATTTGGGTAAATACCAAAAAGCTTGATTTCTGGATTGTATGGTATGAGTATGTTCAGTCCTTTAAGAAACTGACAAACTGTATTAGTCAGTTTTTGGTTGCTTATAAAAGAATACCAGAAACTGGGTAATTTATAGAGAAACAGAATTTATTTCTTACAGTTTTGGAGGCTGGGAAGGCCAAGGTCTAGGGGGCTCATCTGGTAAGGGCCTTCTTTGTGGAGACTCTCTGCAGAGTCCTGTGGATACGCAGGGTGTCACCTAACGGGGGCTGGGCGAGAGTGCTTATCAGCGTGCTCACTCACTCTCCTTATAAAGCCATCAGTCCACACCCATGATAACCCATTAAACCATTAACCCATTACTCCATGAATGGATTAATTCATTCATAAGAGCACAGTACTTATGATCCAGTTACCTCTTAAAAGCCCTATCTTTCAACACTGCCACACTGGGAATCAATCTCCCATGAGCTTTGGGGGAGACAAACATTCAACCTGTTATCAGAAACTGTGTTCCAAAGTAGCTGTACCCTTTTTGCATTCCCACCAACAAATAAATGAGAGTTCCTGTTGCTCCACATCCTCACCAGCATTTGATGTAGTCAGTGCTTTGGATTTTAGCTATTCCATAGACATGTACTGGTATCTCATTGTTTTAATTTGCAATTCTTTTCCTATGCTTATTTGCCATCTTATATCTTCTTTGGTAATGTGTCTGTTCAGATGTTTTGCCCATTTTTCAGTTGGGTTATTTGTTTTCTTATTGTTGAAGTTTCAAAGTTCTTTGTATATTTTGGATAACAATTCTCTATCAGATGTGTCTTTTGGAAGTGTCTTATCCCAGTTTGTGGTTTGCATTCTCATCTTATTGACAGTATTATTAGCAGAGGAGTTTTTAATTTAAGTGAAGTCCAGCTTATGAATTATTTCTTTCATGGATCATGGCTTTGGTGTACCTAAAAAGTCATTGCCAAACTCAAGGTCACCTAGAGTTTTCTTATAAAACTGAATGTGCAATTACCATGTGACCGGCAATGGCACTCCTGGGTTCTTACCCAGAGAAACCAAAACTTATGTTCACAAAAAAACCCATACATGAATGTTCATAGCAGCTTTTTTCATAATAGTAAAAAATTGGAAACAATCTAGACGTCCTTTAATGTGTGAGTGGTTAAACGGACTGTGGTACATCCATGCAATGGAATACTACTTGGTAATAAAAAAGAACAGAATATTGGTACAGGAAATAATGTGAGGGACTCTCCAGGGATTGTGCTGATTGAAAAAAACCAATCCCGAAAGGTTACACACCATAAGATTCCATTCATACAATGTTCCTGAAATGACAGAATTATAGAAATAGAGAAAAGATTAGCAGTTGGCAGGGGTGAGGGATGGGCAGGGGGTGAAGAGGAGTGGCTGCCTTTCCCAGCAATTTTTTCTGGCCTGTGGATATGATTGATTTGCTTCTGCACCTTTGTCAAAAATCAGCTGGGCATATTTGCGTGGGTCTGTTTCTGGGTTCCTGTTCTCTTCAATTGATCTGTGTGTTTGTCTCTGCCAATGCTGCACTGTCTTGGTTACTGTAGCTATGTAGTAAGCCTTAATATTGGGTAGAGTCATTCTTCTCAATTTATTTTATTTTTCAAGATTGTTTTAGCTATTCTAAGGCCTGTGCCTTCCAATAAAAATTTCAGAACAAACTCATCTATGTCTGCAGAAAAGCCTTGCTAGGATTTTGATAGGTATTGCATTGAAACTGTAGATCAATTTGGGGAGAATTAATGGCTTTTCTATGTTGAGTCTTCCAATCTAGGAGTACAGCATGCCTCTCCACTTATTTTCCTTTGATTTCTTTCATTGGCATTTTGTAATTTTCAGTATACAGATCTTGTACATGTTTGCTAAACTCATACCTATGTTTTTCATTTTATTTGGCGTGATTGTAAATGGCATTGTGTCTTTAATTTCACTTCCCATATGTTCATTATTAGTATGCAAAACTGTAATTGACTTAGATGTTGACCTTATATTTTTTGACCTTGCTGAATTTACTCATTAGTTTTAGCAGTATTTTTATACAGACTCCTTGGGATTTTCTATACAGACAACCATGTCATCTGGAAATAGAGACAGTTTTAATCTGTATGCCTTTTATTCTTTTTCTTGCCTTATTGCAGTGGCTAAAACTTCCAGTACTATGTTGAGTAAGAGTGGTGAGTGTGGGCATCCTTACCTTGTTCCCAATCTTAGGGGAAAAGCATTCGGTCCTTCACTAAGCTATCATTAAATATGATGTTAGCTGTAGGTATTTTGCAGGTGTACTTTGTTAAGTTGTGGTAGTTCCCCTCTAATCTACTTTCTGGGAGTTTTATCATGAATGTGTCTTCTACCACCTGCTTCTGTAAATAGAGTTTTGTTGGAACACAGGCATGCTTGTATGTTTATCTATTGTCTGTGTCTGCTTTCACAGTATAACACCTGAATTGAGTAGTTGTGATAGACCGTATGACTCTTAAAGCCTAAAATATTTATTATTTGGCCTTTTACAGGAAAGGTTTTCTGAATCCTATGGTAGTTCCATTAACTCTTTCTTTCATTACTTTTTCTCATCTGTCAGAGTTCCTCCTGTCTCCTGATATCACAAGATGGTTGTAAGCTCTTTGCCACCCCACACGTACATTTTCAATGGGCTAAGACCTAGAGCCTCAGCTATTGCCTGGAGCTGGCCTCAAATGCAAGCCAGGAGAATGAATGTGTATAGATCTAGCTGCCTTCCCAAGGCCCCTACTACTCTAATGTGGCTGCATTTCTACCAGCAGTAGTATTTTGGGTAGTTCTTACTTAACCTGAAAACTACTGTTAACTCTGTACCTTGACTGTAACCCTGAAATTGCTTTCACTGCACTTACTTTGTGGCCTGAACCTTCCTTCCTGCCAATACCCTCACTCTTACTACAGTCTCTATTGCTGTGTTACAGAATGCTTACACTGTGGAAAGATATATGAGTTCTAGTGATCTCTAAAGGATCCAGGGGGTGTTACACTCGATGTTTCTTTATGTTGTTTTTACATATTTATTATATTTTCTTTTCTCTAAGGGAGTTTTACAGCATTTTGTTTTGACAAGTTTTTTGCTTAGCCTGAAAATTAGGAGCTGGGTAAACTAGACCTGAGACTTAAGTTAGAAAATAAGCGAATGTGCTCCTATGGCCACTGGAAGGTAAACTGTTGTGGTTTTGTGATTACTGATTATTAATTGATAGAGTTACTATGTCCTGCATTTCCACATACACATTTTATTCTAGCTTGCTTGATCTACTCTCTCTGGAACATGGCTTTATTGCTAATACCCATTTTTCTTTTTTTTTGCCAAATTTTCTTTACCCATACCACTTCCTCCTTTGGTGATGTCTTCTCTTACTTTCCAGCCTATTTTGACCCTCTTCTCTTACGTATTCCCAACATTTACTTTATTCCTCATTTGATATACAGTCATTGTTTGAAGACATACTTTTTGTTTGTTTGTTTGTTTTTGTTTTTTGACTTTATTTTTTTTAATTTTATTTATTTATTTTTTTAAATTTTATTTTGTTGATATACATTGTGGCTGATTATTGCTCCCCATCACCAAAACCTCCCTCCCTTCTCCCTCCCCCCCTCCCCCCCAACAATGTCCTTTCTGTTTGCTTGTCGTATCAACTTCAAGTAATTGTGGTTGTTATATCTTCTTCCCCCCCCTGGTTTTGTGTGTGTGTGTGTGTGTGTGTGTGTGTGTGTGTGAATTTATATATTAATTTTTAGCTCCCACCAATAAGTGAGAACATGTGGTATTTCTCTTTCTGTGCCTGACTTGTTTCACTTAATATAATTCTCTCAAGGTCCATCCATGTTGTTGCAAATGGCAGTATTTCATTCGTTTTTATAGCTGAGTAGTATTCCATTGTGTAGATGTACCACATTTTCCGTATCCACTCATCTGATGATGGACATTTGGGCTGGTTCCAACTCTTGGCTATTGTAAAGAGTGCTGCGATGAACATTGGGGAACAGGTATACCTTCGACTTGATGATTTCCATTCCTCTGGGTATATTCCCAGCAGTGGGATCGCTGGGTCGTATGGTAGATCTATCTGCAATTGTTTGAGGAACCTCCATACCATTTTCCATAGAGGCTGCACCATTTTGCAGTCCCACCAACAATGTATGAGAGTTCCTTTTTCTCCGCAACCTCGCCAGCATTTATCATTCAGGGTCTTTTGGATTTTAGCCATCCTAACTGGGGTTAGATGGTATCTCAGTGTGGTTTTGATTTGCATTTCCCAGATGCTGAGTGAGAAGACATACTTTTTTTATTTCTTAACTTTATAATAGTGATTTAACTTAAACGTGTGTACACGTTTTCTCTATAACATCATTGTAAGTTAGTGAAGGCTTGTTTACTGATCTGGATCCCCCCATGCCCTTATACATTTATGTTACACAGTAACTATTAGTTAAATGAATGAAAGAATGATGGAGCTTACACGCTGTGTAATATCATGTTTGGAAGTTGTCTGTTCAATAAAATCCTTTTAGTATGGTGCAGGTCAATAGATATTAATATTAATGCATCTCAATAAATGGATGCTATGTTTTTAACTTACCTTCCAGTACAAACTATTCATCTTTAGAAATTTGATTATGACTGCTTGCATGTGCCCAGTAGCTGACTTACTGAATAGTTATTAGAGAAGATCGGAGCTCTTAGTTTCTACATTATGATTTGTGTTTAATATTTATGGAAGAGAAATCTTTCTACAAATATGTAAAAATATTGGCAAGTGAAGGAAATGACTCCCAGTGTGACAGAAGAAAATATCTTGAAAAGATCTGCAGTTATCTGCAGGTTCCCCAAGGTTGTGTTTACATAAAGAGACATTGTTTTATGTTCTAGAGTCAAGAGATGATTTTATGAGTAAGTTCTGTGAAGAACTTCTGTATGGTGATCAGTACCAGTGTAACTACTGCAGAAATCACATAGCAATATTAGACTCTGGGTTTATTGAGTTGCTGCCTTCCTGTAGCATTGGTCATGGTTTTCTCCTGAGGGTACTGCTTTCCTCTCTTGCCTTAATACCAAGATATGGAAACACATTAATGCTGCAGCTTACGATGCTGGGAAATGAATGCCTGCTTATTATCTCTCTCTACAGGACCTTTTGTGAGCACAGGTAGATGCTTGCTGCCTCAGTGTAAACAGGCGGCACTCAGAAGTGTGTTCTCTAGTGGAGGACGAGTTGTTTGGTGGGAACCACAGGTCATTTGTGTTTGGACAGTGTGTCTGAACCACGCTCCCTGTGCACTCCTCCACGTAGGCTTGGGTGAATCTGCTTCCGACTTCTCATCTGCAAAATGGAGACAGTGGCACCTGCCTCGTGTAGTATTTCTGGGAATGGAGGAGATGATGGGAAAGTGCCTCGCATGGTCCCCGGCTCCTGGCAGACACACGGAATGCTTCCTTTGCAGTGTGGTGTGTCCAGTGGGGATGTTTAGGGGACATTTTTGTGCCGTGTTGTTGCTCCTGTGGTGTGTGACTGATGGCTGTGTCACATCTCCACACTCACTGAAAGAGCTGCAGTGTGGGGCAGACAGGCAGGCAGCGAGCCACAGGCTCACTGCTGACCTTGAACTCAGCGTGGGTTCTGCCTTCTTTTCAGAAGGACGGGCCACTGGATCCACCTACGAGGCAGGAGGTCGATGACTCCTTAGAGAAAAGGGGCCCCTCAGAATGACTTTGGTGGCCCCCATAGCTGTACGTTTACTCATCTTGCTGGGGAGGGTGCCCTTGCTGACCGCCCTCTAGTTTCTCCCAAGTGAACTGCTTGTGGGTGGAGGCGAGGCCCAGCAGAGTCTGGGTGGCTCCCCACGGGGTGCTGGGGAGCCCTCGCTAACAGTGGGCTGCAGCAGGTGGCCTCTTGAGCACCTCCCAGCTCTGGGTTCCATTCTCCTAGTCCCAAGCCTGTCCCCCAGCTGTGTCCTCACAGCTCCAACAGGCGGGAGTGTCAGCAGAGCAGGGCCCAGGGCTGGAGCGCCGTGGAATCTCAGCATGCAGGAGCAGAGGACGAGGAGCTGCCGAGGACATTCAGAAAAAGTGTTTAGAAAAGAGGAGGGGTTCTCAGGAAAGCAAGAGAGGAGATGGTCTTCAGAAGAAGTCAGTCACGACCACCGGATGTGGCAGCCAGGAGGCTTTGCGACGGTGGTGGTGCAGGGAGGGGAGGTTTGGAGGCCAGAGGGAGGGAGGACATGCAGACCAGGAGGGTCCTTCTTCTTTTTCAACAGCTTGGCTGAGAAGGAAAGGGAATGGGGCAACCATCACGGTCAAAAGGGATGTGGTTTCTAAAGATGGCAGAGACTTGAAGATGTGTGTGCTCTAAGGGGAAGAGGGGAGGGTGCTGAAAATAAACCTATTTCAACTTGCATTGCTTTTTGTCGTTTTACTTGTGGGTTCTTATCATACTTCTTGACTACCTGTCCCCTTTTGTTTCTTAATTCATGTTTATTTCCTGGTCCCTCTCCCTCCCTCCTTCCCTCCCTCCCTCCCTCCCTCCCTCCCTCCCTCCCTCCCTCACTTCCATCCATCCATCCTTCCTTCCTTCCTTCCTCTCTTTCTGTTTTTTGTATTTCTGACAACTCATCTGTTAATGGATTTCTTTCTGGGTAGCCGACTGAACCCTGGGCCTTGGTGTTATCAGCACCACACTCTAGCCAGCTGAGCTGACCGGCCTGCCCCCCTGACCTTTGGAAGCATCAGTGCCACACAGGATCTGGGGTGGCAACTTCCTGCATTCTTTTAGGAAGAGACTTGTGTTGCCCGTTGGTCCCATTCATCTGTCTGCAGCCACATGTTCATCCTTTCTCATTATCTTTAAATTGTCACTGCAGGATTTATATCTGTCACATCATGTCAGGCCATTTCATTCACCCTGTGTTGTTACTAACTTTTTCACTTTTAGGCTTAATCTTTGAAGGTTTTGGGATGTAAGCCCAACCAATTTCTCCTTCCTCCTCCTCCTCTTCCTTGCTCCTTCTTCTCTCCTTGGCCAGTTTGAAATCAAGTGTGAGAACCGTGTTGGAGACAAGATGGACAGAGGAGTGGTTGTGCGTGTGGATAGTCTGTGTGGCGTGCAGTTACACACTCACCCAGTGCCGCCTGTGGTGGAGATGGTACTGGAGCTTGATGGGGCCACGGGCCCCGACACTGCTGATTACCCTGGGTGGGATCTGACCCTGTCTGGGCTGAGTCTCTTTCCAGAGCTTATCTGGAGATGGGAGCTGTAAACTGCAGATTCTGGGGCACTCGTGGGTTTTGCACCCTGGGGAAGGTCTGTTCTCACTAGGCAAGGTTGAAGTTCTACACCGAAGGCGGCGTGAATGGTAAAAAGAGTCCTCGCCACTGTCCAGGCTCTTGTTCTGTGCGTTCCCGAGATCTGGCTGCACTCCTGCCCTTCCTACAGTTTCGTTGTTCAACATTTCCTTGGATTCTGAAATGAAAAACAACTCCATCTCTCTGTTTCTCCTTCTCTCTTTTTATTCAAGCCAGTTCACGTTGGATTTTTTTCACTTGTACCTGAACCTAATCTTTAACTCTACGTTTATGTTTAATAAAAAATAAATGAAAATCACTGGTTTTAAACCAGTGGTCTCTAGCTAGCTTTTCACAAGAGCTGCATTCAGAAGGCTGTGATAGGGCCACAAGCATGCTGGACATTTATATTGTTCCAGGTTTCACCACTGTTAAGATGCTGCCACGGGTAGGTCCCTGGGAAGCCTGCTGTGCGGCAGTTCCCATGGAGGCTGTGGACTTGCTTCTCCATGGCCCCTCCCACAGAGTTGCAGCATTTTCTCCCAGGCCTGCAGCATATGCGTTTAGGCTGCAAGAAACAGGTGAATGGTAGCCCCTGGCTCAGCACCTGATCTGGCATTTATGTTTTTTCTGGAAAGCTAAAGCTCTTCATTAAAGTGGCACTGAAGTAATGCCCTCTTTCTAAGAGCAGGACCAACGCCACTAAAGTTAGCCCCTCTATTGTGTAAAAGTTAGGCGGGAAAGTGGGGGTGGGACGGGAGGAGTTCTGCTGACTGCCAAATTATCTCATGTACTGTTGGCTTGCTTACATTGGCTAATACCTCTTGGCGTGGTGAACGGGCGACCGAGTTGCCCGCGTTTGCAGCTTTAAAAACTGAGAACAAAGACGGTTCAGGGCCGCACCTTTGAATTGGCTGGTGTGGTCCAGCTGCTGGAAATAAAAATCTTTTTCTCTTTTTCTATATCGGTCTCCAAGGTTTTTTTTTCTCCTGATGCCTATAACAGCACCATCAATTATTGTATTCCTCATTAGAAGTGATCACATTTGCAGATAAGCAAACTCCTGGTAAGAAGAACGGCTCTGTTGTTAAACTGAACTCTTTTCGAGGGTTGCGTTGGAAAAGCCTGGCCTCCCACTGTGCAGTAGTCCCTTTCTGCTGCTTATAACAAAATACATGCAACTGGGTGATTTATAAAGAAAACGAAATTTATTGCTTACAGTTTCTGAGGCTGGGAAGTCCAAAGTCCATCTGGTGGTGGCGACAGTGACCAGGGGTCTCACATTGTGAGATGGTGGAAGCAGAGAGAGCAGAGAGAGAGAGACAGACTCTCCTCTTTTAAAGCCCTCAGAACCACACCCCTGACCACCATTGTTAGACCATTCACTACTGCAGGGTCCTAAAATCTAATCACCTCTTCAAGGCTCCACCTTTCAATTACCATAATAGGATTTTCCACCCTCAACAGTCACGGTAGGGATTGAGCTTCTCATATATGGATTTTGGGTAACACAACTCAGTCAAAACCTTTGCTAGTCTTCCAGACTTGGTGCTTCAGAAGTCAAGAATCACAGGGTTCTTGGCCTTTCTAACAACTTCCACGAGCCGCTTAAAGCTTTTCTCTCTCGGCCAGGCTTGTTCTGCTCATCAGAGGTGAGATGCCTCTGTGGCCCTGAGCAATGGCTCTGCGGGTAGGCTCAGGCATCCTCTGCTTTATTTGCTGGGCGAGTTTGTGGCACACTTACCGTGTCCAGTTGCTCATTTGCTCATCCATAAAAAGCACTCGAAAGCACAGCCATGGGGCTTCTTTTTCTGTTCTGACCTGCAGTGGAGGCTTCGAGCGCTTTCTTTGTGCTACGTTTAGCACTTCCTCTGTCCCCTTCAGAATTAATCTCCTTTCCGCAGAAGCTGATGGACGGTAGCTGTAAGCCCTGCATCTTTCTTGCATGGTCTCGCATGCTTTTTTGGGGTTATTTATTTATTTTTTTTCTCTCTATTCTTTTTTCCCCTTGAGGCAAAAACAGAGCGGGAGGAAGAAAACGGAGGAATGCCGCGTGGCGGCCTGTCTTCTGGTGGCCTCTTTCTCATTCTGGGGCAGCTACTCAGGCAGCCATGAATCTGTATCCCTGCCTTCGAATTAACTTCATCCTTCCTCATTACTATTTCATTTGGATGGGATGGCTTTCTACAGAGTTTTCTGGAAAAAATCTGGCTTTCTTTCTATAATTTCTTAAAGAGACCAGCCCTTTTCTTCCTGTCTGAATATTTGAAAGTACAGGTGAAAACCAGGCGGCAGCTGGCAGCAGAGCCACGCTGTGGCCCCCCCATTGGGCAGAGGTCTTCCCTCGTGGGCTGCACGGGGACCTTGCTCTTCATGGGCTGCTGGTTCTAGGCCAGGCTGCGACTCCGGCTCCTGGGCACTGGCACTTCCACCCTGGGATGTGGCGAGGCGTGGTCCTGGCCAGGAAGTCAGGCTGAGGTTGGGTGCTGGGGAAATGGCCTGGGTGGGATGTCCCAACACAGAAGAAAGCAGAAGCAGCAGCAGCAGCAGCATGGGCCAGGTGCCGGCCGGTGCAGCAGGGCGGCCCACGGCAGCATCAGGGAGGGGTTGATCAGGGGCATCCTGTGAGAACCAGGGCAAACAGGGCTGGTCGTGGGGAGAGGCCTCCTGTGCAGCTGCCAGTGCCCTTTGGTGGTCTGCACCTGACATCTCACAGCTGACTTATGTGGCCTCTAAATTGTTTTCTCTAAATTCTGGAACGTGTGCGTGCACGCATGTGCAAGTGTGTGTGTGTGTATGGCGGGGGGAGTGCTTGTGTTCTCATGGTTACTTTTCTGTAGATTCCTGCATGCTCAGACAGTATCTCTTTTTCACACTGAATGGACCTCTTTTGCATTTTCTACCAAACCCTACCATGACATAGGTGAGAACACGCTCAGCTTCGCTGGAGGTCAGGTAGGGTGAAAGTGGCTGGAGGTCAGGTAGGGTGAAGGTGGAGGCCGCAGCCTCTGCCAGCCTCTGCCTGTGGCTTCCCCAGCCCTTCCCATCTCACCTGAGAAACTTCTCTCTTCCTTTCTCCCACAAAACAGGTTGAGCGCTTCTTTTTGGCATGGATCCTAGCTAACATCCGTGCAATTAAGGATCTTACCATCTACTTCAAACCCTATCAAGACATTTTCTCAAAGACAGTGGACTTTAAATAAAAATAGATCTTATTGTGTATATTTGAGGTTAACAACACGATGTCGTAGGATTCATGTAGACAGTAAAATGGTGAAGCAGGTTAACACATCCATCATCTCACATACTTTTTTTTTGTTTGTGCACTTTTTGTGCATTGACCTAGGACTGAATTGTGTAATGTTGGAGCTTGAACTGGTAGTGGAGAGATGGAAAGAGGGGACAGTGAGGAGTGACAGGGCTCGGAGGGCCCCTTTCTATGGTCTCTTCTCCAATGTGTTGTGAGCCCCCACAGTCTTGCCACACGTCTAAATTTTATGCCCCCATCCCCCATCTTTGGAGGCCAGGACTGTGTCTGCTTCATCATCTCATTCCTGCAGCACCTGCCAAGGTGTCTCAAACATGGTAGGAATTCAATAAATATTTACTGAGCAAAGACATGTGCTCAGCACGGTGCTAATGGGTGACTTAAAAAAGTTAATAATCTCTGCTCTTAAGGAGTTTGTAGTCTAGTCAGGAAGATAAAAACAACCAAGATGAGAATAGTTAAGCCTTGAACCTGTGGCACTGACTAGGGGGGTGCATTTATCAAGAATTTGGAAGCGCTTAACCGAACTTACATTCTTGTGTATGTAGCATTTAAATAAAATTGTGACTTCTATCCAACTCATCACTCATTCAGACACTTTTTTCCATACTGTGTACAAAAAATGTAAAGCCATATTTTCAGTGATTTTTTAAAGGTCAGCAAAGAATATGAATTTCATCTTGGTATCAGCAAATGACAATCTAGTCTCAGCAAGTTACTTTGAATTTAGTAAAATCTAAAACTCAGGCTAGTTTTGTTTTCTGACTAGTACTCTAATGGAGAGACATTTCCGTGGGGCTATTAGGATAAAATATTGCTTTTGGATATTTGACACATTTCCTTGTATTTTTTAAATCTCTCGGGTACTTTAAGGGAAATTTCATCCATCTGATTTTGATCCAAATATAATGTACTCACAATAATGGAGAAATATTTGATATCCTGAGAAATGTATTGATGCTCTTAAAGCTTTTCTCCTGGGAAATAAGAAATCACATTTTTCCAGGAGTGAATGACAAACCTATAATGTTTAATTTTTCTGCTTATTTAACAAAGCCTGAGTTAAGTATCAAATTGGGCAGTTACAGATCAGTTATTGTTGTTTTTAGTTTTTTGAGTCTTTCTTTTAAAACATGCAAAGGACATTTTCTTCGAGGAGGCTTGTTTTTTTTTATTCTGACAGTTTTATCTGCTATCCTGTTTCCCCCCTGTCCCCCCCCAACAATGATTTTGGAAGATTTAAGGTAATAAAACAATTTTGATGTCTGTGGATTAATGGTGTCTGTATTTAAGGTATTTCAGAACTGTCAGAAGCTTGGAAATAGCACTTAAATGTATTGCTTGATTTTAATTACAAAATCCTTCCTCTGAGAATAAGATTCGAGGCCTAAGTGAGTGTTTTACATTTAAAAGAGAGGGTTTAGGCCAAGGTACAGCCACATTTTGTGCTCTCGAAAGACCTGAAATCCATTTGCAGATAAAATAGAGGTCTAATTTATAGCAATATTCTGTTTTGGAAGTGAAATGTGCAAGAACTTAGGCAATGTCAAATCGTAAGGGGCTTGTGCGTAGCCATCTGGGAATCGAGGGTCAGGGCCTGGTGTTTCAGCCACCTTGCTGTTCCTTGAGCACCTCTGACCTCTCTCTGGGGCATGTCCTGATTTCCAGGTTCTGACTTCTGGCCTCTGGGGGGATGGTGGTGTTGCCAGCTTTTCTCTTCCCTGGAGCAGGTTTTGCATCTCTGGCTTGGGCCTTAGCCTTGCTCTTTAAGGCTCCGCCACACCACCTGAAGCCTCTGGCCAGAGGCCAGGACAGGGGCCCAGCTGTTGCTCCACAGCTCGTTGCTGCCCCCTGCTGCCTACAGCCAATGGCAGTGAGCCCCCAGGCCCAGCAGGCCCTTGGGATCTGATGTCAGAATCATTGCAATAGTCTTCTGGCCTCTCCAAGTTTTAGTTCATCAAACAAATTGTAGCAGATGGATCTTCCTAAACTGTCATTTCACATGCGAGTCAGCTCAGTTGTAGTGGTTAGGTGCACAGACTGGAGACAGACTGCCTGGGTTCTGTCCCAGCCCTGCCACTTACAGCCTCTGTGACCTTGGGCAAATTGTATGACCTTGGATAAATTAGTTAAACTTTGTATGCATCAGTTTCCTAGTCTGAAAAAGGGATTAATGATACCCTTTTGAGGTATTATCATTTCGAGGATGCAGTAAAAGAAGTGTTTGGAACAGTGTGTAGCATATAGTTAGTGCTAAATATTAGTGATTGTTAAATCCCCCTTTACAGGATTTGCTGTAGACCAGCATTTCCCAAAGTGTGGGACTCATCACGCGAGGTGATAATAGATGGTTCCAGGGTATGGTACCAAATAATGCTAAACCACAGTGAAAAAATGATTCCTTTTTTCAGCTGTCTTTCAGCTCTTCTGATTGTGTCAAGGTGAGAGTGTCCATTTGGTACTAGAATGTTTTAACCTTTCTCCAACACTCACTTTTTAACAGAGATAGGCCTGAAGCTTAGTGATAGCTATAGGCTTTGCAAATTTAAAAACATCTGTTTTTTTTTTTTTTTTTTTTTTTTTTACAGTATTTTCTATTTCTGGCAAATGATTCTGGTTTTCCCTTTGTGTTTAATATAAAGTTTCGCTTAAAATTCAAAGCAAAGCGAGTTTGAAGAATATTAAGTAAATAATAAATAAATTGTACTATAGTTTCAAATGGCCAAAATCGTGAATGTGGCACTCCAATGCCTGAGGTTTGAGGGCACCCCATGAGAGAGCATGTGCTTTGGGCCCCTGGAGCTGGTCCTTGGCTGGCCTGGGACCCCTTCTCCTGGCATGTGGGCCTCTGTTTTAGTGAGACCACCCCAGTGACTGCTGACATGTCCTGGACATCTCTGCCTCTGGGTTTTTTCTCAGTAATGCCCTCCCTGTTCCATTGGGGATGATTTTCATTCATCCTCAAGGTGCCACTTAAAACTAGCAGGTCTGTAAGGTCTCCCTGATACTTCACTCTAGGCCTTTCTTCTTCCTCCGGACTTTCTCATATGCAACACCTGTTCCGTTGATCTGGCAATCATTTTTTGGCATATGGTATCTATTATTTTCAAGGATCTGTCTTGTTTCTGCAACTGGAAGAAGAGGGCAGGGACAGTTTCTTAATCATCTCGATATCTCCTTGTGGGCCCAAGACAGTGTTTTGGATGCAGTGAATGTTAATAAATAATTTAATTGTTGTGTGTCTGTATTGAGGTATGATTTATATGCCATGAAATGCCTCTGTCACGAGTGTAGTGTTTTATGAGTTTTAACTAGTTTACACAGCCGTGTAAACTTATTTTTCAGCACAGTACAGTGTCAGAACACTTCCATCACCCCGAAAGTTTGCTCCTGGCCTTTGCAGTCAGTCTGCTGTCCTACCTCCAGCCAACAAATGATCCGCTTTCTGTCTATTGTTTCCTCTTTTTTTTTTTCCTGCTAAAAGAAATATTTTTAATGTTACTCAGGCTGAAGCACATACCTTGTGATCCAAGAATAAAAGAGTTAACTGGTCTTGCAGTAGGATCTGAGGTTGCAAAAACTAAATCAAACTTGTCCACTGATTTCTGAATTCATTTTATCATGGAATACACACACACATGCACACACACATATCTATTCCATAGTATACATATTCTTTTTATTTTATCTTATTTAATTAATTAATTTTTTATGTGTCAATATATAGTGTGATCGATTTTCATAGCCCTTTGCCAATTTTTCCTTTCCCCCTTTCCCCCTTTCCCACCCCCCTTCAACCTCAGTTCTGTTCTCTTTTCTTAAAAAATTCAACAAATTATTGTGATTGTTGTATCTTTTTTTGTTGTTATTTATTTATTTATTTATTTATCTTTATTTATTTATTTATTTATATCAGCTCCCATATATAAGTGAGAACATGTGGTATTTCTCTTTCTGTGCCTGGCTTATTTCACTTAACATAATTTTCTCTAAGTTCATCCATGTTGCTGTGAATGGGAGTATTTCATTCTTTTTTATAGTAGAGTAGCATTCCATTGTGTTAATATACCACATTTCCTTATCCACTCGTACGATGATGAGCATTTCGGCTGGTTCTGACTCTTGGCTGTTATAAATAGAGTTATGATGAACATGAGAGTGTAGGTATCCCTTCCTCATGATGACTTCCATTCCTCTGGGTATATATCCAGCAGTGGAATGTCTGTATCATATGGTAGACCTATGTGTAGTTGTTTGGGGAATCTCCATACCATTTTCCATAAAGGCTGCACCATTCTATAGTGCCACCAACAGTGTAGGTGGGTTCCTTTTTCTCCGCAACCTCACCAGCATTTATCATTCTCAGTTTTTTTGATATTAGCCATCCTAACTGGAGTGAGATGATATCTCAGTGTGGTTTTGATTTACATTTCCTGAATGCTGAGTGATGTTGAGCATTTTTCCATGTGTCTGTTGGCCATTCATATATCTTCCTTTGAGAAATGTCTATTCAGCTCCTTTGCCCATTTCTTGATTGGGTGACTTGTTTTTTTGCTGTTAAGTTGTTTGAGTTCCTTGTATATTCTGGATATTAATCCTTTGTTGGATGCATATTTTGCAAATATTTTCTCCCATTCCGTTTATTGTCTTTTCACTCTGTTGATTGTTTCTTTTGCTGTGCAGAAGCTTTTTAGTTTGACATAATTCCATTTATTTATTTTTCATTTGGTTGCCTGTGCTTTTGGGGTCATATTCATGAAGTCTATGCCCAGTCCTACTTCCCAAAGTGTTTCCCCTATGTTTTCTTTTAGGAGTTTTATAGTTTCAGGACGTATATTAATTCTTTAATCCATTTTGAGTTGATTTCAGTATAGGATGAGAGGTATGGGTCTAGTTTCATTCTTCTACATATGAATGTCCAATTTTCCCAGCACCATTTATCGAAGAGGCAGTTTTTTCCCCAGTGTATGTTCTTAGTGCCTTTGTCAAGGAACAGAAGGCTGTAGGTGTATGAGCTGATTTCAGGGTTTTCTATTCTGTTCCATTGGTCTGTTTGTATGTTTTTATGCCAGTACCATGCTGTTTTGGTTACTATAGCTTGTAGTATAATTTGAAGTCAGTAGTATTATGCCTCCAGCTTTTTTTTTTTTTTTTCCCCCTCAGGATTGCTCTAGCTTTTTGGGATCTTTTGTTGTTACGTATGAATGTTAGGATTGTTTTTTCCATTTCTGTGAAGAATGTCATTGGTATTTTGATGGGGATTACGTTGAATCTATAGATCACTTTGGGTAGTGTAGAGCTAGGGCTAGGGTCTGGAGCTCACAGACCCCTCGAGCCCATTCACAAACCCTTCACATGCACATCTACGAGCTAGGTAACTGGACAAAATGGCCCTTGGAGCCTTGGCTGAAGTAGGAATAGTCTTTATTAAGCACACACACGTCTAATAGCTAAACAGTACAAAGAGAAACTCAGAAACTCAACTGCTACTGGGCAAAGTCTAAAGAAAAACTGAAACTGAGCAGCTGCCAGCAGAGTAAACATGCTCTATTTTTAGATGCAAGCTCTGCCTGCCAGCTCTGCTTCACAAGCTGAAGAACACACACAAGCAACAAACTAGAAAGATACATGGGTGCACATGCGCACTAACTTCACCCACACAACTTGTTTACAAAGAAATGTGGAGGGAGCCTGACTAAATTATCCTATTTTCCCCACAGTTAGTATGGACACTTCTTCTCAAATAAATATAGAAAAGGAATCATGCGATGTGTAGTCTTTCATATCTGGCTTCTTTCCCCTAGCACAGCGTTTCTGACACCCATGTCATTGCATGTCTTAGTGGTTGGTTCCTTTTTATTGCTTAGTGGCAATAGATAGGCCAGATCGGTGGATGTTTGGATTGTTTCATGTTTTGGGCTATTATGAATAATTCTATGAATGTTCATGTACAGGTCTTTTTTTTGGACCTATGTTTTCATTTCTCATGGATAGACTTAGGAATGAAAATTGCTGGTTCCTGTGATAAATCTAAGTTTAACTTTTTGAGGAACTGCCAAACTGTTTACGGTTTTACATTCCCATCAGTGATGTGTGAGGGTTCCAGTTTCTCTGCATCCTTGCCAGCATTTGGTATTGTCTGTCCTTATCCTTGTAGCTTTTCTACTGGGTGATGAGGGATGGGTCAGAAATGACTCTTGGATTTTCAAGTTGAGCAGTTGGGTGTTCTGTGCTACCATTTAATGGGAGGCCAAGAGAGGAATGAACTTTTTGGAGAAAAATCAATAATTCTGGTTTGGCTAAGCCGAGTTTGAGGTGCCTATGAGCCATTCAAGAGACACTCTTAAGTAGATAGCTGGATGTACGAGGACACCTGTGTCCATTCCATCTCCCTGACTTCATCAAATAATGAAAGCTGGGACAGTCACTTCTATTTTCTGTACCCTTGATATGTGTCTGATGGTCTGGAAAATCACATAACTTCTTCTGATGTCAGTTTCCTCGTCTATAAAATAAAATAATACCTGTCTTCCTCCACAGCTTGGGTGAGGAGTGAATGAGTTAAGGAGTGCAAAAGTGCTTGTTATCATAGTTGTCATTATTAATTCATGATTATCTTCTGTTCATTTCATTGTTATGTCCATTGTGGCTTCTAACCCCATATTTTGCACATAGCAGTTGCTCAGTAAATAATGACATAATGAGAGAGAGGGGGGAAGAGGAGGGAAAGGCAGGACCGGGAGAGGAGAGAGAGAGAATGGATATCATTTGGATTGGCCTTAGAAAGGATGGCCATCAGGCCTCAACATTGGAGCTTTGTGGGAAGGCAGTTTATCTTTTATTTTATGGCACCAGGGAGGCAACATGGAAGACTTAGGATTTTGAGAGGTATTTGAATAATACTTATCCTGTAAAGCATAGTAGTATTTGCTAAGTATCTTATCTTCACACTTGACTTTAGGTGTCTTGAAGGCTGGGGCCATCTCTGTATTTCCCAGATCCTTAGCTTACTGATTTAGCATGATGTAAATGCAAAAACATTTAGGTAAAATGAATGAATGGATTTTTAAAACTTCTTTCTTTATTCTAGTAGAAGTGACACGTTTTTGACTTTTGATTGGTTGGTAGATGACTCTCCAGAAGGTTATTTCCTCCCTTGTATCCCTAGAAGACCATGCACATGCCTCTACTACAGCTCATGGATAGCCTGTCACTGTAATTATTTGTTTACACACCTCTTCTCTGTCCTAAGCTCCAGGAAGGCAGGGGCTCCATCTCCCCTGGTTTATGCCTGGCAAGGAGTGGTTGAGATAGTGCCCCAGGGAATTATTCCTGAGTGAACAACTCACTGTATTCAAAACTTAATGAACAGCCAGAAAGGAGACCAGATCTGTGCTCTCTGGGGTTTCAGATTGCAGATCTAAAGATCTAAATCTAGGGAGGGGAAGAAGGTAGAGAAATGATCCAATAACTCTGTAGCCCTCCTTGTTCTGTGCTGGGGCTGGGGAGTGGCTCCCTATCACTGTCTTACATCTCAGACAGCAGTATTTGCTCATGCTGTAAATGTTCTGAGAGGGTTCAAAATTTCTTGTTAGGTTATCTCATTTGGGTGTGTTTTCCTTGACTGGCCTAAAACAAAGGATTTTCAACTTTTTTTTTTGAAGAAAGATTTTTTAGTTTTGGCAAAACATTTCATGTGAACCCCAAACTATAAATTATCAACACAGAAGTCTTTTGGTTGATCAGGGGTGATGTCCTAGACTCTCACCTGCTGATCCTTCCTTAGTCCTCTGACCAGGCATCTGGGGGACTGTGGCTTCCTGGAGGCAAGTTTAAAAACCACAGGTGCAGAGGAAGCCTGTCCATTTTGGCCTCCTGTTTCTTCTGCTACTGTCAGTAGACTTTGTTACGCCTGCAGAAAGACTTGCCCATGCTATCATCTGTGGCCACTAACTATAGGCTATATCAAACTTCTAAGCGTCAATCCCTTCTATATTTCCCTTTTATCTGAGAGCTTGAATCAAAACAAGGCTTTGAGGCCACCAGTAAATCAGGTAAACAGCACAAAGTGGGAGGAAAGTGCCCCATATTTGTGCATTTGCTGGTGTCTGAGGATATGCCTGTTATGGATCTTTCATATAAATAGAGTCATATAATATGTGAACTTTTGTGTCTGGATTCTTTCGAAGGTTTGTCCATATCATAGCATGTGTCAGTGCTTCGTTCCTTTTTATTGCTGAGTAATATTCCATTGCATGGATATATTTTGTTTATCTATTCATCAGCTGATGGACATTTGGATTGTTTTCAGTTTTTGGTTATTATGAATAATGCTGCTATAAACATTTGTGTACAAGTTTTTGTATAGACATGTTTTAAATTCTCTTGGGGATATGTCTAGGAATGGGATTGTTGGGTCACATGTAACTTTATGTTGAACTTTTTGAGGAATAGCCAACTGCACCATTTTATATTCCCATGAGCAGTGCAGAAGGTGCCAGTTTTCCGGTTTTTCCACCTCCTTGTCAACACTTGTTATTTTCCTTTTTTATTTGGTGGCTAGCCCAAATTCTTGACCTTGGTTCTCAGCTTCGTGCTCTAATCAAGTGAGCTAACTAGCCAGCCTATTTTTCTTTTTTGATTTTACTTCCTACTGTGTATGAAGTGGTATTTTATTGTAGTTTTAGTTGCGTTTCTTGTTATTTTGACTGTTAATATATCTTCTTTGGAGAAGTGTCTATTCAAGTTATTTTTAAATTGGATTGCTTTTATTGTTGAGCTGTAAGAGTTTTTTTATATATTCTGGATACCTTTTTCAGATATATGATTTGCAAATATTTTTTCCCATTCTGCATGTTATCTTTTCACCTTCTCTGATATACAAAAGTTTTTAATTTTGATGAAGTCGAATTTTTTTCCTTTGGTTGCTTGTGCATTATGTATCATACTTAAGAAACTTATGAATTCAGTCATGAAGATATACACCTATGTTTTCTTCAAAGAACTTTATAGTTTTAGCACTTCCATTTAAGTCTGTGATCCATTTTGAGTTCATTTTTTTATATGGTGTGAGGTAGGGGGTCCAAAATCATTTTTTCACATGTGAATGTCCAGTTGTCCCAGAACGATGAGTTGAAAAGACTATTCTTTCACTATTGAATTTCCCTGCTATCCTTGCCAAATCAATTGATCATAGGTATATGGGTTTGTATCTAAACTCTCAATTCTATTCCTTTGATCCATATGTTCATCCTTATTTCAGGACCACACTGTAACTTTGAGGTAAGTTTTGAAATTGGGAAGTGTGATCCTCCAACTTTGTTCTTCTTTTTATTTTTATTTTATTTTATTTTATTTTTGTCTTTTTCGTGACCGGCACTCAGCCAGTGAGTGCACTGGCCAGTCCTATATAGGATCCGAACCCGCGGCGGGAGCGCTGCTGTGCTCCCAGTGCCGCACTCTCCCAAGAGCACCACGGGCTCGGCCCTGTTCTTCTTTTTAAAGATTGTTTTGGCTACTCTGTCTCCCTTGCATTTCCATATGAATTTTATATCCACCTGTCAATTTCTGCAAAGAAGCTAGCTGAGATTTTGATAGGTATTATGTTGAATTTGTAGATCAATTTGGAAAATATTGCCCTCTTAACGGTATTAATTCATGAACACAAGATGTCTTCACATTTACTTAGGTCATCTTTAATGTCTTTCAACAATGTTTTGCACTTTTCACTGCACAAGACTTGTACTTTTTTGGTTAAATTTATTCTTAAATGTTTCTTTGTTTTTTAAGCTATTACAAATGTACTTGCTTTCTTAATTTCTTTTTCAGATTGTTTATTGCTAATATGTAGAAGTACAAGTGATTTTTGTGTGTTGATTTTGTGTCTGAACTTATTTATTAGTTCTAATAATGTTTTGTGGACTCCTTGGGACTTCTCTATATAAGATCATGTCATCCACAAATACAGGTAGTTTTACTTCTTTCTCTCCAATCTGGATGTTCCCCCCCACCCCTTTTCTTGCCTAATTGTCCTGTCTAGAACCTCCAGTATGATGTTGAATAGAAGTGATGAGAGCAGAATCGTTATCTTGTTCCTGGTCTTAGAAGGGAAAGCTTACACACTGAGTATGATGTTAGCTGTTGGTTATTTGTAGATGCCCTTTACCAGGTTGAGGAAGCCTTCTAGTCCTAGTTTGTTAAGTGTTTCTTTCTTTCTTTAATATGGTATATCATATTGATTGATTTTTATATATTGAGCCAGCCTTATATTTCTGAGGTAAATCCCACTTGGTCATGATTTATAATCCTTTTTATATGCCAGTATTTTGTTCAAAACTTTTGCACATATATTCATAAGGAATATTGGTCTGTAGCATTATTTTTAACTTTTATTATTATTATTTATTTGTTTTTAAATTGAATAAAAATTATATATATTTATGGTGTCCAACATGATATTTTAAAATATGTATACATTGTAGAATGGCTAAATCAAGGTAATTAACATATGAATTGCTTCAAATACTTACTTTTTTGTGGTAAGAACACTTAAAACTACTATTTTAGCAATTTTCAAATATACAATACATTGTTATTAACTGTGGTTGCCATGTTGTACAATAGATCACTTGAACTTATTCCTCCTATCTAACTGAAATTGTATATCCTTTCACCAACATCTCCCCACTCCCTCCACCTCCCCCCTTGCTCCCAGCCCCTGGTAACCACCATTCCACTCTCTGCTTCTATGAGTTTGACTTTTTTAGATTTCACATAGAAGTGAGATCATGTGGTATTTGTCTTTCTGTGCCTGGCTTATTTAACTTAACATAATGTTTTCCAGGTTCATTTATGCTATTGCAAATGACAGGATTTTCTTCTTTTTTTGAGGCTGAATAGTATTCCATTGTATATATATATACCACATTTTCTTTTTTTTTTTTTTCTTTTGTCTTTTTGTGACTGGTAAGGGGATCGCAACCCTTGGCTTGGCGTCGCCCACACCGCGCTCAGCCAGTGAGCGCACCGGCCATCCCTATATAGGATCTGAACCCGTGGCCAGAGCACTGCTGCGCTCCCAGCGCCGCACTCTCCCAAGTGAGCCACCGGGTCGGCCCTACCACATTTTCTTTATCCATTCATCAGTTGATGGACGCTTAGGTTGGTTCCATGTCTTGGCTATCGTGACTAATACTGTAATGAACATGGGAGTGCAGATAATTCTTTGACATACTTATTTCACTTCCTTTGGATATGTGTCCAGTAGTGGGATTGCTGGATCATATAGTAGTTCTATTTTTAATTTTTTGAGGAACCTCAATATTATTTACCATAATGGCTGTACCAGCTTACATTTTCCAACAGTGTACAAGTGTTCTCTTTTCTCCTCGTCTTTGCCAATACTTGTTATCTTTTGTTTTTTTGAAGGTTTGTAGTGTTCTTGCAATGTCTTTGATTTTCTGTTTCTGTTTTTTTTATTCTCTATTTGATTTACTTTTAATTTTTAAAATTTCTTCATTGGTTATTTAGGAGTGTTATTTAATTTTCATATATTTGTGATTTTTCCAAATTTTTTTTCCATGTTGATTTCAACTTTTATTCCATTGTAGTTGGAGAACATACTTTGTATGATTTAGTACTTTTAAATTTATTGAGGTTTCTTTTATACCCTAGCATCTTGTCTGCCGGAGGATGTTCCATGTGTGCTTGAGGGGAATGTGCATTCTGCTGTTGTTGGGTACAGTGTTCTATGGATGTCTGTTGGGACTAGTTGCTTATAGTATTGGTCAAGTGTTCTGTTTTCTTGTTGATCTTCTATCTAGTTCTTCTATCCATTATTGAAAGTAGGGTATTGAAGTCTCCACCTATTATTGTTGAATTTTCTATTTTTCCGTTCAGTTATTTCATTTTTTGCTCCATGCATTTTGGGGCTCTGTTATATATGTTTATAATGGTTTTACATTCTTGATGAATTAACCCTTTTTTCATTATTAATTATCCTCCTTTGTCTGTAGTAACATGTTTTGTCTTAAAGTCTTTTTTGTAACTACTACAGCTCCCTTTTGGTTACTATTTGCTTGGTATATATTTTTCCATCCTTTTACTTTCAACCTATTTACTGTCTTTGTATCTAAAGTGTGTCTCTTACAGAGAGCACATAGTTTTTAGAACAACTTTTTTTGTTTAATCTATTCCGCCAGTTTCTGCCTTTTAATTGGAGCATTTAATTCGTTTTAGTTAAATGTAATGACTGATGAGGTAGTATTTACTTTTGCTGTTTTGCTATTTTCTATATCTCTTTGTCTTTTTTGTTCCTCTGTTCTTCCATTACTGCCTTCTTGTGTTAAATAAATATTTTGTAGGGTAACATTTTAATTCGTTTGTCATTTCTTTATATATATCTATATGTATATAACTTTAAATTATATATATAATTTGTTTTTTTAGTGATTGCCTGGGGATTACAGTTAACATCTTAATTTACAACAATCTAATTAAGATTGATATCAAGTTAATTCAATAGTATACAAAAATTTTGCTTCTATATGTCTCTGTTCTATTTCTCCTTTACCTTCTTACGGTCACAGATTACATCATTATACATTGTACATCCCTCAACATAGATTTATAACAACAGCTTTCTGCTGTTGTAATTTAAATCAGGTAGGAGAAAAAAAGTTACAAAAAGTAATTTATACCATCTTTAATATTCCCTTCTGTAGTTACTTTTACTTGTACTCTATTTCTTCAGGTGGATTTGAGTTACTGTCTCATATTCTTTCATTTCAGCCAGAAGGAAAAGTTCCTTTACTATTAGTTGTAGGACAGGTCTACTAGTGATGATCTCTGTGTTTTTGTTTATTTGGGAATGTCTTAGTGTCTCCACTTTCAAAAAATAGTCTTACTGATATAGAATTCCTGGTTGACAGTTTCCCCCCACTTTAGGCAGTTTGATTGTTTTCCCACTGCCTTCTGGCCTCCATGGTTTTAATGAGAAGTCAGCTGTTAATCTTATCGAGGATCCCTTGTACATTATGAGTCACCTCTTGCTGCTTTCAAGATTGTCTCTTTGTCTTTGGCTATCAACAGTTTGATTATGAATCACAAATCCACTGTTATCCTGCTCACATTTTATCACCTCTGTTTTTAGTGCCTTATGATATCTCTGTAGCATTTCCCTACTTTATCAACTTTATGATGTAGTAATATGAGGTTTGTTTTTCACTATCGTATTTCATAGTTTTATGGAACTTCAAAGTGATATTTGTGTGATCTGTTCCCATAACTCATTCACTTAATAGATTTGCTAACCAACTGCATGTCTGCATGTGGAAGGCCCTTGTGAGACTTTTAGCTTTCTTAGGTAGGTGACACATAGTCCTGCCTGTGAGGATGATACATTTGGTGGGCAGAAAACACATACTCAAGTGACTACTGTGCCGATAGGATGAAGGTATACTATGTGAATGAACAGAATATTTTGGGAACACAGAGAAGGTAGTCACTAATTTTTATATTTGGTAGATGGACAAACTAAGGATTAGATAGATTAAGCAATCTGACACCTTGAGGTTACCTAACTTAGAAATGGTGGAACTGAGGACTAGAACTCACTATTCAGGATTTTCTGTGAAATCACAGTGATTCTAGAGTGTGGCCGTTTTCTATTTTCAAGCATCGATAGTAAAAATGATTATTTAAAATAGGTAAATGTATGAAGCACAGACGGGCTATTTTGCTTCAAAAGGCATGCATGCTACAAATAAAAACAGACAGGTTTTGTTCACACTTATTAGATTATAAAAGTATGAATTTAGTAAACAAGTGAGTGTGTTGAAGCTTGAGGTGTCAAAGTATGAAAAGATGCTTCCTTTTACTAAATCCACCTTAAGTTTTTTCTCTCCCTTTTCATTGATATTTCTGTTCTGAAAAGCATGCTTCCCCTCACTTCATCTCCAGTAAAATTTGAATAGGTGCCGTTTACATTAGAGTTTCCTTAAAAATGAGAGTTGCTGATCAGTCAGAACCCTTCAATCCCCATAGGATAGAGCGTGACTTATTTGGGCATACGGTTTTAATTTTAATCTACATGCCTCCCTTTCTGTTATCCCATGATTCTTTGCAGCAGGACAAGGAGCAGTGAGTCTTATAAAAAGAAATACAGTATGTAGTCTTATTAAAGTACATACATCTCTCCTCACAGGAGAATTTTGGTTTACTGCAGGTTGTGCATATGTCACATATGGGCATGTCTAGAGAACAGATTCCTTATTGCTGAGCAGTAAATGGCTTCTAGTCCTCCATGACTGCTCCGTGAACATGCTAGTAATGATTCTGAAAGGTAGGACACCATGAAATCTGTAAGGTGATTTGGCAGGAGCTGATGCTGTTGGTGCCAGGATCTGGGTACCGTACCACGGTTTCCTGTTTTCAAACGTATTAATTGATCCGCAAAGGACATCTTTTGGAGACAAGAATTCAGACAGACTGGCACAGCCTGGACCTCCGCCAAGACTGCTCGGAAGGTTGCCATACTGGGAGCAAAAGAGTGAGGGAGAGAAAGAGGGAGAGCTGAGGAAAGGAAAAAAGGCGAGACTTGGCACCGCTCAGTCAAATCAGCTTCTTTTGTCTGCTTTCTCGGCTTGAGCTTCAGGAAAGAAAACCATCCTGGGGTACAGAAAAACTCAGAACTTTCTGGTTTTCAAACTTAGAAGGCTTTGTAAGTCTCCTGGGCTATTTGAAACTGTTGGTACATACAATGACGTTTAGTCACCAGTATTAAGGGAAATAAAAGCCTTTTTCAAAGCGAAGCTTCCACAGTGTCCATGCATTTGGAAAATACTCTGTTTGATTTTTTTGCATGTATGATTGTACCATGAGAGACAGGATTAATATAGAAGATGGCAAGGCAAATTTCTAATTAGAGAGAATATTAATTTTCTACAAAATAAAGTTTGTTCATCAATACAAACCTGCTTTCAAATCAGACATCCTTCGGAATGTGTTCAGAACGTAAGTTTTTAGATTTTATTTTATTTATTTATTTATTTTCCCATTAGTAGACATTAACTTTTCAAGGAGCCTTTCTAAGATTTTAAACAACCTAGCCAGAAAGTCAGAGTAAAAGTTGTTTTGTCCCCGTGTTTAAGAAAATGTTTTCTTAAAGCAACAGCTTTTATTTCTGCTGCTTCATGCTGTCCTAAACTACATTCCCCAGCAATTAGTGACACCACTGAAGACCAGAAAGGCAATCTGAAGACACCAGACTCCGCTTGATGGGCAAACGAGAAATGTGAGCTTGGTCAGTGTTGCTTGTGTGTCTTTGCTCTGAACCATTTTTGGGAGGCGGGTAGGGAGGTGTCTGTGTCTAAGAGATGTGTGCGATTAGTGAATTCTCATTGTGAGCAGATGATGAAAGGTAATTTTTATGATGTTGGCAGAAATGGCTGGGAATGGTAGAGAACAGACATTTAAATCTTCCGGATGAGAAGTAGTGAGCTATGTTTGAAATACTTGGAAAAAAATTCCTTATTTTTAGTTGATTAGATTTTATAATTAAACGATTATGTAGCCTGGCTCTCTCAAAATGCCTTAAGTAGAAGAAAAACCTAGAAAGTTCAAGGATTTTCTTTTTGATACTGCTTGCTGTTTTACTCAGATATATACTTCATATCTAATTTCTTCACAATAAATACTTCCTATTAGGCCTGGTTATGGTTGGATTATGAGAGTTCTGCTCTTAAAAATCAGCATTATTACAGGAGAGGCTAACTGTAAGGCACGTATTTTTGTGGACCTCCTCCACTGTCATAAGCATTCTGTTTCTAAAGGACAGAGTGTGAGTCGTAGGATTAGGTTATGACTTCCTATCATCATATATTTTCTTTTTATTTCATATACTGAAAGAATACAGGAAAATTGTATATGCTCACATAAGTACTAACTATTTTGGGCAGTATAAAAGACTTCTCCAGGATCTATGCTTTTTTTGTGAATATGTAATCATTAATTTGTTAGTCGTTGGACAAAAAAAAAAATTGTCTCTAGCCTTCTGTTATCATGCGCGTTTAAGATGGTTTTTATAAAATTATAGTGACACATCAGCAACCTTGAAAGTGGCATTTAATATACAAATACGACTAAAAAATATATGAAATCTAATACAGGTGTTTGCATAGTTAAGCTTAAGTGTTTTCTTCAACCTTTTTACTGATCAGCATTTTGACCTTCAATAAAGTGAGATCACTTAATGTTTATGTGGGTTGCTGAAATGACAACCTTTGTTTTATGAGCTCCTTTATACACTACCTTGCTGACACTCCTGAAATGGACCCCAGGACATGAAAGACATGCTGATAGGTGCGGGAACGTGTGTGGCCAGTCTTCCTTTTCGAATTGATTACAGACAGCATCATTCATGCCTATATTAAAAAACAACAGTATATGAAACAGAAAGAAAGTTCAGTAAATAAGTTTATTAAACTTTATCTAAATTTAATTTAAATGATATTAAATTTAATAAGTTTAAATTAGAGCTACATTTTAATACTGACCATCTTATTAGTGATTTATATTTACTTCCATTTACTTCTTAAACATTTAACCTCTTGTCGTTTAGGTTTGCTGAATATATAACTTATTTAGTTTATTTAAGACCATTTTTTTCTTGAGGAAATTATTTGCTAGCTTATTTCTTAACTACTTTGCAGCGAACTCAGTAAGAACAAACTTATCTTATATCCAAACTATTTTATGTCCAATTATTTTCTAACTATCATCAGGAGTAGGTGAGTTGAAAAACAAAGATGTCAAAATCTACCTTAAGAAATGTTAAATTTTTTGATACAGCTAAAACTCCATTGTATAGTGTTTATAAGACTTAGGATTTGATAAATGTTAGCTGGTATATGCAATAAAGTTTCTTACCTTCTGGCCTACTTGTTACTTGTCTTAAAATGAAAAAGTTCCTGTGAAGGTGCTCCGTGTTAACCGGGTGTAATAGACATTTCTTTGGATAACCTTTCTTTTATGTTAAGAATAAGAAATTGTGTTGACTACATTTTTCAAAAACAGACATTTACATTTAGCATAATGCATGCATTTTTGCTTTTAGACCCTTTGTACTAGAAACACATCAACATTTAGGTTATTAGCTATTTCCATATTAGTATTAATATTTCAAGTCTTATTTTAAAGTGTGTAAATATTAGTAGTTTGATTGTAAATGAACTCTATTTCAGCCTATGTTCATTGTATTTTGAATTGTGTCGTATTTTGAAGTGCAATTAGTAAGACAAATGGATTAATATTTAACTGCTAGTTGATGCCTATTATACAGTTCCATTTTGATGCATATACCTGAATATACAAGCACACTTTTCTGTAAACTAATGTGGACCTCTCAGGGGGCCTTAGTCCAGTACTCTATAATAATTCACTCATTTATTCAAGAAATGTGTATTGAGCACCCACTTAAGTATGCTGATGTTTTATTGATGAAGTTATTTTGGGTAAGAGGAAAGGAAGCCACATAGGTGGATAGAAGAGGGAATAGGTCTAAAATAAAGTCCAAAAGCCTGGACAGAAAAGAGCAGTACTTTAATGAGATTTATTTCAATAGATTAAAGTATGTTCACTTTTATTGCACAATATATGTATTCTAGAGTGTTATAAAAAATCAGGAGATTAGTTGTAGTCCATATAGCTATAAACATTTTGTTTTACCACTGTTTTGGTTGTCATGTCTTATTGGTCTTCTGACAGGTGTGTTTAAAAAAAAGCAATTCAAATGCTGTGAGGGAGAAATTAAACAGTGAAGACTGACCTCTGTTCACATGCTGGATTTTACATTGTCAAAGTAGGTGTCATCGAAACTTTGAAGATGCAGCTGTCACGTAAAAAACAGTGGCCTGTTTATGAGGAATGTTTTCTTTCCTTTGTTTTCTGTCTTGAGACGGAGGAAGAAGAGGAGGCCCATCCCACATCACATGCCAGCGGGACCTTCGAGGGCGAGTCCGCCAGGGGCCCACCAGTTCCCTTTCTGTATTCTCCAGTGGTTTTTGTTTTTTGTTTTCTGTTTTGAGTGAGCGTTTGCCTTTGTGGCCTAACTTTATTCCATATGGCCATTCTCTAGTGTAAAGAGGAGGGATAGGTTCACATTCTGGAGAGGAGCTGAGTGTCCCGGGAGTCGGGGAGCTGAGCATGGGGGCGTCACGGTGGAATGGAGAAGAGGAAGGTCCCAAGTCCCTCGACAGACACTCCTGGAGGGCTGCTCTGTGCCAGGCGGAAGATGCAGCCTCTGCCCAGGAAGAATTCCTGGTCTGGTCTGGGGTGTGTGGGGGGAGAGGAGAAGAATAACTAAGTGAGGACTTCCTTACGGTTTACCAAGTGCCTTCGCCTGTTACCCCGTTTACTGCCAGCAGCAGTGCCTGGCCAGGGCCTGCTCATGGTTAATAAGGATTCACTGAAGGAGTGAACCAAGCCCTGAACCAGATCATGACCTTCCTGAGTCTTATTTGATTAAGAGAATTTTTTCTCTCCTGGTTGAAAAACACATAGCACTGTGCTTGTTTTTACCTTGATCCTGTGTTGCTGGCCATGGGTTTAGAGGGCTGGGGCACAGGCCCGTGTTCTTTGTGGCTATGCTGGAGTCCCTCGAGGTAGCCCTTGGGGATGACATAAAGCAAGGACGTGACTGGTACATGTGGCCCCGACCACCCCTTCCCTCTCCGGCTGGGCCTCCACTGTCTTGCATTCTCCTGTCCTCGTTTTCCCTGAGGAGCCCACAATGGACCGTAGGACTTGGTGGTGTGGCCTAGGAATGGAGCAGACCCGTGGATTGCCTAGAGAGTTTCAGGTCTTTCTCAGGAGTCTGGGAAGAAGGCTGAGGGGATCAAGAGATGATGTGACAGGGGGAACCCAGCAGCCAGCCTTGGTCCTGTGAGTAGCTTCAGAGGCGAGGCCTGCAGAGGGTGGGTGGCCGTGGGGTCTTGGGGTTAGACTGCAGTAGCAGCCGCAGCCACTGTCGAGTGTTTCAGGCATTATGGGGGTGGGGAGCGCATAAAAGGATTGCCGAATTCATGTTGAGCAGCATCTTTCTAGGTCTTTCCCCAGGGGTGTCTCGAGGCCAGGAGAGGGAGGGGTGGGGCAGGACCATTGGGAGGGGTGGGGCAGGGGGACTGAAATGTAGCCCCTGCTCAAGCCCTGAGCCTCAGTGTGCTGGAGGAAGGTGCCAAGTCCCCATCGGTGCTAGTGGCAGCCCTTGGGAAGGGGAGGGCCCAGGCCAGAAGTTGGATTAGCAGGCACGGAAGAAGGTCATAGGGTCTGGGGCGAGGGAGGGCAGCATTCCGACATTTGACCTTGGGGTCCAGGGTCCAGGTGGGGTAGGAGGTGTGAGGGGAAGAGTTCTGTAGAACATGAAGAAATAGGGAAAGCTTAGTGAACAGACATTCCGGGCAAGTGAAAGGAAAACTTCAGAGAGAGCTGAGTTAGGAGCTGACTCTGAAACCCGGCAGATCATGAATAATAGCCCCGACTCTGCAAGGCTTGACCTAAAAGTTTGGCCATTGGTTGTGCTCACATTATTTTATTTCTTGAAAAGCAAATGGAAAAGCAAGCAGAAAAGGAAAAAAAGTTGTCTGTGTGTATTGTGTATTCTATAATGCTATAAGAATGAACAGTTTCTCCTCTGTCTTACAGTTAAGAATCTCTGAGTTCTGCGTAATTAGAAAACCCCTAACGTACAGATCTTGAGGTCTTGTGGAAAAGTTTGAAGAATTAGTCCTCTGCAGTGATGCCATCATTTTCCCGCCATGTATCAATGCCATTTGTATCTCTTTCCCCATGACCCACTAGGAATTGTTCCTTCCTTGAAAAGATCAGATTGTTCTCAGAGACCCAGGAGTGCTTCTCCCGGGTGTACTCAAGGGAAAGCTGCCTTTGAGGCAGACACATAGTCCTTTACTATCATGGGTTGGAGAGAATGTGTTTCAGAATCTCACCAACCTGAATTTGAATTTTGACTCCATTTTTTAGCTGTGGGACTTTGGTCAAGTTACATAAACCCCATTTCTTCATCTGTAAAACAAGGATTATGTTATCTCCCTCATCGTTGTTGGGAAGAGAAAGAAGGAAATATATACAAAGCTCTTAGCACAGTGTCTGATACATAACAAGTACTCAATAAATGGTAGATATTGTCATTTATATTTTTTAAAATTTTAAAAATAATTTTTAATTTTAAAAATTGTGGTAAGATATGCATAATGTAATATTTACCATCTTAACCATTTTTAAGTGCACAGTTCAGTGGCACTAAGTACTTTCCCACTGTTGTGCTACTGTCACCATCATTCAGCCACAGAAGTCTTTTCATCTTGCAAAACCGAGACTCTGTACCCATTAATAAAACCTCCCACTTCATTCCTTCCCCTGATGCCTGGCAACCACCATTCTACTTTCTGTCTCTATGAATTTGACTACTATGAATAACACTGCTATGAACTTGGCTGTACCAATATCTCTCTGAGACTCTGTTTTTAGTTCTTTTGGGTACATATCCCTAGAGGTGAAATTGCTAGATCAGTAGGCAGTTTTAGCACTCATAGCAGGTTACATTTTTGGAAAACTTGTTGTAATCAGAAATGATGTATTCATCAGGGCATCACTCACATAGAATAGTATTTATGCATTATCCTAGGGTATAATAGTCATATTTTTAACACAAAGTCATTTCTTAAGCATCCTTACCATTTCTATTTAGAGAACATCCTTTAGCCATTCTTTCAGGGTAAGTCTGCTGCCAAAAAAATCTGTTTTCCTTTACCTGAGAAAGTCTTGATTTCCCCTTCACTCTTGCAGGATATTTTTGCTGGATATAGAATGCTGGGTTGACACTTCCTTTCTTGTAACACTTGAATCATGCTCTGCCCCTTCCTCTGCCTTTGTGTTTTCTGATGAGAAATCTGTTATCATTTGAATTGTTTTCCCCTTGTAGGTAACATGCCATTTCTCTCAAATTACTTTCAAAATCTTTGTCTGTAGCCTTCAGTTTGAGTATGATTGTCTTGTTGTAGATTTCTTTGGGTTTATTCTGCTTGCGGCTCACTCACCTTCCTGAATATGTAGTTCTTTGTCTTTTGCTAAATCTGGGAAGTTTTCAGCCATTATATCTTTGATTACTTTTCCAGTACTGCCCTCTTTCTCCTGTCTTTTCAGGACTTGGAGGACATCAGTGTTAGATATTTTGTTATAGTCTTACCAGTGCTTGACACTGATACTTTTTTTAAGGTCTATTTTTGTCTTAGTTGATGAGGTTGGGTAATTTCTATTGTTCTTATCAGATTCACTGATTCTTTCTGTCAGTCATTTACATTCTGCTGGTGAGTCCATCCAGTGAATTTTAATTTCATTCATTGTATTTTATCTGCTTTTTCTTTACTGAGACTTTCTACTTTTTTTGTTTGCTTCCTATGTGTTTGTAATTGTTCGTTGAAGCACGTTTATGATGTCTGCTTTATAATCCTGTCAGATAATTTGAACATCTGTGTCATCCTGGTGTTGGTGTCTGTTGATTATCTTTTTTCATTTGAGATTTTCCTGGTTCTTGGTATGACAAGTGTTTTTTTATTATATCCCAGACATTTTGGGTATTATGTTCTGAGACTCTGAATCATATTTAAGCCTCTGTTTTAACAAACCTCTGACACCATGCCAGCAGGGGAAGGGGGCACTATCTCATTACTGTGAGGTGGGGGTGAAGATCCAGGTTCCTCATCTGGCCTTTATTTCCAATCTGGGGTGGGAAGGTGCCTTGTTACTGCTGGGTAGGTGTGAAGCTAAGGCTCCTGTTAGATGATATTGCTATTTTTATTGTTAGTTTTGTACTTAGTTCAATAACCTGGACAGTGTCTGAGCTTTATCCTTAAATTTATCTTATACAAAGACACTTGAAAAAGTCTGTGCTAAAATAGGATTGAAAAATAATAGAAATCTTTCCACAGACTTTTTGAAGTACTCTTGTATTGCTGGTGCTACTTGTGTTTGATAACTCATTTGATGACAGTCAAATTCTCAAATTAGAGACTGAGACCTTTTTAACTAGTAGCTTCCCTGAGATTAATATGTGTTTACCATTAGCACATTAAATAAAAGATTTTAAGAAATGAAATTACAGTTTCTACTTTATTAACTTTGAAAACTTACTTTTAAAAGGAGTGAAAAGCCTACCTGGGAAAGATTTCCATTTTCCTCATAATTAACATGCTAGGTTTTTATCAGACTTTTGTAACTGTGGATAGCACAGATGTTGGTGATGCATAAAGATAATGTTCCTAATTCTGTATGCTTTTCAGCTGTGCATGCCAGCAGACTATGGGTTATACATGTATATTTTTAAAATGCTTCAAATTCTTAATTATGAAAAACTTTCAAACACAGAGCAGAATGCAGAATAAGACAGAATGAATACAGAATGAATACCCACATACCCTGTATCTAGAGTTCACAGATACCATATTTATTTGCCTCAGCTCTTTTTTTGTTCTTTAAAGAAAATAAAACATTAGTGATATAACTTAAGCCTTTTTTCCTCATCCCTAGAATTGGTGTAGAACATTTGCATGCATGTTTTTGTAGTATTACTACAAGTATATGTAGCCATAAACCATATAACTATTATTTTACATGAATTAAAACTTATATAAAAATGGTTTTGTACTGGTGCTATCCTTTTGCAAATGAGATTAGATATTTTTGAGATTTATCTATGTTGCTAATGTAAGTCTGATGCTGTAGAGTACTTTATTTTGGCTTGTTCTTCTGTGGGTAAACGTTAGGTTCTGCCTGGTGCTGCCCATGCCGTCATGGCCATCCTGCACATCTGTGTGACCTCGAGCGGAGGACCTAGAAAGGGAGCTGAGTTGCTTCAGTGTCAGCTTTTAGTCAATAATGCCAACTTATCCATCTAGCATTTGCGCCAGTGAACGTTCCTGTGGGAGGGTATCAAAGTTCTCATATCACACTTATTTACCAGTTCTGGGTAGGATCAGACTTTAAAATATTTTCTCAATCCGACAAGCAAGAAATATTTTGCTGTTATTTTTATTTGAATGCCCGATCACTTAGTGAGTTCAAGCACATTTTATACTAGCAGTTTGGATTTCTTTTCCTGCACATACTCTATTCACACCCTTTGTACAGTTCCCTTCTGGGTGGTTTTATTCCTGTTAATTTGTAGCATATCTTATACACTATTCTTTCACTACATGGGTTGAAAATTTCTCAATCTTTGGTTTGTTTTTTCATTTTCCTTGTGGCAACTTTTGAAATGAACTCTGGCATATGTTTGTAAAACTGGAATGCTTTCATTTTTCATTTTCATAAGTGATTTTAGTGATAATACATACTTGCAGGTCATGCTTTTGGATGTGGTAGAGAGAGCTAGTGGGACTAATATTTCTTTGAGTGCACCAGAATTTTATCTCCTTATTTAATGCCTAGAGGATAAAGTTTCTTTTTTCCCCTTATTTTTATAGCAGTTTTAGTTTGAGAGAAATTGAGCAGAAAGTAGATTGTTCCCATACCCTCCCCCCACCCACAAATACAGTTTCTCCTATTTCCATATATTACATTAGGGTGGTACATTTGTTACAATTATGAATCCATATTGATATATCATTGTTTAATTTATATTCGGGTTCTCTAGGGGATAAAGTTTCTTATTTTCCATATAGACTTTGGTCAACATGAAATCTTGGGTGGATTGCTGGTTCACAGGCACCGATTTCTGAATTTACTATTGTGAAGTTTTATGGCATCGTTTGCAGAGACTCCTACAGCAAGCTGGTACTGTGGGCACCTTCCCACGGCATCTGCAGCGTTCACCAAATGGGAGTTCTGAAGCCCTTAGAAAGAGTGTCATGTTGCTCTGATTACAGAGATTTCTGTACTGTGAATAATCTCGGTGCTATAAGCACTTTCTCCTTTCCCTACGCAGGAGTCTTGCTAACAAAATCACTTAATTGAGAAATTCAAATGGCTGGGGTAAGTGGGACTGAGTTGTGGCGGAGGCGCCTGGTGTGTCTTTTGCTGTGCAATCAAGTGGACTTACCCACTGACTCTGCTCATGCCGTCCAGCCCAAACAAAACCTACCTAATCTCCCCAGTCACTTTGCTAAACAGAAGTACATACAGAAGTACAGAAACCAGGAGGAGGACGCTGAATGCTGTACGCACGCTCCTTCTGCTTTCCCGACCAGCCACGGTTTCTGTGGAACTTTTTCCACAATTACATGTCTGTTTTAAGATTTGAGTGGGACAGTGTACTTTCTCCACTATACCCATAGGGATCCTGGTTGTTCAGGCCATTGGGCACCACTGCCTGTCTGATGACAGTTTGCCACAGTCATAGGTGAAGTCCCAGGTAGAAATTGACCATCAGTGGGAGGCTGGTTTGCAAGCTCAAACCTACCAGGCGAGCCTGCAGTCTGGGCCATGCAGACTCACCTTTCCCTGGGGCATGTGCCTTGCTCGCATTGGCCTCGCTATACTTGTTTGCCATCTAGTGCAGTGAGTGAATTGCCCGATGGCACTGCAGGAACCAGTGGCGTGTCCTCTCACTGGCTGAGCCTTGGTAATTTTCCCTTCACTTGCTGAATTCCTCCCTGGAATCAGCATTTGGCACCAGTCACCATGTGCCATTCCTCCACTGTTACGAGAAACCTTAATGAAGAATGTGTGAAAATTGCCCTCACTAGTGGTGCAGCTGGGACTCCATCTCGGGTGGCCTGACTCCAGATCTGGGCTCTTAGACATCATGTCCCACTTACTGCCTGAATACCTTTTAAATAAATCACCTCTGCTTAATGTTAAAAAGAAGAGAATGTGTGAAAATAATAACTATTGTTTGTTTAATTGCAAGTGTTTCCTCTGTGTTACATAAGTTACTGCAACTCTGTTAGACAGACAGACAGACATGCACAGACACACGCATCTCAGGTAAGAAAACCGAGGCTCAGAGAAGTGAAGTGCCTGGCCTCATGAGTGGCAATGTGTGGGCTCATGTCACGTTGTCTGCTTCCAAATTGCTTGTTCTTCTATGACTTCCCACCTGTTCGCTCATGGTGGTTCACCAGGCAGGTTGTTGCTTTCATAGCAGTCCCTCCATACACCACTTGGGACTGTGTTCTTAGGCCAGTCCTTCTGTCCTGCATTCATTCATTCATGCATTCATTCAGTCCATCACTTATTTCACATCTGAGTTCATTAGGCTAAGCGATGAGCACCAGTCACGGGCAGAACACATGCCATCCCTGCCTGTGTGCGGCTCTCTGGTGGGAAGAGAGACCACGAGCAAGTAAAGACATCCAGTGTAGTGACTGTCCCGACAGGAGCAGAGATGGGTCCTGGCTTCAAGAGCCTGCTTTCCCTCTGCCTCCTTTCCTGCTTTGGCACACAGGGAGAATAAAAATCCACGGACCTCTCAGAATATGATCCTTTTTCTGAATTTTTTAAAAAAAATATAATATGAAGTACAGAATTATAAAAAACAAACAACAACTCCAAAATTGTACATTCTTAGAGGTCATTTAGTTTTCCTCCTGGTCGCCACATGAATGAGAGTCTCCCTTCTTAGCCTCCTGAGAATTAGACCCTTGAGCTTCCCCAGGCACACAGGGCTGGCGCAGGGGCGTGCCTCCTAGGGTTCAGCGCGGCTGTGCTTGGAGCACGGGCCCCCTTCATCTTCCACCGGCTTCTTTTAATGCCTCGGAATAACACATCGGTGGAGATAAGCTTTGTTTGGCTATTTCTGGATGTAAGTGCTTAAGAAAAAAAAAAAAGTGAAAAGAAAACCACAAAACCCAGTGTGCTGTTTAAATAAGAAAAATGAGTTTTACTTCCAAGAGAGCTTTTGCCATTTTCTTAATGCTTATCTCCTTTGGAGAGCTCATTATGGAGAGGAGTGTGACAGCAGTTTACCATGTGAGTGTGTCTCGTCCAGGCCAGGGGATAAATTAGAGCACCAATAAAGGCCGGAGGCGTGGGCAGAACTGTACCTAAATTACCCCCCGATAGTTGCCAAGCTATTCTCTTTTTTTAAAAGGCCTCCAGAGAGCATCCCCAATTTCCTCTATTTTCCTTCTCAGTGTTTAATAACCTTTGCTGTCAGGAAACTCTTCTTCCTCTTTAACCCAGTTTCCCCAACCACAGTGCAGTCCCATTTCTCTTCTTGTCCTTGGTGGCGACAGAATAGCGGGTCATTATCTTCCTGATAATATCCTTAATGTTCTTGAAGCCAATCGGGAAGGCTTCCCTAGCCTACACTTCCGCAAGCGAGAGATGCACATCCCTTTTCTCCCCCTCTCTTTCTCTGGGGTCCTATTTGGAAACATAATCTCTGACATTTTGCTCTTAAGTGTCTGATCCAAATATTCACATCAGGCCTGTCTTGAGGATATCCACTGGTTCCATTTTTACTCAGAGACCAAGATCCTTTTTACCATTTCCCATGCTGTACGTTCATTCAGTTGAACTGCTATTTGTTGATGTCTTCCTAGGTGTGAGGCACCATTCTAGAGGCTGAAGGGAGTGTGAGGACTCACTGCCTCTGACTGATGCCCAGAAGGAGGAACACACATTCTCTGGCCAGTCCTAGTCCTTCTGATAGTCTATGGATTGGAACTGTTGGTTTCTCTTCTCCATGAAAACATTTTTTTTTTTTTTTCTGATTTAAATTCTGGTACATTTGTAATTCCCAGTGACCCCATCCTCAGAATGTTATGGTGCTATTATCAGTGCCGGCCTCACTCTGGATTCATTTTGTAAATGCCATAGGGAAGCTTGCACATTTAAACTTTGCTCTGGAGGCGATTGGTGAACGTGTCTGTTTCCCATTAGATTCTGTACGATCCTTGCAAGGGGGTGTGACTGATCCCCATACCTCCCCAGCACTTATCGGAAATGCTTGTCGTGTTTTAAACAGACTAATGGCAGTTGGTTGTCTAGTGATGAGTTGGGGAATTTACTTCATTTTATTTTATTTTTCTCTTCTCTGTTTCTCCACCCCTCACACCTAAATGTGAAGGCAGTACAGAGCTTCCGTTTTGCTGCTGGTGTAGGCAGCCCTCCCACCTCGGCTACCAAACTTTTAGCAGATGAAATAAAAATCTATTTATAACCAGTCTCTGATGGATTCCCTCCCTACCTGTGGTGGTGTGCCATCAGCAGGTGTACTGAACAGATGGAGAAGGGTTTTAATTTTTTCAGTTCAATTAGATCAACTCTTCGGGTTCAGACCAGTGCATTCTCTTCCTCACTCAGTTTCTTCCTCTTGGCATTAAAATTGTTGAGCACAGCAAAACACAATTTAAGTCCAGGAGATAAAACGCATATAGTGCCTGCCTTTAAAGTAAGTGCTTTGGCAGAGGAACCATACTTGTCATCATATGCTAAATCAGTTTTAACCCTTTTCTCCCTAAAATTAAGTGTTTAATTTTAGTGAGATTTAAATTGATATTTGGAGTACTAAAATGCTAAAGAGCACAAATGCTTTCTTTCTTCTTATGATGTGCTTTTTGCATTTGAACTTACACATCTTGAAACTGTATCATACCGTTTTTGAAGAACCAGTGTATTTCTCTTAGTAGCTTAGTTGATGTGACAAAGAATTTTAATGAGGAGGTGAAGTCATTAATGTCATGAAGTTCATATGACACCTTTTTTCATGGTCAGTGGAATTGTCCAGGTTAGTGATCACATGGTACCAGCAGTCTAAAACAGTCTGAACGTGGCCTTACCTAGCTCTGGGTTTTAACATCACTAGCCGGTAAAAGGTCAGTTACCACAATTGCTGGCTTCCACATATATAAAAGTACATTATAATTACCGTGCCCGCCTGAGTAGGGTGTTATCATCTCTTGCTCGCAAGATCCTAGACTTCAGTGGGCCTGACTCTCAGGTGGCAGGCCCAGTCTGACTGCAGCCACATGCTCATGTGTCCCAGACATTGACTGAGTCCCTGCCCAGCCTGATGATGTAGCCTTCACATTTAGCCTCTGCATTCCCTCTAGCACCATCAAATTTATTTAGTTAATATCTTTTGAAGCTGGGTTTGAAACAAGCAAGATTTGGCCTTTTTCAGTGTAGTTTTTGTTCAGATTACAAAGAAGCAGGGTTTTAAAAATTTTATTTTACCTAATGTGTAATTATTTCTGGATGATTGTTTCAATAGTGTGGATTATCCAGATTTGTGGTTTGTTCTCTAGACTCTCCCCCATTTTATTACCCACTAAGATTCATATCACGGGGTGTCTGGAGCCAAGAGAGATTGGACAAAGTCATTCTCTGTGCTGGCTAGAAGTCAGGGGAACGGATTAATTAGGAGAACCAGCACAGACAGGGGCCACACGTGCCATTCATGACATGCCTGAGGAGCACATATGAAGATTCTCTTTAGTTGATTTCTGTAGTTTTTAATAGACTCGTGTATTTGAAGATCACTTGAATTTGATCTAGCAAAATCACGTCTCTGATCCTTCCATCACCTTTGCCGAATCTGTGCCAAGTGCCTGTCCTGATTTTCACAATAGAGATCCCCTTTTCTCACAGGCTGGCTGACCCCAGCTGTCTGTGTTAAGGCACACTATTGAGCTGTGATGCTGTGATCTTTCTTCCTGTTACTTTCATCTGCAGATCCTCCTTTTACCTTTTGGTGTCACAGAGCACAAAATCTAACTCTGTGACATGTGACAGCTGTTCACACACTTGAAGGACAACCCTTCTGTGTTCAACCATTTATATCTGACACGGCTTTCCTCTCAACCTGCTCTGGTTGTAGCCACCTTGTTACTATGGAGTGGCATGCAAAGAGGATGGAAACATTTTGTCTGGGTGCAGTCTGACCTGTGCAGGACCGTCACTGACCTAGTTAAAGGTGATTGTGGTGCGTGAGCGTGTGGAGGATGGTGTCTAATGGGAGCTCATGATGAGCTCAGGGCCTCTGGAAGGCTCGTGGGCCTATGAACATAAACCATCCCGTTGAGTCAAACCTCTGCTCTCACTGCTCCCTTCACTGCGATGCTTGACCATGGCATGCTTCTCTCCCGTGGGACCACATAGTCCTCTCTTCTGTGTAAAAGCCAAAGCAGTAGGATGCTAGCTCTTGTGGCATATGAAGTAGATTCCCCAGTTAACTCCTTCTACGAGTCGTCCACCTTGTCCCCTGTCCACTCCTGAAGCAAGTGGAGTGACCACAGGGAGGGGCCATCAGATGGGTTTCTCGGGGGTCTTTTTTTACATGGCATGAGCGAGCACATCATGCCCTGTTTATAAGAGGAAAGGCGTGCGATTGGAGTTGAAAGTGTCATAGGTGGGAAAGCTCAGTCTCTGGGGCAGTACCTGGTTTATGGTAGGCGCTCAGTGAATGTTTGCTGAATGAATGAGCCAGAAGCTTTTGTCCAACATTGTTGCCGCCATGCCACGAGAATGGCAGAGTTTCCTCAATTTGAGCCCCCTGATGGGTCCCCACCAACCTACCATGCTTGGGTGTCTATAGCATAAGAGTCTCCCAAATATCTATTAATGTGTCAAATCCCCAAGCTGTCTTAGATGAATATTTCTCTGTTTGTCCATCTGTCTTTCTCTCAAATAGTTACCTCATATAGATTCAGTCATACATAACTTTACTTCAAACGATACTCATTCAATAGATACTTTTTGAGTACTTACCATGTGCCGGGTGAGAGCTGGGGATACAGTGGAGAGCAAAACATTCCGAGCTCCGTCCTCAGCGTAGTGGGCACAAGCAGCTGTCAGATACACGCATGTTACGTGTGTGTGTGCGTGTGCATAAAACACAGCACTTCAAACTGTAAAGGAACAGTCTGGTGTAAAGGAACAGTCTGGTGCTGAGAGAGTATGTTGCTAAATGACTGCTATGTGCCTGGCGTTTTGTAAGGACTGGCATTAGATAGAGCAGGGATGTTTAGAAGGAAAAGAAGTGCAATCAGACATAGTCTGTCACCAGAGATCTTTCAGAACACAGAGAAATACTGAAAATGTCTGTTGTCATGTTATTAGACTAGTATAACTTGATAAGGACAACTGAAATAAAAGCCTAAATGAAATATTAGCAAACTGCATGCTGCAGTCATTAAAGAGAACTTCTTTTGGTTGCTTGGTGTAGCCGGCACTGTGCCATGTGCTTAACACACTGTGTCATTTACAGCTCACCGGCCTCTCTGTGAGGCACACGTGCTAACAGGGGAGGAAACAGGGACCTAAGTGAGGACCGGCCGGTCCCATGCCACTGAGGAGGTAGCCTTAATCCTGGTGTGTTTCTGTGGCTGCTCTGGATCAGATTTGCCCGTTTGTCTACTTACTTTTTTTTTCAAAGACTCTTCCTTATTTGCATTTTGTTTGTTCTCCAATTTGGCAGTCAGTTCTGACGCCTAAATCCCGGCTTTTATCCACAGTCCTGTGCTTCCTCCTTATTTAACAACAGTAACTCACCACAATCAAGCAGAATTTACTCCAGAAGTACCAGGGTAGTTCAATATTAGGAAAACTAGTGTCGTCATAGATACTGTTAATTTGTGAGAGAAGAACCTGGGACAATCATGATAGATACTCAAAGGCCATTTGATTGAATTCAATATCTACTTTTTCTTAAAAATAAAATCTCTTTTGAGATGTAGAAGGATACTTCTCTCACACCGTAGAAAGCATCTATGGAAAGCCATTAGCAACTCATTTACTTATTGGTGAAAAAAAGCATTCTTACTGAAGTCACGATCAGATAAAAATGCCTGCTATTTACACATTTCTTTAACCTTGCTTTGGAAATTGTACCTAATGCCATTAAACAATGTAAAGAAATAAGAAATACAAGCATTAGAAAGGGGAAAAAAACATTATGTTAAGATACCACGACTACCTGGAAAGCTCATGAAAAAATCTTTATTGAGGTCCTGCCATATGCTGAGCTCCCTGTCTTGTAAACCTTACAGAATATTGGGGAAGACATTAAATTAAATATGCAACTCCAATGTAGTTTTATAAATTCCACGGTAGAGAGAGCACAAAGAGCCACAGGAGCATGGTAGCCAAGGCGACCCTGGCCTTGCGGGGCCGGGGAAATTCTTCTGCTCCTCACATTTGCCAAGTTCATCACTGCATCGGGGCCTTTCACTCTGCCATCCCCTCCCTTTCCCTTGAGCTTTTACAGCTTGACTCGCCTGGGTCTCATCTCAGGCGTCTCCTTCCCAGACAGGTCATTCATCATCCCTGTGGGTCCACAGCAGTGTAACCCCCGTAAGGGTCTCCTCTGTCTGATGCTCACCGACTGTCCCTCTCCAGCCCATCCCCTAGCACGTGTGCTCAGGGGCATAGGCGCTGTCTTGTTTGTTGTTCTAGCCACAGGGTGGAGAACTTTGTCAGCATCTAGTGGGTGCTGACTAAACAGTGACTGAGCGAATGTGCTGGAAGAGAGGGGATGGCACTTGCAGGGGAGGCATGGCACAGAGGAGGGCAGGTTTTGTTTTTGAGGAGGGAGAGACCTGAGTGGGCTTAAGTGCTGAGTGACAGGTAGAGGCTGAAGGTACAGGAGAGGGGAGGGAGGGATGATTTGTGGAGAACTGGATACAGAGCAAGGGATTAGAGAAGAGGAGAAACAGGTCATCCCATCATGGGATGGGAGGGGGATTGGCACAGAAAGTGACAGGGACAGGCTTGATGAATAAGTCAGGAAGTTTTCTTCTCTGAATGGTGTTGTCTTCCGAGAGTGGATGGGACGTGGCAGGTTGGAGGTTTGAGAGAAGTAGGTAATGAAGTGTGTCCTGGCTATCAAGAAGGAAGGGTGCCAGAGCTGGCTGGAAAAACATGGAGGGCTTGTTGGGTACCAGTTCAAGGTGCAAGAATTATAGTGAATTTATAGTGGCACCAATCTATGAGTGATTCTCCCTAGAAGCACTTAGCAGCCTGGGTAGACGCATGGTTTTTTAAAAAATATTTTTGTTGTTTTATTGAGATATAATTCACATACTATAAAATTCTCCATCTTATAGTGTATGATTCAGTGGTTTTTAATATATTCACAAAATTGGACAGCCATGACCACTACCTAATGACAGAACATTTTCATTATCCCACAAAGAAACTCCATACTCTTTAGCGCTCTCCCCTTATCCTCCCCTCCCCCAACCCTTGGCAACCACTAACCTACTTTCTGTGTCTGTGGGCCCATCCATTCTGGACCTCTCATTTGAGTGGAATCATATAATAGGTGGTCTTTGGTGCCTGGCTTCTTTTGCTCAGCATAATGTTTTCAAGGTTCATCCACGTTGTAGCATGTGTCAGTAATTCATCCCTTTCCATGGCTGAATAATATTCCATTGTATGGATATACCACATTTCATTTATCCATTCTTCAATTGATGAACATTTAGATTGTTTCCACTATTTGTCTATCATGCACAATGCTGCTATGAACATTTGTGGACACTATTTGTGTGGACACATGTTTTTAATTATCTTGGGGCTGTACATAGGAATGGAATTGCTGGGCCATGTGGCAACCTATGTTTAACTTTTTGGGAGCTTCCAAACTATTTTCCATGAAGTTGCGTTGTTTTACCTGCCCACCAGTAAAGTAGGAGGGTTCCAGTTTCTCCACATCCTTACCAGCACTCGTTATTGTCTGTCTTTTTGATTACAGCTCTCCTAGTCAGTGTAAAGTGGTGTGTCATTCCCAGTGTGTGCATGTTGCTGGTGAGCACTTGGATTGATCCATGGCTGGGATTTTGCTAGGAGGCTCCAAGGAAAAAGAGGGGTTTTATGCAGTTGAGTATGGTGGCAAGTGTAATTGAAGGGGTGGGTCAGGGAATATATTACAGAAATGTGCATGACCTATGGGAGGGAAACTACAAACTTTACTAAATGCCATAAAAGAAGCCTTAAGTGAATGAAAGACTCAATATTGTAAAGATGTCAGTTCTCTCAGAATCTCATACGTAAATGTAATATCATTCCAGCAGAAACCTCAATGAAAACTTTTTGAAGGATTCGCAGAAATCATTATTAAGTTTATCATTAGAATAATAAATGCATGAAAATACTCAAGCTGTATTTGGGGGAAAAAAGAGCAACAATGTTAGGGACGTAGTTATCTGATATTAAAACATCATATAAAGTTAGTTGTTAAATAGTGTAGTTTCAGCAATGGAATAAGCCAGTGGGCTGATGGAACAGAAGAAAAGACCCAGGTTAATGTGGGAATTTACCTTAAGATAAAGATGACATTGCACCATCAGAAGTGAGATGATAATTTCAGAAATGGCATTGGTGCAACTGGCTATCTTGAATATGTAATTATGTCCCCATCTCACATCTGACACAAAATAAGTTTGAGATGAATATTTATGAGGAAAAATATATCCATGAAGTGTTGGAAGAGAGACTCTGGCAGTCATCTGGGAGTTAGATTTTACAGAATGGATTAGAGACTCAGGGAAGGGGCCACATAAAGACAGAGGCAGACACTGGAGTGATGGGCTGCAAGCTAGAGACATCGAAGATTGCCAGAGCCACCAGGAGCTGGAGAGGCAGGGAGGACCTCCCCGGAGCCCTCAGAGGGAGCTGGCTCTGTGAACCCCTTGACTTTGGACTTCTGTGTTTAAGCCACAAAGTTGTGGTTATTTGTTTCCAAAGCCCTAGGAAACAGACAGTGACTGATGAGATGTGAGATCTGATAGAGGGAGTAGTGAGAAACACGACTGAGTTTCCTAAAAGACTGATACAAGAGGTTCAGTTCATGACTGAGGAGGCCCTGAGGTCTACATGATGAACCTGAGGAGTCTGGACTGGTCCCATGGGGGCCTTTAGAACAGGTAGATCAGAACACGGTTGACACTCGATAACTCTTTAGTGAATTAATTAATAAAGAGAAAATACACAAAATGTAAACCGTGTCAATTTTTAAAACAATGAAGACATTAATTTTCAAATAAAACCAGGGTGTGGTGGTGACGGTAGTTCCAGGATAGTCTCTGTCCCCTTGCCCCCACCCTGCTCACCCATGGCACTGGAGGGGAGTAAGGTACACTCAGTGCTGGCTGTGCCCTGACACGGTGCTGCAGAGGCAGGGCCTGGTCTCTGCCCTTGTGACACACAGCTGACAGCTGCGTGTCAGAAAGGGGAGACCCACCCTCGCAACCAATGATACTAAACCCCAAGTTAGACTATAGTGTTAATGCATCACACAGGTTATTAATTTCACTGATTGAGAAGAAAGTGACTCATTTGATAGCCAGTCATTGAGTGTGCTGAGCACTGTGCTGGGCTCTGAGGTGCAGAGATCAAAGAGGTGGTCCCCACCCTTGAGGTGTCTACAGGTTTTGTAGGTGGGAGGCTGGACAAATAGAAAGTATTTTTGATGTTGTGTGGTAACATGCCACTGATGTAAGCCTCGGATGCCACAGGAGCATAGAGCAGGGTCTGCTAAGATGAAACTCAGCATTTGAGAGTCTAGAAAAGATGGAGCTCTTTTGGGCTGCATCGAGGCCTAGACACAGGTGAAACAGCAGTTTACCACGTGGGACAGAGCAATACCTAGAATGCCACCTCGTATTTCTTTGCCTTAGGCTTTCCAGGAGTCCTCTCTTAAAACAAGGATTCCTCCAGGGGACTTCACGAGCCTTTCTGCTTAGGCATTCCTGCTCTGTAGGGGATTGGATTCCCAGGTGGGTTTTCAAGGGAAGAGCCAGTGACAGAGGATGGGACACAAGACGGGAAGTTCTGAACTCTCTAACAGGCTGGAGAAGAGGGTTCCTGGGCCCAGGGAGCGTGCAGGGCATTTAAGGAGAAGAATTGCCAGGAAGGAGAGGAGAGAGTCCCTGGAAGGGGCACCCAAGAGAGTCTGAAAAGTTCATGGCTCGCCCTTGGCCGCATCTGCCAGGTGCGCTGTCCCAGTGCTCTGGCTGTCTGCAGTGCTAGGGAGCACTGGTTTTGTCTCCATGTGAGCGGGGACACATGGTCCGTCTTCTGGGAATGGAGAAAGAGCCTGGCTTTATGTAAATGTGAGTTTCTACATTAGAATGAATTTTAGCTGTTGGGATCATGTCTTTTGCTAATCAAATAAGGTGTCTTGAATATATGGATAGCAGAAATTTGATGGTGCTGACATGAATGACAGCAACACATGGGTTTGCTCAGTTCCACTAAGATCAAGCAAATACGTTTCAGGCTCTCTTTCTGTGATAGCTGTGACTGTTACTTTCACATGTTAAAATATTTCAATTTTTAGTAACTGCCCTCTGTTTGCTCTGTCAAACCAGATAGGAAATGTCAGAGAAAACCTAAATTTACCCTCATTTTCAGTCGTGAATGAATCTCTGATTGCCGTGATGAAGAAAAATCCCAGGTCCCTACTTCCCCGCTTGAATTAACACAAATGTGGCATTCCATCTTGATCTGGGGATAGCAAAGGCTGAAGATAAACATAAGCATAAGAACCACTTCATCACCCTGAGGAGATGTTTAATTTTCATCAGTCAGGGGAGAGGCAAACACCAAATCAAAGGTGTTTATGGGATTTTGTGAAAGTTCTTGTTTATTTTATCTTCACTGGGTTTTATGTCTCCCCTGGTGCTGATGTAGCTCGGCCTGGCTGGCAGATCCCGAGCATGGGCTGTGGCTCCTCTGACTTGTCACTCCACGTTGGGGCAATGTTTTTACTTTAGCGCCGTGTATGTAGCCTTGGCAGGTGCAGTCAGTCACTGGTGGGCGTCTTTGACTGCGGGAAAGACTTTGCAGTGATGACGCTTTAATGTATTTATTCCTCAAACATCGACTGGGTGTTAGGTATGTACAGTGACTGTGGGAAGCTAAGGGGAAACAGAAATGTGTACATCGTGGTCCCGACTCTGCCTGGGCCCCTGGATGACGTAAATGACACAGAGGACACACCTTCCCCCTGCCGTGGTTTACAGTCTCCTGGAGGAAGCACTGCAGGCCTAGCTGTGTCTCTTCTCTCTCCAGAGACCCCCTGCTGCTCTCCATTTCTCCCACAATCAAGTCCAGACTCTTCAGCCTAGTCCCAAAGCTTCTCACAACCCACCCCGAAGCCATCTGACCTCCTCCTCCTCCACTCTCCTCCCACAGCCCCGCACGTCCTTTGGCCATCCCCACCGCCTGCTTCCTGGCCTCTGCGCTGCGTCCCATGCTCAGGCCACACTGCCTTGCTTGCAAAGCTGGAGAACTGCCCCACGCTCTTCAGAACCAGCTCCTCCACTCCCTCCTGTGGGAAGCTCTCGTCTGAGCCACTCTCCCTCCCTCCCACATCAGAATTGGTCTCTGGGCTTGTGCTAGAACCCCTGGGCTCTAGGGGCCCTTTGGGGAGAGGTCATGGGTGTCTGGAATATCAGAAGGCCACAATCCTCAGCTTTCCTGGTCTGATCTCCTCCAGGAGGACCTCAGCATTCATGAAGGCAGGCTTTGGAGACTCTGGAGGAAAGACCCCCTGTTCCTAGGACCTCTGGAGTCCTCTGTGAATGGGGTGACCTGGGGTATGCCTTTTGGCTTCCCGCACATCTGCATGGATCTGGTTCTGCCTCCACATAGTTCATAGCTTGTGTCTACACAAGAGCGTGATAGTGAATTACAGGTATTAACTCCACAGAGATCCGTTATCTTGCATATTACATCTGATATGTTTTAATATTGCTATATAATTAGTCCATAAAATGCACATCTTCATAATAAACTATGAGTAGGTCTTTGTTGAAGGAAGAAGGTTTTTAATGAACGAAATTATGGCAGGACACTGTGGGAGCCTGTTATCTAAGTCTTCCCCAGCTCACATTCCTTAGCATTTAGGGGAAGTAATGAAGGCCATTTGGATGTGCTTTCTGCTGGTGATGAAGTCGGAGACTGGGGATGATTTGCAGCGGGCCGAATGACTGCAGTGTGGAGTGACTCTAGCATGAAGACAGTCAGAACAAGGCATTTGTATATGTGCTTGGTTCTCTGACCAGCACCTGGGTTACCGAGATGATTAATACACAGCCTCACCCTGTTGGTGAGAAAATCATCCAAAGAAATGTTGTGACAAAGAAAAAAGTGTTGAATACTCTGACAGAGGCATGCACCGGCTGTCACTGAAGAACGGTCCCAGGGTAGGAGAGCAGGTGAGGCTGACGGGAGGAAACCCCAGAACTGGGGCCTTGACTAGAGAACAGAGGACAATACCGGGACTGTCTCTCTGTGTGGCGGACGAAGGGCTGCCTTGGCCAGGGTCCTGGCAGACATGTGCTCCAGAGGGATAACTGGAGAAAAGAGAAGGAAGCACCACTTACAAAGGAGTGGTCAGGGTCGAGAGATCGACAAGACGGCCGAGCACCCAGGAGCTGGACGGGCTTCACTGCTCCTCAGCGCAGAGGGGCAAGAAGAGGGAGCAGTTACCAGAATCAATGACGGCCGTAGGAGAGGGTGGCCCTCTAGGAATTGGGTCCTTGAGTAGAGGAACTCAGATGCTGCCAAACTGGAAAGAGAGCCAGGGGAGTGAGTTCACCAGTCTTTCTGCTGTCCAGGCTCTCCCATTGCCCAAACCCAACCAAAAGCCAGAGATGAGGGTAGCCCATGCATGTGCAGTTCTTACCTGTCAAGGAACAGGGTGGGCAGTGGTTCTGGAAGAGCATACAGAGAGTGTCCTGCAGAGAGACTGCTCCGGCACAAGCAAAAGTCACGTTCAGCCACACTGAGGATGCTGAGGTCAGAAACTGTGGATTTGTAATTGTGCCAGCAGGGAGTATGGAACTCTCACTGGGTGAGCAGAGAGTGCTTTCTCTGTTAACCGGAAGAGGAGCCACACTAAGGCCGGTAGTTTGCCGTCTGTGTCTGGTTTCAGACACTAGCAACATGGCATGTGTACAGAAGCGTTACAGACCCACCTCTCTATGTATGGATCAGTGACACAAAAAAATGCATCTGAACTTTTGGATTCTTCTCTGTTTCAGCCGGCATCACCTCATTCAGTTCAATTCAATTCAGAGATTTGCTGAACACCTCTGACTCCTTGGAACTGTGCCTGGTGTGATCAGGATGCCACAATGGGAAGGCATGGGAACCTTTCTTCAGGGAGTTGGAATATAGTGCGAGAGATGGTTATGTAAATAAATTGTATAATTAAACTAAAGCATCGTGAGGATAAAATAGAAGAAGCTCTCAACGGATTTGCGCCTAACACAGTCGCTGTGTGAATTGGCAAAACTTGCTCTCTCGTAGGACACTGTGGCTGATGGGCTGGCCCGGCTGAATGCTCCTGGCCAGCAGGCGACGTCTATGTACCTGCATGCTTCTATAGGTTCTCTGTCCCCAAACCTTTTAATGTCAGTTTTACTTGTTATTAGTACATACAATTTAATTACATATTAGGTGAACCTAATTAAATATAGGTGCAAAGAAAGCACTTTCGTTTGTATTAAAATTAAGTCAAATGCTTTGGAAAAACTTAATAAAGTCTAGTCACTCAGACAAATGCCACTGAAATGGGTACAGGTAAGACAGCCCCTCATCCCTTGAACCTGGCAGTGAGGTTCACCTGGCTTGGCAAAGGTGAGTTTGTTGATGGTAGGCAAGAAATAAAGACTGTTCCTACCTCATAGTTTCTAGATTTTTCTGTGAGGTAGTAGTGTGCAGTGCAATGATGGGGCGGGGGCTTGAGGAGGGTGAAGAAAGTTTGAAGTGGATGATGTGGAGGGTGAGAGAGGCCTGTAGGACTTGTGGGTGGCACTGATGGTGCACCTGAGGCTGGAGACCATGACGGTCATTTAGGCACTACCCTAAATGACATGACTTCCTCTCACAGTGCTGGGTAGGCCAGCGTAGACGTGGAACTATAGATGCTTGAGGTGATCCAGGGTTGGCATTTTGTGGGGCAGATATGGCAGAAATTTAAAGGGAAAAGAAAGTTGGCCTTGGGGCAAAAGTGATTTAAAAGTGATTTAAGCCTTTCGGCCAAGACCACCATATTCCCATAATTTGCAAAAGTGACGAACACCAAGGGAGAGAGGAGAGGCACCTGCTGTGCATTCTCTAGGCCTTTTAGAAGACATGAGGTTGGGCCTTTGGCCACCACATACACACACATCACAGAAGAGGTGGTGGCCTGGCCACCAAGGGAATGGGCACTGTTCAAAGAGGAGCAGCCACTGATGGTCCTGGGCGAGGCAGGAGAGTCTCCAGCATGACCCAGCTTGTTGTCACTGCTGCTGAAAAAGAGTGACGCAGGGCAGGATTCTCGCCGAGAGCATCAATATGACTGTCGTGCCCTGAAGCTCATGAAGGAAAATGATCAGAAGAAGAAGGAAGCTGAAGAGAAAGGTAGGAGGGCCCACCCAGAGCTGCACGCTTCGAGAGCCAGTGGGAGGGCCACACTGCTGCCACCTGTTCCTGTGACTTTGTGCAGTGACAGGTATAGAGACATCTAGGTGACTGAAGACCAAGTGACTTGAATGAAGGACTGCTCTGCGTGGTGTGGTCAGGAATGCGAGTGGACCCAGGGAATAGAGGGGGGCCCGGGGAGCATGAGTCCTGCTGAGCCCAGGGGGCATGGGAGATGGGAGGGGACATGTGTGAAGCTCTGGCCAGAGAGTGGCTCGTGGGCATTGGGGATGCAGGGGGAGGGTCTTCCAGCTTGGCATGGCTACGGCTGTGCATGGAGTAAGTGAAGTGGTGACGAAGGTCTCAGGCTCGGAAGACATCAAGGAACTTAGAGGCATGGGTGTGTCAAGGCCTTCGTTGGGGACTTTGAGACCACCCCAAATGATGCTGGGATGTGGGATGGATGGGTGGACGGGAGACAAGTGGCCAAGCCGTCAGTGAATGTGGCCACAGCTCCAACGAGGTCGGTAGGTAGGAGAAAGGAGGAGTGGCGGATGGTGGTGTGGCGTGGGCCTCAGTGGCTTCTCTGTAAGAAGATGGGGATGACAGTCTTCCCCTTTCTGATTTCTCTTTATAAGCACAAAATTTATGCTTTTAATTGGGCAAGGTACTTGCTCCCATTTGAGGCAGCATTTGCCTGCTACTCACATACATGTGAATCTCATGATGGAAAATCTAAAAGTGACTTTGGTGCCCTGAGTGGAGCTAAGACTCACTTCTTGCTCCTATGATCTTACTTTGATATTAAATAAGTTTTCCTTTATGAAACATCAGTCAGTAAATAGAACAGAATGTAAGGTTACACAGTTAAAATTATTTTCATCATTGCAATTATAATATGCCTTGCCATTTCAAACCAAATACCCATTTATCTCTTCTGAAATTTTGCAAGAAATCTATTACTCAAGGATGTAGAGATGATTTTTTTTGGTTGAGTTAAACATTTTTATGGATTAGATGTGAATTCAGTAAAAATAATTGAATTAAATTAGAAGACATGAATAATTCATGACATGTAATTTCACATCAGTTCTAGCATAAAAATAAAGCTATTGGTTTATGTGCTGGGAAAATGTGTATTATTATTTAGAAAGGTAGTGAATGTTTATTATTTTGGAAGATAATTCACTCTGTAGTTAAATAGAGATATAAAATTGTGAGACTGAAAGTGTAAAATTCGAACTCAGAGGCTTTGTTGCGATCCCCAGTTCTGTCTACTTGATGAAACGATAGTTGCTGTGTGTTGGTCACTAGTGATATCAGAAGGTGTACTGTGATAGTCTTCCAGATCTTGAGGACAAGCCCATATTGTGCCAGAACATTCTAGGGAGCGTGAAGGCTGCCAGGTGCTTCCTTTGAGGAGCAGAGGGCAACTTACTTGCTAGGTTGTTCTTTCAAAAAACATGTACTATGTGCTTATAATGTGTGTAGCCCAGGACGCACTGGGGCATCTGGATGGATAAAGCTTGGGGAGTTTCTCTCAGGGTAGCATGGTGGCACAGATAAAAGTTTTAATAGAAAAGTGAATCTGGGTAGTCACTTGACCTGAGCCTTAAAGGAGGAGTAGGGTTTGCTACATGGAAGTGAAGGGAGAAGGGAGGGCATTTCAGGAGAGGGAATAACTTGTGCAGAGGTACCAGGGTGAGAGGGTGTCAGTGTGCACCTGCTGTGGTACTGGAGTGAGAGGGTGTCAGTGTACACCTGCTGTGGTACTGGGGTGAGAGGGCATCAGTGTGCACCTGCTGGCTGTTGCTGGAGGGCAACAGTGTGTGGAGTGTGGTGGAGCTGAGGCTGAGAACACTCAGTGCCAGGCTCATGGACCAGGCTAAGCTTGAACTTGATCCTGAAACTTGAACTTGATCCTGAAGGCAAAGGGGGAACCACTGAGCAGCACTAAATGATAGAAACTTTCCATAACAGTCATCCCAAAGTCTATAATGAAAGTTCCTACTCTTGTTTATTTTTTTTCAAAATATCAATTGGTCCATAAAGGTATTGCATGATAGGTGATGCAATATCTTAACCTCTGTGGTCATTTAATGATGACCAGAAATTTGTTCACAGAAATTAATACCGGTAAGTGTTACTTACAATAATGGGGCTGGCCGGTTAGGTCAGTTGGCAGAGCATAGCCTTGTAATGCCAAGGTCAAGGGTTCGGATCCTGGCACTGACCAGCTGCCAAAACAAACAAGCCTTACCACGATGCATCATCCTCCTTTTGGCCATTTTATAGTAAGACAAAACATCAACTCCTTAAAAAGGTCTTGCCACAGCTTTTATGATTTGAGTTTAGAACTCAGCCAAATTTTGGAGCAAGACTCGGTATTTACCCATCTTTTAAAGGATAGAAAGGAAAGACTGTTCCCTGGGTAGGAATTCAGGGTTCTTATAATTAACAAGTTATAATTGATAAATTAATAAATACTGCCCGATGAGAGGAGTCATGTCCTAGGTTGAAGCTGTCGAAGCCAGGCAATGTCGAAGAAGACAACTTGATCAAGAGGACTCCATGTTTTAATTACTTTGCCCTTTAAACATGCTGTATTTTTGTTGAGTCAAATAGGACCCCAAATGCAAATGCAAAGAAAGTGAAACTCACCCACAATCCGACCCTCTGGAGTTAGCCACAGTGGCTCTTTGGGGAACACACTGCCAGACATCCCTCTGGAACTGATGTTTGTATTCCCAGTAGCTCTTGGTGTGTGAATTCCAGAGTGCTTTGTCGTCTCTGTGGGGTATGTGCTGTGATTGTCTAGGTTTTGTTTTGTTTTACTTTTCAAGTTTTTAAAGATAGGACTACATTCAATGTTTTTCTTTTTCTTTTCTTTTTTTTTTTTTTTTTTACAGTGCTAGGCACGTTTTATAAACAAACAAAATGTATATGGGCTAAAAAGGAGGAGAAACTGGTTCTGCACCATTCGAAACCGTCCTTGTTTGGATAACCCTGTTTGAATGGTTTGGAGATCATGCTTGTGTCGTGTCAGTTCACTGGTTAGATTTGTTTCATGAGAGTAAATATCACTAGACTCTAGTCATCCATATGAGGTGAGTGGAGGGTGGTGTATTAAATAACGCTTTTCAGACATCCTGCGGCTTATTAGTTGACCTCAAAATAATCAATGAATATTTGATATTGGGATTTAGGTACTTATATTTATTGATAAAAGTGGATTGAGTTACATTAGCTAACTTGATCAAAATTCAAAAGGTTGTGGTTAAGTAAAAGAAATAGGTGATTTAAAAATGCCAGAGTTTGTATAAGTAAGAGGAGAAAATCCAGATATGAAAACCTGACATTTTAATCTTTATGGTGTTGTGGAAACTTAAATCTTGCTGAATTTCAGGTATTTTTTTTCAGACTTCGGGAAGAATAGATTTTTCATTGTCTGCACATGGAATGGTTTCTCCATGCATGTGGACATGCCTCCAGCTGTGTCTTCTCATCTAGGGCATCCCTCATATTGGAGCGCGTAAGGGGCCCGTGGTGCGTTCAGAAGAGGAGGACAGCAGATGCGTTCTCCCTCCCTCTCTCGATACGTTCTTCAGGAGACCTTTACAAAGTTTCTTTTTAAGTTCAAATGATGACAAGACATTAATATAAACATGTTCAAGGTCTTGTGGCATCATTGGAGTTGCAAACTCCCATGACTCGTGTTAATTTATGATTCTCCCGAGGCATGAGTGTTGAGGCTGCTGTGGTCACTTTGCTAGTAGCTGAGCCTAGAAAATGAGCCGGTCCCCATGCATGCTTAGCTCAGCTTTGCTGTCTGCATTTTAGGAGGGAGAGTCTGCCCATGGTGATATTCCAGATCCGGGTGAGTCTCCAGAATGGGCGGGGATACTGGATTATATCTTTTCCCTCTAAGAGTGCTCCAGACCTGCTGAAAAGCTCTTCACTATTTAACTCCTTTTTTTTTTTTTATTAGAGATACTGTTTATCACCTCATTTATTCCTTCATCCAACAAATATTTACTAAATGTTTATTATGCAATGGACATGTTATAATGAATCATATCAAAAGCTCGTTCTATGAATTATACAAGGGTCCTTCAAAAAGTTCATAGAAAAATAGAATTAAAAGATAATATGAATCTTTCCATGAACTTTTTAAAGCACCCTCATATTTTAGATTGATTTTTTGCAGAATGGGAGTTTTGGAAGACATTGAGTCTCCTCGGTACACTTTGGATGTCTTCACCGTTGGCACTGCTTGGGCCTCAGCACTGTATAATCTGCTCTTTCTAAGTCTCAATTCTCTTACTAGTTTGCAAGCCCCTTGAGGGAGAAGGCAGTGTCTTAACACTTGCCAGTTCTGTTTCACACAGATAGAGGCAGGAGGTGGATGATTGACAGATTCCATCTACCAGAACATCCTGTCCCTCGAGCTTCTGGCTGACCGAGACTACCTTTTTAAACAGACAACCCGGACATGAATTTGAAGTGGATTCTTTCTTACCATGGACACTCCTTGGTGTTTCTGTGATTCTCACCATTATTACTAGTGGCATTGGTGGCAGCCGGGTGTTGTAGCGGCAGAGATGTAAAGAGAAGCTGGCTCGGGTTTTTGTCTTTGTGCTTGACCTGAACTGGGGAATTGAAATACACATCTTTCAGGGTTACTGAGAAAGTTAAGAGACTATATATGTGTAAAACGGTGAGGTGAGAAATGACTTGAGACAGTGATTTTCCTTGGCTCACCCCTGCGCAGGAGCCTGTCCCCCGCCCCACATTCCTGGGCCCCGGGGGACCATGAGCCTCAGGAGCAGCCCTTGGGAGGAGCTGGGGTGATGGCAGCTGTGGGAGGAGCCGATCTCAGTCGAGGAGTCGGAGCACAGAACTCCCCGGGTTGGACTGTGCAGATCAGAAATGGGGGGGGGGTGTTAATTGCAATGTTAAATTTTCTCTCTCCATTCCTCTGTCCTTGAGCCACAGGAGGCTCGAAAAAGCAAAGGTACCAGTTGTTAGGAAAAATATAGACATTCTGTGTTTGCAAATGGCTGCATTCAGTGTGTGTCTAAACCTGCTGTACTGTGAGAGCTCTGTGCCTCTGGCTTGCACAATGTCGACATTCAGCAAATCGTACTTCCTTCCCCACATATCCCTTTTCTTTCTCTCTGAATAAATATCTCTCTGAATAGATATCTCTCTGAATAAATATCTCTCTGAATCTCTCTCTCTCTCTCTCTCTCTCTCTCTATATATATATATATATATATATATATATATAAAGCCTATATTATATATAATAAGCAGTAGCTCTATGGATTTTGGAATGTGCGTGTGTGCGTATGTGTGTTCCTATCCATCCATATGCCATCAATACCAACCTCCCTTAGCAGTAACTAGGTAGCTGGGAATGTGGGTGGTGGTGGTGGAGGGTGCATTTCTGGTTATCACAATGACTGGGGAGTGCTCCTGGCATTATCGGGGATGCTAACCAGTCAGCAGAGTGCAGGACTTACCACCCCCCAACAAAGAATTGTCCTGCTCCCAATGCCAGCAGCACCTCCACTGAGAAACACCGTGCATTTACAGTGTGGAAGATTCTCCAGCATCTTTGTGAATTAGGGACCGTTTATAATTCTGTCATCGAGGATAACAACTTTTCAGGGGAAGAGAGAGAGCCTGTGCCTTGACTGATGGCATTCCTTGGTGAGAATGTTGACTGTTGACTGAGTCTTGACCCCCCACCCATGGGATTCTAGACATGTTAAACTCTGACATACATGTGAACATGTTTCAGAATTTTGCGTTGCTGTCACCATTCTCCTTCTGTGGCAGGGGTGAAATGAGGGTTGCTGCTGTTTGGATTTTGCCCCCAAGCATTCTTTTGTTGGCAAGCTATTAGATAAAAATCAGATTGGCTTTGTGGGCGAGGCATTTCTTCAGAAGAATAATGTTAGAATAGCTATGTGTTCACACACAGATGGCACACACAGAGAAACTTCGGGGGCTCTTTTGATATGACACAGGGAAACTGACAGTGTCCGGAACAGCACAGGGCTGTATCTCTCACAGCACTTTTGAAGGCATAGAAAGTAAATGACCATTCCAGCCACGGCTAAGACATATTTTGCAGCATCTGGGAAGAAGCTGGCGCTTAGAGGAGGCCAGCAAATGGTCTCTGAGCCTTTGAAGGCACACCGAAAGCTAATGGCACCTCAGAGGAATCGCTGTCTCAGATTTTAGTTGCCACAGATGTCAGTGATGCTAAAGCCAGGATATAAACCCTTTCTTACAGGCCTGTGAGCCCCTCAGTGCGCTTTAGCAACGGGCTGAGTGTGTACATAGAAATGTTAATGATCTGTGGAGCAAGCTCAGCTCATTTTTGCAAACTACAGAACTATAAAATCTATCAGAAAGGACACATTCTAGCTGCTTCCTTTGTTCCTTTGTCTCTTATTTATTCCCTTCTCTGTGGAGTAATAGAATGCCTATCATGGGCTGGGTCTGTGGCTACAGAGATGAATCAATGTGGAGTGCTCTCTCCAGAAGCTTCTCTCTAACGTGGGAGAAACATGTGTGTTCATGTCTGCAGCTCAAGGTGGAGGGTGACGATGACACCAGCAAAGCACAAAGGAAATGGAAATTTGGCTGCAGGAGAAACTACTTCTGGTGGGATCAAAGATGGCTACATGAAGGAAAGAGTGGAATGGTGCTGAACTGCTCTCAAGAGCGTGCGGGACGGGGTCGGTAGCAGTGAGCGTGCAGGGCAGAGGAGACGGTGTGGAGGGAGGGCAGTCCACGTGCTGCAGCCGTGCATGCAGAGGCCAGGCCGGGGTGGCAGGAAGTGGGGACACCCGAGGTGACGAGGCTCCTGGCTGTACTTCTGACCTTTGGGAGAATGAGCCTGGATTTATCGGACATTAATTAACGGTTTGGAATTCTAGTCCTCACACAGGAATTCCTATGGAGAGTGTTAGGAATTCCAATGCCTGGGAGCCCCTTCCTACCCCCTGATTTAGGAGATCCCAGAGAGCCCGCTGCCCCTCCCTGCTTGCAGCTGGGGCCCACTCAGCAGCCGGAGACTTGCTGCGTGTGTTGCTGAGTGGGGACCCAATGCTGGGACACCAGGAACAAACAGGAGGGGGATGGAGATCACTTTTCCAGGAAGTCTAATCCCCAGATCTCCTCTTAAGCACCTATAATAACATCTCATATTTTATCTAATTCTCTCTTAATGGAAAAACCAGTTATACTAAATGAAAGCAAATGACTGGTAAAGAAGATTTGAATGATGTTTATAAGCCTTTTATATGATTTTTTATTGAGTTTTTTGGTCTCCTAATTGATTAATAAAGGGAATGATGGGGAAGACTGACATGTGTTATCTTCCATCACGGTTCAGATAGAGTGAAATTATTCCCACCTTGTCCATAAAATTCTCCAGGTTGATTGCTATTTTTAATGTAGCTGAGCCATGCTTTTCAGGGAAGCCATTCTGGTCGTCCTTATCATTCTGTAAATAGGGAATTTTACCCAAGGTAGTGAAGTCTCCCTCTTCACAAAAGTAAATTCAAGTAGATTGAGACTTTCAGATGGCTTCGCTGAAATTGACAACATCAGCACCATGCTCCCCTGCAGCCCTGCCGGCCACCCTCTGTCGTTGGAGTCTCTGTTGCGTTTTTGGCCCTGCCTGGGTCTCTCATCTCCAAGCCTGGGGTCTGGCTGCTGTGGTGTCTTAGCCAGTTTGGCTGCTATAGCAGAATACCACAGTCTGGGTGGCTTAGACAACAGAAGTTTATTTCCACACAGTTCTGGAGACTGGGAAGTCCAAGATCAAGGTGCTGGCAGATTTGGTGCCTGGCAGATTTGAGAGCCCATTTCCCAGTTTGCAGATGGTCACCTCACTGAGCAGTGAGAGGAAGCAAGCTCTTTTTTTTACAAGGGCAGTAATCCCATAATGAGGGCTCCTCCCTCATGACCTAGTCATCCACAAAGGCCCCACTTCCTAACACCATCCCATTGGGGATTTAGGCTTCAACATATGAATTTGGGATACGAACACCAGTTCATAAGGAGTGGTATGGTGTATAACCTACCCAAGCGTGCAGAGCACCCTGCCAGCCAGTGAGCCCCACAGACATGTCTGAAACATGAAGGGTTGCTGTTCCAGCAGCTTGACTTAGAAATGCAATACACTCCCTGGTACATTTAAAAGCCCAACAACAGTCCTGTGAGATATGTAATAGTAATAAGACACGAAGTACTGTTTACTGAGCGCCTGTAGTATGCCAGAGACTACGCTAAGGTTAGAGGGGTTAAACTATTTACCCAAAGTCATAAAGTAGATAGAGTGCAAGGTGCACACACAGATCCGTTTCCTGACTCTCAGCCTGGATGGGCCCTGTGCTCAGGGAGCGAGGTCTTGGCCATTTATATGCTGCCACTTGGGCTAAGAGGCTGGAAGGTGCCCCAGCAGGCCTGGCCTCTTAGAGATTGTACTTTACTTTACAACAGGGACCATGTGGGATCCTGCCTTGGAGCTGAGTCCTATCAGAGTGCCCTTTAAAGGCCCAGGACCACCCAACTCTCAGGGAAGGAAAGTCATGTTGGGTGTGGGTGCTCTGGGGAAGATACCTGCAGTCCCTGGATCCTGTCAGCAAATGAACACTTTGAACCATGTTTTCCCATGGATGATGGGGAGGCTGCAAGGGTGGTGAGAAGCAGGGGCTGGAGGGGTAAGGGGGTTGTTGCTGAGTGAGCATCAGCTACACGGTGCTGAGTGCTGTACATTAGAGCTCATTGATTCCTCACGACCACTATATGACTGGTATTATTAATGCATATCAGAGAGAGGACAGTGCCTGGGGGTGCCCTGCCTGGAAAGGCACTAGGTCCAGAGCCAGCCCTGGCCTTGTTCCTGCCTCAGATCTTCCGTGACCAGGTCCTGGCTGGGTGCATGACAGGATCTTAGGTTTCTCCCCTCTGCGCCCTCCAGGAGAGACAGTGAGAGACAGCTGTGCTAGGTCCACATCTGGGCTTTGCTCCTACCAGCTGTGTGGCCCTTTGAGCCCGAACCTATGCACACCTACATGTTAGAACCCCTAAAGATGGAAAAATACCGACACCACAGGGCCACCATTAGGCTCAGACGAGAAGAGTGGTAGAGGGTGCTGAGCACGTGGCCTGGCATGTGGCAAGTGGTCAGGAAGCAGAAGCAACTATTGTGACTGATTCTCTGAGGCTGAATCTCAGCTGAGTACGTGTCCTGATGACCCACCCCCCTCTTCAGATGATGTTGTCATAAATTATGAAATACCTTTGCCAGGCCATCAGGCCTCCTGTGTCCACTCTTCTGCCCTCTCTACTGTCCTTCCGTTTTGCCAGAGGTGATTTCAACAGAATCCCAGGTGCAGGTGGGTTGCACTGCCACATAAGAAGAGGCACAGCTCCCCATCCCCTGGTGGCTGCCAGTTGGAAACACAATGAGACACTTCACACGTTCAGTGTTGAGCTCACGTGGAGTCGGCAGACAGAGTGCAGATAAATTCTCCTCTTTCCCAACTAGCTGGTGCAAAACGGGAATTTTAATTTATACCTGTCAGTGTCACTCTCAGATGCAGGCAACAGTGTGACATACCCAGGCCTGTGCCATGCACATACCAGACACTGCAGGGCTGGCTTCTGCTTGGGGCCCCTTTGGCTAAGAGGTGCATTCTCTGCACAGGCTCTGGTCTGAATTTACGCCTGGCCATTGTCATCTCATGGACAGCAGACCAGGCATGACCACGTGCTCCGTGTCAGAGCTCTGAAGCCTGGCATGATGGAAGAGGTGCCCAACTGTTTTAGAGAGGTATTAATGAAATGTTCAGGAGGGAACTCTTTTCCCGTGGCAGAACAGAGCGACTGAACCAAGTGTTTGGTTACAATCTGTCTGTGATGAACCCACATTAATTCTTTGTTGAAAAATGCCATTACATTTTCTGTTCAAATGTTGTCTTATAAACTGTGCTCTGACTGCTGTGTAGGCTTCCTAAGAAATCCATCCCAGCGAACTCTTTCTGGAGCTTTCTGCATCCCAGTAGGCCATAAAAGTTAGAGCTATTGCTGAGGGAACCGACAGAGGAACTTGAATGTATAAATCTCACAGTTACATGTAAATTTTGCACAGCATCTGACCTCAGCTTTACTTTAAGGTGAGGAGGGAAACAGAGTAGGAATTATTCTGGCCAAAGATGAATGAGATATGCACCGTCATTTAGGACTCAAGACTTTACCACCAGTGTTTACGTTTCACTCTTTTAATACTCAATTTTCTTTTTCTTTTTAAACAGTCCTAGAGAAGCCTTTTAGGCCATGTCCTCGGGGAAGGCAGTTTGCATCATTGGGGGTTGCTTACTTCAGAGACAGGCAAAGTGACAAGGAGTAAATGGTTCTGTTTTAACCAGAAAACCCGAATCTACAGTGACAAAGGAAATTCCACACTTTACTTGGCATGATAAGGTTTTTTGTTCCGTCCTACCTAAAATGCTTTTTTGCTCTGTTATGTGTTAGACAGGAAGAAGTAATTTCATTGTGCTGAAAAACAGTGGAAGGAATATGACCAACAGGTAATATTAATGATTTCAGTTAGTAATATTGGGATACCACCAAATGCCGGGTATCATATTAGGCATTTAATGCACATCATCACACTTACATTGATACTGTGGTCCGACAAAGCTGCTGTTCATGATCCCAAGTGTGTAAAAAGCACAGCCGCTGAATGTGAGGTGACAGCAGCGTTCTGTGAATTTCCGTGCTCCTGTGCTATATTTGTTTAGGTCAAACCACGTGAAACTGCCGTTTTTGTGAGCAAAGAGACTCAAAAATGGGCAGTTTTGTATGGCTAACCCCAAAACATGTTTGTGTATACCCAAACTGGTGGACACAGCTCTGGAGTTTCATTGGGATGCCCCTGACATGTTTCACAGGCCTAAAGACACATGGAATTTCCCCCAAAGTCATAACTAACCATGTAGGAAGGTAAACTTCTCAAATGTTTAATCACAGAACTGAAGAGCCAGAGGGATCTCCAGGGCTTGTGTGGTTACCTGCCTTACTTGACAGAAGCGAATCCCCAGGAGGTGAGGGGACATGCCCATTGTCACGGGGGGGAGTTGGGGCAAAGTGTGAGGTGGGGACCTAGGCCTGTGAGGCCTCTGGAACACCATATTTGACTTTCCCTTATTGATTTTAAATTTTAGGACATCGAAGCAAATACTGCATGGGATGTCTCTACCTTACAAGTGAACTAACAATGTTGTCCTGTGGTTACGTTAGATATGGGGGTTCCAGGCTGTGGAAAGTTCTGCGGGACAGAGAAGAGAGTTGGCAGAGGGTGTCAGACCCTCAGTGTTAAGGTGAAGGTGGGTGGTGGGCCATGCATAGATCAGGAGCCCACGTGAGGGCCAGCCAGCCAGGTGAGGTGGCCACGTGGGCCTTCGCTGTCCCTTTCCTGCTACCCTGGGGGAGTCATGTGGCCAGGACATAGGCCGCACAGTCGTGCTGGTTGGGAGTGGCTCCCAATTCCTCTCTTTCTCTCCTCTTGAGGCTTTTACCTCAGGGGTTCTCCTTCCCTGCACCTGAACCATGTATCACCATCTCCACAGGCTTCCATCACTTGAGTTTTGGGGAGAAAGCATTTATGGTGTTCAGGGCCTAATATTTCCCGTCCTCTCAGAAGGGCCCTGTCCTTCTGATGCAAGCTGCCTACCCCGAGTGACTTCAAGCTCCTCACATGCAGCAGTAAAGCTCCATCAGTTACTATGTGTAGATGACGAGTGGCTGAATGGACATAATATGTCTTGGCAGGGACTGGGGCTGTGATTTTTAGAAGTGCTTTAAGTTTAAAAATCGGGATAAGTGCAAACCGGTACATTATAGAAGCATATTTCTTCTTACACGGTGGAAACCAGCGCTCGCCCAGTCCAGGCCCGGACAGGTGTGACACACCCTCTGGAAGCACACTCAGCGACATGGTGCAGCACCGTGCAGCATCGGGGGCTGGACGCTGCATCCCCTCTCCCAGTCCTCATTGTTTTGCCTTTGGGGGTTTTGCTGTGACTGTGTCTCTGCCCTTCCCCTTAGTGTCCTCTGTGTTTCTTTCTCAAAATCAGAAACCATCTCTTCTTTTTTCCCTCACTGAATTCCATACTGCTGGCTGTCCACTGCGGAAGGCACATAGTCCATCAGAAGCACCTCTTGTCATTGTCCCCACAGGACTGTTTTTACCCCTTTAGCATTTATTTTTACTATTTTTATTTATACGTATTTGTGGAGTACAGTGTCAACTGTCAGTATCTGTGTACAGTATGTGATGATCAAATCAATATTATTAGCATGTTCATCATTACAAATCGTAACTATTCTTTATGTCCTTTACCCAATTACTCCCTAACCCCCTTCGCCTCCCCCTTTCCCACCTCTAGTAACTACGGATCTGTTCTGTCCTTCTGAAAGTTCATCGTTTTATTATGGCCTTCCTTCCTTCCTTCCTTCCCTCCCTCCCACTTACGAGTGAGAACATGCAGTGTTTCTCTTTCTGTGTCTGGCTTATTTCACTTAACATGTTTTCATCCATGTTGCTGCAGATGGCAGAATTTCATTCTTTTTTATAACTGAGTAGTATTTTGTTGTGTATATGTACCACGTTTTCCTTATCTGGTTGCTCGTTGATGGACATTTAGGTTGGTTCCATATCTTTGTTATTGCAAATAGAGCCTTGATAAACATGGAGTGCAGGTATCCCTTCGACATGATGATTTCCATTCCCTTTTAGCATTTAGATAGATCAAGTATATATTTCTGTCGAATTCTACGGTAACCTGTGATGTGTGTTGGCCTGAGACAAAAATTTGCTTCTGTCTTGGATCCTTGCATGTACTGAAGACAGCATACATTTAACAGACAAATGCGTCCTCTTTGTGGCGATTATGGGTAACTCCTGTGACGAATCATCTTTGATGCTTTCTGCATTTTGGCACCAGCTTTCAAAAACAGCCTTTCTGCCTTTGTTTCCTAACTTAAAAGGATATTTTTAAAAAATGGTTTTCCACATTTGTGTAGTTAGGTAAAGGAATTGTTTTATGGTTTTGTTTAATTTAGGAATTTTGTGGGGCCTGCCGTTTTCAATGGCAATCATCTGAAAGGTTCTTCTTCTTTTTTTTTTTTTTAATTTTATTTTGTCGATATACATTGTAGCTGATTATTGCTCCCCATCACCAAAACCTCCCTCCCTTCTCCCTCCCCCCCTCCCCCCCAACAATGTCCTTTCTGTTTGCTTGTTGTATCAACTTCAAATAATTGTGGTTGTTATATCTTCTTCCCCCCCCCCCCGGTTTGTGTGTGTGTGTGTGTATGTGTGTGTGTGTGTGTGTGTGTGTGTGTGTGTGAATTTATATATTAATTTTTAGCTCCCTCCAATAAGTGAGAACATGTGGTATTTCTCTTTCTGTGCCTGACTTGTTTCACTTAATATAATTCTCTCAAGGTCCATCCATGTTGTTGCAAATGGCAGTATTTCATTCGTTTTTATAGCTGAGTAGTATTCCATTGTGTAGATGTACCACATTTTCCGTATCCACTCACCTGATGATGGGCATTTGGGCTGGTTCCAACTCTTGGCTATTGTAAAGAGTGCTGCGATGAACATTGGGGAACAGGTATACCTTCGACTTGATGATTTCCATTCCTCTGGGTATATTCCCAACAGTGGGATGGCTGGGTCGTATGGTAGATCTATCTGCAATTGTTTGAGGAACCTCCATACCATTTTCCATAGAGGCTGCACCATTTTGCAGTCCCACCAACAATGTATGAGAGTTCCTTTTCCTCCGCAGCCTCGCCAGCATTTATCGTTCATAGTCTTTTGGATTTTAGCCATCCTAACTGGGGTTAGATGGTATCTCAATGTGGTTTTGATTTGCATTTCCCGGATGCTGAGTGATGTTGAGCATTTTTTCATATGTCTGTTGGCCATTTGGATATCTTCCTTAGAGAAATGCCTACTTAGCTCTTTTGCCCTGAAAGGTTCTTCTGATGTTCAGAAGTTACCTGCCTTCTTCGAGAGCAGAAAGGACTGCCTCAAATATACACTTGGAATCAGACTTTGTTTCGTGATTTTGTGCCTCTTCCATGCTGAGAGGACTGTGGTGTACTGGGAAAAGAATTCAGTGAAAAACTGTTTCATAATAAATGAGCTAACCATTAGACAGAATTGACCATAAATGTATTAGGAATCAGTCACGTGATGTTGGAGCTAAAACAGTTAATGCTGTGGTTTTCCACCTTCTCTGAAGTGGGAGAACCTGTTGCTCGGTGGAAATCTTACTTGGGACTTTGTAAAACAGAAGCACCAAGAGGGGATTGGGCGAGGGTAAGGAGCCCAGAGTCTGCTCTGCCCATCCCTTTTCTAGGAAACCTCCTGCACAGAAATTTGAGAACCATTATGTTAATGCATTAATTACATAGATACAGTAATCCCTTAAGTAAGCATAACATTTTATAATTTTAGAAGTACATCTTTATGTATTGTTTTATTTGACCCTGAGGAAGAGACAGCAAAAGTATTATTATCCCCATTGTGTATATTTTCCAAGAAAGAAAACCGAAGATCAGAAAGGTTAGTAACATGTCCAGGACCACACAGGTAACATGCAAGGCGGATTGGAATACAGTTCTGACTCTTAGTTTAGTGCTTATTACACTGGATCACAGGATTGTATAGAGATGAATTAAAAGCCCGGGCTTCTTTGAATTGGTCAAACTATTTCTGGGATGTTTTGTTCAGTGGTGGGTGATAAATTGGAGGATGTTCACAGGGCGTGACTGGGATATAGGCCTGCGTGATATAGAGAGAGGCAGAAGATTTAAAACTGGAAATCTCTCTGAGAGTTAGTTCACTGGTGTGAGCTGGTGTCAGTCAATGTACAGGTGCTGCCTAAAGAGGGGCTCGGAGACTTGAAGTGTGGGACCTCAGGACAGGGTGTGGATGTCACAGTGATGGAAGAGTGAGAAGAAAGGAAGCTGAAGACGGGGATAGAAACTTCCTGCAGCCTCAATGAGGAGCAGTCTGTGGCCCACGGGACACATGAGGCCACATTTCCAAAATATGGCCTTTATTTCTTTTCTAGGATGAGAAATTAGAAAGCTGCTTTTATGTTTCTACTTCTCAAATACGTCACTTTAAAAAATGACACTCTTTCATTCAATATAGTAGGTAATCTGAATTGTAAAAATACTGTGTATTTTCCCATTGGACTAAATTAAGCTATTTGCATTTTGAATGGAATAAAAGACTCTAAAAACCTTTTATCCCCTCCTGAATTATCCTTGGAAAAAGAGGTTGCTCACCACTGATTTATTTTATAATTTTATCTGGGTAAAAGTCACCTGCAAAAAACCCAAAAAACAAAAACAAACCCCACACCTATCTTTGTGCAACTATCCTACACAGAACTAAGCCCAAAGCGGGGAGAACCCATCGAGAGAGATGTGGGCTCACTCCAACAATGACAACAGCAGCCACAGCAACAGTGGAGCTCGTCACCAGGAGCAGGTGGCCCAGAGGTCCCCTGGGCTCCTCATCCCTGGAAATGTGCAGGTAGAGGCCAGACACTGTCAGTCAGTCCTGGGCCTGAGGAACAGACATCTGCGTTAGGTGGACCATTAGACCACTCTGTTCTTTTGAGAACCAAGGTGCAATTAGTTTAAAGGTTTCCATTACAGTCACATTAGAAGTAGCAACTTGAATTTCTTATATTTGAGTAGGCAATACCGAAGAATACTTAGGTTTGAGTTTCTTATGTTTTGTGAATTTCTCATTGTTGATATTTCATCAGAAAGAATCTGAGAACGTTACGATGTGAAGTGGGCCAGATTTGCTGATATATTTTAAGAACATGTGATCTGTGAATAAAAGAACTGATTTGAATATTGGATAGTAAAACAATATTCTATATACATCTTATTTTTAAAATAGCATTTCTGAGTCTTGGAATGACATAGACGTTGATAAATGTGTCTCCAGTGTAAAAAGTAGAGAGAGGTTGTGTTCCTAAAGGTCATCTGCAAAGTGCTCATGTTTTCTGCTTATTCGTGTAGGGAGAGAAGATTTCTTTCTTACCCATTGCTAGGTTCATGGATGAGGCACCTATAACAAAAGACAGATTAACAGGAGAAAATTATACAATTTAATACCAGTTTTATGTGACATAGGAACCTTCAGAAATGAAGACCCAAAGAAACAGGGAAACATGTATGTCTTCACTCTTGGCTTTCATGAAGAGTGGACAGTCGTGGAGCAGCATGACTGGACAGAGGGGTGTGATTTAATGGTCATAAACCGACGGGGACTTAGCAAGGCCTGTTTGTTCAGGCTCTTCTCTGTGTCCCTGTGTCTTCAGAGACAAGGACGTTCCTTTCCTCTAATGACCTGCTCAGGGAAAAAGGGTTGGGGAAGTAAGAGTGACCTTCCTGCTACTGATGTTTTCTCAAATGCCAAGGTGCCATATTTTGGGGCAGCATGTCCTGAACTCCATCATTTGCAGAGTTTTTCAAAAATTTCTTTTTTTTATTTTTGAATCATTTTCAGGTTTCAGGCATTTTTCCTAAATCTTTAGCTTCACCTTATTCTATCAGCTTTAGTACTTGATGGTCTATAATAAATTCATGTTTCAGTGTACTGAGGTCCTGACACAAGCAACAAGACAAATGAACAAACTGAAAACCCCTAAGTGAACTGTTTTGTAATACACATAACTTCCCAGTTTTTCTGTCATAATTTGTATTTTCTGGCAGCAGGGGTGGATAGCACCTTTTCTATCAGAAGCCGCTGACAGAAAAAATGAATCAAAGTTTACTAATTAAAGAACAACTTAATTCCTTTAAGGGAGAAATGTCTTCTACTTCTCTGGTTTAAAAAATAAGAACAGGCAACATAAAACCCTATTTAATAAATGCTAAAAGTAAGAATTAAGAGTAACCAAGGATGAAAGCACAGAGGAGGAAAATAGAAAGACCACAGAGAGAAAAACGCGCACAGACAACACACAGACTTAACAGACATATATGAAAAAAATCAAAGATCCTTAGCGAGAGACAGAGACAAAACGAACCAGACACCCCAAGACGGGTATACAGGAACACATGCAGGGCTGGCAAATGGCAATCCTTTTGGGGGCCGGGGATTATGATGAAATGTAGAGGTCTGTCCCGTCTGAAGGGCACTGGAGTCCTGCAGAACACTGCACGGACCAAAGGGAATCCACCTGTCACCCGCTGGTCACCAGGTCAGACCCCTGGGTTATGCACACCCACAGAAATGAGAGCTAACCTTGACTGAGGCTTATTGTGTGCCAGGCCCCGTTTACAGACCTTATCCTTACTGATTTACAGCTCTTGTAACAGCCTCGGGGGGCACGTGCTGCTGCCGTTACCCCATTTCACAGGTGAGGAAACCAAGACACTAGGAAGTCCCCCAAACCTGCACAGTTCACACAGCCGGGGAGTGATGGGTTGTGATGGGAACCCGAGGAGTCTGGCTCTGCAAAGGGAAATCCACACAGGTGCAGGGGACGCACAATGTCACCCCCACAGACCCAGCCATCTCCTTCTGTCCCCACCCCAACCATGTAGAAGGACAGAGATGGTTATGGAGAGACAGGGAAAACACTCTTGGAGAATACATGGGAACCCTGGTGCTCTCATGGGACAGCATCCCACCTTTCTGACTTTTGTCATGCAAATAATTTGTGTCATGATTTTAAAGCAGTCACCACTACTTTATGCTTCTTAAAGGTATGCAGATAAATGGGGCCAGAGCAAAGGAATTTACAAATGCCTGCTTTTATTTTTTTTTTTGCTTGTTTTGGAATGGCGTAAAGTTAACTTGACAATGTGAATTTGCTAGAGACAATAAAAACTCGGCAGCAGTTTTTTGCTAGATGAAAATGGTATTCTAGGATAATCATGGTTGCATTGTACCTAGCATGTAGTAGCCCTCAATAAGTGCTGAATAATTGAGTCATAAGATTTAGCAGTTATTAACAATAAATAGCCTCACAATTTTCAGAATGTTTTTACATGCAATATTTTACTAACTATTTCAGAAACTTCTCTAGGCAAGCAAGGTAGATATTATGACTCCCATTTCCCAGATGAGGAAACCAAGACCCAGGGGCATAACGGAGTTGACTGAGGTGTCACAGCTGGCAGGTGAGGGACATGGTACATGAGGGCTTCTGCGTCTAAATCCAGGTTCTTTCCACTAGGCTGCACTCCCCTTCAGTGATTTAGACTGAAAGCCAGGGCTAAATCTCGAGGGAAATGTGCTTTCTAGAGCTGTAGCATTTCTGAAAAATGTGAAGCTCTGATTTTTTTCCCCTTATCTTGGCAGGAGGAATATTAAATATCTGCAGTGTTCAAATTTCTTTAACCCCCTTTCGGATCTTTAACTCCTTTAAGAGGATGTTTAGGACCTTGATTTTTCTGTTTGTTTTTAATGTCTCACTTTATAGTCCTCTGCAATTGAAAGAGGACACTGAGTATCATGTTTAAATGCAGTAGATTTTTCCTGGGCTATTTGATAAGATCTGTTTTATAAAGGTTCACCGCAAAAGTCAGTTGCAATAATAGCCATAATAGCTTTAAAGTGGTGTTCACGAATGCACGTTCTCCTATTGCGTAGTTTTGAAATGATTTTGAGTAAACATGGAAAACAACATTATTTTAAAGCCATATTCTTATTTTTAAAAACCCTCATTAAAAATTAACCATCCTTGGAGACAAAGGATGTACCCTCCCATTCCTCATCCCCATGCTGATCTTTTATTTTGCTCCTGTTTCCTACAGATCCACAGAACTTTGTGACATGGGTGACAAGTGGAATATTACACTGGGACATGCTTTGACTCCCCCAGGTCCCTCAATCAAGGAGTCAGGCAGGATTTTATCAAAAGAAGGATATGAAAGAAAGCTTCCCTTTACTGTAATTTTGTTTTGTCCTCTCCCTTCAGGGGAAAGAGGAGCTGAAATGTGCTTAACTGTTTGCTACATTTCCTGAGCGTGCATGTCTGCCCCTACATTGTCCGAGGCCAGCTGAAGAGGGAGGGTGTGGAAGAGAGAGAGGGGAAAGCTAATACCAGTTGAACGTAGATTCTCGCATCTTAATTTTAAGAGAACAGAGAAAGCCAAACGCTTTCAGAAAAGGGCTCTTCACGGAGTAATTTGCCTGGTATGGCATCCCAGTTTGTTGTGCAATTTCAGCCCTGTTACTATGGTAACCTGCTTTGGTGGAGCAGCGATTGTTAATCAGGATTCGTGTTATTCCCCTCTCATCACGAGGCTCCATGTCCTTACGGATTAAATCACAGTTCTCATCGACAACGGCATAGATCAAACGTTACTGCCAGACACAAAATCCCGAGCTGCTCCCTGTCACTTCCCCATCCCCAGATGCAGTGAGGGCAAGCCAAAGCCCAACTTCTCCAGGACATCAAGCCTCCTCCTGGCTACCCCGATATCTGCCCTCACGACAGACTTCTGAGGAGGGGAGTCAGAGGCCACTTGAGTTTAAAATCACCCCATGAGTACGGGAAAGGCAGGCATCGTTTCGTGTAATTGCGAACCTGACTCTTCAGATACAGATCCAGGCGAGAAGCTGTTTTTGGTGTGACCTTTAATTTCTTCTTCAATCCTTTTATATGTATTTTAACACCAGGCATTTAACTGAATTCTTATTCTTAGAGCAGCCCACTTTTCCTTTCTTTCCCATTGATTTTCTGGATTCCTAACTGCTGCTTTTCCAAATAGGAAGATTGTCAAGAAGGGGAGGCCGAGATGCTCCCCCAGGTGTGGAGGCTGTTCTACTGTGAGTCACAGAGAGCCTGTGAGGCCCCCAGCTGGCTCTCTGCTCTTCTCAGTTTGGAAAGTCCGGTGGTTACAATACTCAGACAAGGAAGTGAACAATCCTAAAGTATAGAGACTGGATTTTGTAGTGCCAGATCGCCACCATCTTGAGGAAAATCAGCCTGAAGGAAAATCCCCCCACACACAAATATACATACACCTATGTGTGTGTAGAGATTTTGGCATTGTAACTTAAAAGGTTATTTAATACCATTGTTTCATTATTGTTATTAAGGTTTTTTCTTTAAATGGAATTTAGTGTGGGTAGAGAGGAGAAGAGAATGTCCTCCAATTTGAAATCTTGTAATTGGAGAAAACTTGTTGGAATATATATTTTCAGCACCTCCTATGTGCAAGACCCTGTGCTATAGTCCTTTTGGGGATTCGGAGGGGAGTTAGAACTGCTTCCTGTGGTTCAGGAATGTGTGGTCCGGGCCAGAGGAGAAGAGGATGGCCGCACACCCCCAATGCAGCCAAGAGCAGAGGGATTGTAGGGGAAGCGTGGGTGTGTGCTTCAGTTTTCCCCTAGCGGTTTAGGCAATGGAGGGGTAAGTTGAGGCAGAGGAGGGACAGTGAAGGTTTAGTGAAGGGGGTTGCATGTGACATGTACTTCAAAATGTGGGGAGAATTTTAAACATCGAAATGGAAGAAAAACATCCCCAGCAGAGTGGGAACCATATGCAAGAGCAGGGAGTGCGATTTGATAGTCCAGCTCCAGAGTGTTATAGGTTAAGTGCACATCACCAGTCATGGTGTGTCTTCTTATTGCTCACTGCTTTGATTAGGAGCAAATCTTTAAATCCTGCTGGTTAATAGCATAGCTCCTGGAGGCAGTCTGCCTGGGTTCCGTTTCCAGCTCGGCCACTTCCTGGCTGTGTGACCTTGGCAAGTGTGCGAACCTCTCTGAGCTTCCATAATAAAACGAAGGTAATAATAGTACTGCATCAGGGTTCGTATTTGTGAAGTGCTCAGACTGGTGACTGGCAGGTGGTAAGTGCTGCATAGGTGTTTGAACGGTACATGAAAAAGAAACAATGTTGCACGTACGTGTATTCAAAATATACTCGACCAGATTATGCAAGTGCCAGCGAGGCAGGCACTGCACATGGCGCTCCCCTCCCCTCCCGCCTCCTCCCCTTCCCGCTGTCCCGCTTTCTCTCCTTCATCTCTGCAACGTGCCCAACCCCCAAGTATAATTCTGATTGGCTAAATTAATTCTGCAGCATCCTGCTGTGAATAATTATGTTGATCCAGTGTGTATTCTGATGCCTTTTTTTCCCCTTTGCCTAAATTATAATGTGGCAGTCGCGGCTCACAGCTGGCTCATCAGAGGTGGGCAGTTTGGGAATTGGCACATCTGAATGTCCTTCTCTGTTAGCGCTCTGCCTTGATTGCTGAAGACAAGACATATGTAAACCCCATGATTATTGCCATTTTTTTGGACTTTGCAAAGACACTGCCTTCAACCATAAAGCTGCCGGGTTTGTTCTGGGGGAGGGGGACATGCAGGAGTCCCCTCTCCCCTCCCTGTTCCCCCTGCCCGCTTTTCCTTTCAGACAATAAATAGCTGTCAGGCTTATGTCAAGGATGAAATTATAGGTGCCCATGAGGCCTTGATTACATTGTTTTGGAGAGATTGCTATTAGCATACTGAAATGAAGTCTAATTTTTCACTGGCGGAGCTGAGTCAAACTGGAGCAGAGAGGCAGGGAAGTGTGAGCGAAGGATGGCCGGTCAGAGCACCTGTGCTCTACAGGGATCGGCTCCTCCGTGTTGAAAACCAACAATAGAAATAAAATACTTAACGGGAAGAATAGCTTCACTTTGGAAAAGAAGGACCCACCGATAGAGGACAGGATAAGACGTCTGAGTTAGACAAGGCTCTTTGTGAAATTACCGTGTGTGATTTTCAAGTGTATTGAAGCCATCTTAGGCAGCATCTAGCTTATTGATTAAGTGTGTGTTTTAGCTGAAAGACGTACTGTCTGGATTTTTTATTTTGTTTGCTGCGTGCATAATTCACTTGCTACTATTCACTCCCCATGCAGGCGTCCCCTGAAGAGGCAGGCTTGTGACCGCTCCATCCGCAGGGCGGGTGGTCTTCTTGTACTTTGGGTGTTTGTGTGTTCTGAGGGTGTGAACATGTGGCTTGTTCAGTCTCGGAATTCTTCATTTAATTTTTTTTTTCTTTTTGCATGTGGCTTCTCTGGAATGTTTTAAGGAACGGTGCCTCATGTGATGGTAGATTAATAAATGGTATGCGTTTTATTATAACTGTCCGTGTTCAGTGTGGTAGAAATTTAAAAAGTATACACACTCACACAAATATACATACACCTATGTGCTTGTAGAGATTTTGGCATTATAACTTAAAAGGTTATTTAATACCATTGTTTCATTATTGTTATTAAGGTTTTTTCTTTAAATGGAATTTAGTGTGGGTAGAGAGGAGAAGAGAATGTCCTCCAATTTGAAATCTTGTAATTGGAGAAAACTTGTTGGAATATATATTTTCAGCACCTCCTATGTGCAAGACCCTGTGCTATAGTCCTTTTGGGGATTCGGAGGGGAGTTAGAACTGCTTCCTGTGGTTCAGGAATGTGTGGTCTGGGCCAGAGGAGAAGAGGATGGCCGCACACCCCCAATGCAGCCAAGAGCAGAGGGATTGTAGGGGAAGCGTGGGTGTGTGCTTCAGTTTTCCCCTAGTGGTTTAGGCAATGGAGGGGTAAGTTGAGGCAGAGGAGGGACAGTGAAGGTTTAGTGAAGGGGGTTGCATGTGACATGTACTTCAAAATGTGGGGAGAATTTTAAACATTGAAATGGACGAAAAACATCCCCAGCAGAGTGGGAACCATATGCAAGAGCAGGGAGTGCAATGACCTTGCATCACTGCAGAGCTGTTCATACAGGGACTACCACTCGCCACCCATAGTCAGCCAGGAGCTCAGTGGGTGCCTGGGGCTGGGGGCTGGGCAGTGACATGGGTATGGGGGATCTCTGGAGGGTGATGAATGCTCTACAATGAAATGTGGCGATTGTTACACAGCTTTGTGAATAGACTAAATGGTATGTAAATTATATCTCAATAAAGCTGTTACAAAACAGACCATGTGGGCATGGCCCTGGTCCTTTGTGAGAGGTCCTCAGGTGATTGTACTGAGTAGGGGCTGCATGCAGGAGTTCAGGCTTGAAGGATCGGTGGGCTTTATCTCAGCCTGCAAAGTCTTGCTTTTGGTTTGAGCTTCTATGGCAAAAGGGAGCCACTGAAAGTTTTAAAAGGGGCTTGGCATGTTTAGACCATTCTTTAAAAAGTTACTCACCAGTGTATGGAGGGTGTTTTCTGGAAGCTGGGACACCAGCCAAGGCTATTTCAGGTCACCAGCGAAGAGGCAAGGTGGCCTCCACTGGTGCTGATCAAGGTGGCTGCAGTGGGAATGGCGAGGAGGGGACAGAGGGAAGCAGCCCGGGAAAGCAGCATTGCAGCAGGGCCTGGTGTGGGCAGGTGGAGAGAGGACCCGAGGTACGCAATTCCCAGGCTGCCTTCCTGGGAGGGTGGGGAGTCACAGCAGACAAGGGGGTGCAGAGAAGGGGCAGGTTTGTGGAAGGTGCCATGCTCAGGGTTGCGCATGCCAGATTCGAGGGACTATCGGTCTACCACAAGCAAGTAGCTAGCAAAGAGATGGAAATGTGGCTTTGACCCCAGAAAAGAGGCTGGTCCCGAGATGGGAGGGTCTGCCTCCACAAAACTCCCCGACCTGGGTGCCAGCAGGAGGCCTGGACCCTCTCCATGTGGGCCTCTTCACTGTCTGCCCAGTGTCCTCACAACATGGAGCTGACTTCCCCCAGAGCGAGTGAGAGTCACAGTGTCTTTTATGACGCAGCCTGGGAAGTGTTGCAGTGTCATCTCTGCTGCATGGTGTTGGTCACACAGACTGACTGTGGTGCAGGGTGGGAGGGGACCGCACGAAACGTGAGACCACTGGGGGCCATCCTGGGGGCCGGCTACCATCCCTGTTCCTGGCTCTGTACTGTAGACAGTGGCCAGCAACACTAAAGTCTGTGAAGGGAAGGTCCTGCAGGAGTCGTGCTGGCATGAGCTCACGGGATAGGACCCCTGTGCTGCCTGGGGGACTGGCCATCACTCCACTGGGGAGGTGAGATGGTCAGGCTGCCACTACTGGGGTTTGCTGTCCCCTGACTCTGAGTGAGCAGAGACTCCTGAGCCCAGCTGTCCCCAGCTCCAGGCCATGGTGGACAGCTCCAAAGGGAGGAAACATGACTTTGGAGGGACTGGGAAAGGGAGTAAGCCTTCCCATTGTCTGAAGCACTGCCCCCAGCACCTGTGTATCCTGCCACAGCCCAGAGTGACTGCCACCTTCCACGGGGCTGCTGGGGAGGGGCTGCCTGCGTGGGCCAGGCTGCTGTGGGACCCATGTGCAGCTGAGCCGGGCAGGAGGGCGGCAGTGGGCAGACATGCCTCTCTCCAGCCCCGTGGTCACTCTGTCCTCTGCAGCTGGGAGGGTGCATCGTTGCAGAATAAAGGTTACAGATACTATTCTCTTTCTGGAGACACAGGGATGGGACGAACCTTCCTAAATGGTGTGTGCTCCATTAACAAGTATGTTGAATTTCATCCCCTCATAAAGTTCACCCTCTAATCACCCTCTAATTTTTGGGTTGGGGCTGACTAGTTTGTTTTTTATGGAGAAATGGAAAATGTTGCTTTAAGAAATAAGCGTAGGAATTTGGTTGTACTTGACAAGTAGTGAGTTCTAGATACTTCATTTGATGGTAGCGTGTTGAATTGGGGAGAGGGGAAGGCAGGAGGCCGAGCGGGCTGGAGAGAGGGGCCGCGCCCCAGGGAGGCGGGTCCTGGCCAGTGCATCTGTTGGTGGCAAATTGTTGTTTATATCACCTCCTGTCCTGTCTGCCCTCCAGTCCTTCTGCTTATTGCAAGAAGGTGTCACCACCTGCTTCTCCATCATCACCTCTCTAGTACTTGCTAGTTTCCCTTTTTACAGACAGAAGGGACTGGAACCTTGGGAGGCTCCGCTGGGATGTTGTCTGCTTTTCGCTGTGTCGGTGGGCGGCTCCCTGCCGCCTGTGGACAGAGTGCTGGTTTCCACCTATGCTGGCGGAGCAGAGTTCTCCTTGGGAAGCGAGTGCACATACATTTAAAGAGTGGTTTCCATGGAAGATGTTATGTACACTGTGGGACAGCTGGCAGAAACCATGAAGGTGGTGTGGACATGACCAATATTTGAGAGAAAGTACCTAGGACATGTGACGTGGGCTTCCACTTATGGAGTCAGCATGCGGGTGTCGTGATGTCTTTGTGACTGGGAAGTGGTGCTTTGAACTCTTGTCAGCAGTGCTGGGTGGGCACTGTCACACCTTAGGTATGTGGCTACTGTGCATCATTCAGCCTCAGTTTCCACATCTCTAAAATGGGATGGCGGCATCTGTTGTGGTTGCTTTGCAGGACTACAGTGAGGCCCAGGCGAGCTGGTGTTTGTGAAGCTTGCATCACGTGAGCTGGTAACATGCCCTCTTGTTAAATTGGGCTTCCAGAAAAAACTGGGTTTCATACATGCCAGATAAGCATTAGAATAAGCTATTTTACACCTCTATAAGAAGTACATTTTAGAATACGATCGAATAAGCCAAATTTTAGTTTTGTCTAAATTTTTAGATGATATTATTGATCTCCGGGCTTAACTACTTTTTCATGTAAAAAGGAAAGTTGTGGACCCCTCTCCCCACCTTTTCTACAGCTCACTTTGCAATCTGGCCAATTCCCCCTCCCCTATCTTTACGTTAGTAAACTAGGAATTTACTCAGATTTGCTCTTCTGTTTTATTTTGATCTGGTGATCAAGAGAGTCCCAGGTCCAGGCATCCCTGCAAGGCTGTGTTGTGGCAGCAGCCGGGGGGCTGCGCCTGGGGGCCAAGGAGTGGAGGCCGGCACTCCGTCAACGGAGTCACTTCTTTCTTCCATCACAGCTGCCCAGAGAGGGCGAATGAAGGCAGAGAGAGCGTCCCAGGGGCAGGGCAGGGGGCAGTCTATCTGGTAGCATCTGGTTGCTCTCAGGGAGGTACAGGATCAACCTCGTCAGAACCATGAGTGGAGGAACCTGAGGCCACCACGTCTGCTCTTGCTGAGATGTACCGTGTTGTTCTGGTACTGGGCAGGAGATGGTGACAGGGCCCCATGCCTCAGAGGAGCCCTGGGTCTGTAAAACAGCAATTTTGTTGATGTACAGACATGCAGAACTTTAAAAACAGAGCCCATAATGCTCATGAGTATTTCTCATGAGCAGGCGATGTTTTGTTTTTGTTTTTGTTTGGAGAGCAGGTTAAAAAAACACTGAGGTTTTGTCAGCTTTATCTGTCAGTTCACAAGTAGGCGATGGTCTGCCCATTGGTCAGTGCTATTTTTCTACTGAATTTAGTTAAACCGCAGTGGCAGGCCTACCACACTTGGACTGCAATTACTCTGTTGGACTGGTAAAAAAGCGCTTTAATGACACAAAAACACTTCAGTAAAAAGGTTCCTACGAATACCGCAGGAATGCCAAGAGCCGACCAAAAATGCAGAAAAGCTCTCTAAGTGGGTAATCTGCAGAGCAGGAAAAATGGAGTGCGATGTGGCTTTTAGGATGTATTTTGTCCTACGTCTTCTCAGCTTTTTTCAAACAGAAGGAAGTGGAGGAGACAGAGATGTTGCTAATTACCTCTGTGAAGACGGCTCAGAGCAGAGACCGGAGCCACCTGAGAGGGGAAATCAGCCTGTCATCCTTGCACAAATACGTGCACTTCGACAGTAATCACCATAGTCATTGTTTACTATTGCTACACTGTATTAATTATCTATTCAATGATAATTAAATACATAACTCTAAGCATCATTCCCAAACAAATTACCTTTTACCAATCGAAACAAACCAATTAAAAATTTCAAAGTGCAACCGTGTAATCAACAGCTTCATACATGATAATTATGACCAAAATTTCAATTAATGTGTTAATATATGACCTTGAATCTCCAGAAACAAATAACAACAACAAAAAAAGCAGACTCACATAGCAATTATGGCCCAGTTTGATTGGCAGATATCTGTGAGTTTGGCTTTTTGTCTGACTTGGATGTGAAAAGCCAGCCTGTTCTTTCTGCTGTTCTGAAGCCGCTGCATGAGAAGTGCACAGGGTTGGAAGAGAGCCCTCCTCTCTGCAGCCCCCCTGTCTTCCCTGCACAGCCCTGAGCCAGGTCTCTTTCTAGTGTCCTTTCAGCTGCCCCTCAGACCTGTGATGGGCAGCACTGCTGGGAGCTCCCATTTTATAGATGGGTACGATGTGACGTGGACAGATTCATGGAGCTGCTGATCACAACTGGTGCTGGAGATTTTGAGGAGCCCAAGCTAGTGTGTGCACGTGTGTGTCTAGAGTGGAGGCTGAGGCCTTGTGGTGATTTGTCACCTGCCCTTTGTTCCAGTGGGAGCAATAAGTGAGCAGGGCTAGGGGAGGGCGGAATCAGGCCCACTTGTGGGGGTGTGCAGAAGGGCTTCCTAGAGGAGGCTTAGTTGGTGAGAAGGATTTAGACAGGAAGAGACTGGGAGCAGAGAACATTCTAGCAGAAGGAAGGTGTTAGAGCTCTTGGGTTGGGTCAAGGTACAAGTTTGGCTAGAATTTAGAAGTATTAGAGAAAAGCAGTGGTGAGATTAGTTAGACTGGGAAGAACCTATCAATCTTATTTCTTATTCTGTGCATTTCACTTTATGGGGCCATGTCTCAACCATTAAGTAAAGGATGAGGTCATTTAAAAGGTTACCTGACCTTTTTACCTGACTTAAAATGTGTAGCACAACTTCACATCAGTGTCCCACCACCTGACACTTATTTCCTTGGTTAATGATGGCCAATTTGTTGTGAGACTACGTCTTATTCAAAAGAAAACAGGGGTGCTTCTAACATAGTTCTTTATTTTAGTTGGTGTACTCCCCCACTCTCAGACATGGCTCTCCTACTGCACTGGCCATTTTATCAGGTGTAGTTAAGTTGTGAGCATATTTTTTGTGTGTTTTGAAGTGGAAAATCCTCTTGAAAATTCAGCAAATTGGACTTCAGCTTGAAATGCATAGATAGAGAACAGAACTCTGTGTGTGTATATATGTGTGTATATGAAAACATTATATATACACACATACATGTATACAAATGTGTACGTAAATAAAATAAAATTGGATTGAGTCATAAAACTATAAATATGTCAAATGTAAAATCTACTAGAGGGGACTCAGTTTTCGTGACTCAGAAGGGAGGTGTAATAAAGAGGTATTTTTAAGACCAAGCACTAGCGTGTGTCAATTCCTTTCTGCCCAATTCCTTATTCCCCCGACAGGGAGATGAGTTACTGGATCTGGATCACAGGTTGTAAAGAATCCTGGGGCAGACTTATTTCAAGCTGAATATTTAGAAACATTGGCTAAATCAATGAGTGTGTAAGTGGATTGGGGAATCAGCCAAGCAAATATTTCTCTTTAATACTTTATTATTATTTTATTTTTTATTTTTAATTCTTTTTTAAAAGATGACTGGTAAGGGGATCTTAACCCTTGACTTGGTGTTGTAAGCACCATGCTCACCCAGTGAGCAAACCTGCCATCCCTATATGGGATCTGAACCCGAGGCCTTGGTGTTATCAGCACCGCAGTCTCCCGAGTGAGCCACGGGCTGGCCCTCTCTTTAATACTTTAAATTCTGTGGGTCTCCTCCTCAGTACAGAAGTACTTTAAAAAAAAATTATATTAAGAAAGAGGTAATACTGCACATTCTGAAGGAGGTTGTTAAAAATGAGCTGAGCACAACCATATTCACAGCAGCATATTCACAACAGCCAAAAAGAGGAAGACACCCAAGTGTCCATCCACGGATGGATGGATAAACAAAACGCGGCATATATACACAACGGAATGTCATTCAGCCTTAAGAAGGAAAGAAATTTTGACACCTCCTACAACATGGATAAACCTTGAGGACATTATGCTTAGTGAGATAAGCCAATCACAAAAGGACAAATACTGATGATTCCACTCATATGAGGTTCCTAGAGTGGTCAGATCCATAGAGACGTAAAGTAGAATGGTAGGTGTCAGGGGCGGTGGGTTAGAAGGAGTAGAGAGCTGTTGTTTAATGGATATGGAGTTTCAGTTTTACAAGATAAGAAACAACTGCACAACAATATTGGTGTTGGAGGAAGGGTCTGGGGGTCCCAATAGTCGGATTCAATCCACCCTGTCCTGTTACTTGGTTCTTGACTCCGCCACAGGAAGGAATTCAAGAGCAGAGTCATAGGAGAAAATCAGAACAGGTTGAATATAATAAATAAGAGATACAGATTTCATAGAAAGAGTGCAGCATAGCTCCAGAGACTGAGCAGGCCCACACCAAGTTTAACATTAAAGTCAGAAAAGTGCGTATTTAAAGTTCAGTACAGAGTGCAGGCTGGCTCAGGAGAGTCAGCAGCCACCTGCTAAAAGTAAGCTTAACAAAAAAGTGAAGTATACACACCTCAGCCAGAGAAGTATGGGTTGGCTCCAGGAAAGTGAGCAACAGCCCCGCCTTCTGCTAGAATTCAGTTTTTATAGTTTCTCTATCTAATGAATATTCACTTAAGGGAGTGGTTCTCTGTTATGTACCATAGTCTTGCACATGCTCAGTTGGTCCCCTTTGGAGCACGTTCATTGGTCAAATCCCATCACATGCACCAGGCATATTCAAGAATGTTCTGTGCTCTCTAGCTCCTGTAGTGGAAGGTCATTCAGCTACCAGGGTTATATAACCCCTCTCTACTGAGCATGCCCAGACACTGGATGTGCATAAGCCAGCCCCATGAGTTCTCAATTTCCTTGTGTTGATGCTGAGAATAGGTCTAACTGGCAACAGTAACTTTCCTCTAGGGGAGGGCCCAGAGGAGGAGGCTTGAAACCTCAGGGAGTGGCTGGAGACCCAGAGCCTGTCCTGAAACCTTAACCCAGGGAAACTGAGCACCGCCTGTGTCAATATGAACATACTTACTACCACTGAGTGGAACACTTAGAAATGGTTAAGATGGTCAATTTAATGTCATGCATATTTTACCACAATAAAAGAAGCAAAATGAGTGAAGTGTATTATTCAGGACCTCAGGAAGCCGGCATGGCCAGATTGTTGTCTGTGGTGGACATGCTGATGAGGCACGAGGTAAGGAAAGATGGCGCTGGCTCTGTCCCCGTTGAATCGTGCTGTCTGCGGTGGGTTTTGCCTTCATTCCGCTCCCCATCACTTACCATGGCTCCACAGCCAGTAGCACAGGTGAAGGGATTGTCCCATCTCCCTCGAGAAGTGAGTCAAATGCAGCGACTGCTCTACTATGTGGCTTTTTTCATAATGCAGTTTGTGCTTTTTTGTTACTAAGTGTGCTTCTGGAAAGAGCTCGTGAAAGAGAAAAAATTCTAGAGAGAGGACGTGAAATTTTTTTTTCGAGGTGTTAAAAACTTTATTACTTCAGCTTAAAATAAATAAAGTGTAAGACATAAAAATAAAGCAGCAGAATGTTTTATAATTCTCTTAATAATACAAATGACTATTTGTATTATTATTATTTTTTACATAGATTAGGGTAAGGTATGAAATTGGTTTTTGAATATTGTATTCTCAATTTCAATTATTTTATTTAGGACCAAGGTTTTGAGATGTCTATTTCTGATATCACTAATTCAAAATTATCAAGATGTTTAACATCATACAGAAAGAAATACAACAATGGTGCATTTGGCAAGCCCAGACAATTTTCATGTGGATATTCAGTGCCCTGCAGTCAAAGTTTAAATCGAAACCGCTATGGTCTTGGGCTAAGGAACTCGTACTTTTATAGGTGGTGATGGAGAAGAGGAAATAATAATCTGGGATCCTTAACCCACGATATAGATTTTATTTAATGAAAGGAGAATGTGGGGATGGGTAAGGCCTGATCTTCTAGAGTGATGAGAAATGGTCAAATGCCCTCATTGATTAAATTTGTCTGGGTGGGGACACAGGCTTGAGAACCTTGCAGAAGAGGAGGCATCAAAAAATACTCATAATTCTTATCAAGGCTACAGTAGATGTGACCACCCAGTTCTAAAGCACCAGCTAACAAGATCCTACCCAAATCTGCTTAAATAAGATGAAAATCTCAAGGCTATATTTATGTTTTATAGGAACAATAAGTTTTCATTTTAAATGGAGCAATTTTACTTATTTATTGTGAAATAATGTTAAAGTGTGGGTCAAATGTATTAATTGTCTGGAGGTCTTTTAAAGAAAATTATATATGTATTGAGAAAGATTTTAATTTTTTCTTGGAAATAGTGTACTTTTGTTTCTGTGGAAGTAGGAACCACAGTCTTTAAATGTTCTCTAATGTTTATTCACAAAAGCTTAACATTATCTGTTTAAATACCACAGGTACTAAAAAATTTAACATGAAGGCTAATTTTAATAGTTTGATTCTTATATGAATATATGTATTGGTATTATCTTTATCTGCATATTAAGAGAACAAGCTTATTTTATGATTAACAGAATCATTTAAAAAATCTTTTTATTGTAAGCTTGCCAAAGAGTTCTGTGTTTAAAAAGTGCTACCCACACTGCATGTAGCCTAATGACAAAAGGAAGTATAAGGAAACACTGACCTTTTTTTTAGTAGGCTTGTGTTGGTAGGATGTTGACGGTGAAATGCTGAAACTACGCTGTGTCTATTTCAGAGGGAACTAATGAGTAAATACGTTGATGTGTTGGAAACAAGAATTTTCAGTGTGGAAAAGAAGGAGCACAGATATGGAAAAAGGAGACCATGAGGATCTCATAGTATTGGGTTTGAATTGATGGTATCAGTATGAACTCATGTTAAAAGAGCACACACACACACACACACACATACACACACACACACACACACACACACACAACTTCCTAGCTGTATCCACTTAGAGAGTCTAGAAGGCATGCCACGCCAGCAGTTATGAGCAGCCCCGGTGCCCAGATCTTGGTTTCTAACTTCCACTTTCTACTAGAAGAAACCACTGGTGAAGTGGCAGGCCTGAGGTACTTTGTTGTGTTCAAAGCAAGGAGGTGCTGGAGGATGAGTGAGGTCAGCCAAGGCCCGGTTAAAAGGCTCTCAATGGCCAGCCCTGTGGCGATTGGAGCATCAGAGAATATTATAACACATTAAATTAAAAAGAAAATTAGTGGTCCGCAGTGGAGAGAGATGGAAGCTCTACTTTATAGAAGAATACCAGATAAACATAGAGCGAGCTACGGAGTTGAAAATCATCATGTCGTAACACTAATGTAATCACTGACTCAGGACGGATGTGAAAACTGTTGGGTGGGATGGGTGCCAATGTTAGCAGAGTGCCCTCTTGTTCTCAAGGCATCACACACCACCACTCAGGACAGAAACGTGACTTTGCAATGGAGAGATTGGTCACGACTTTAACCCAGCGGTCAAGCATGGCCTCGCTGACAGTTGGGGCCTCTGATGTGATGAAGTGGGGGGATGCGGCTTGTGCAGGGCCATGGCCCTGTGTGCCTGCAAGGATTGATGTGCAATGGAAGGTGCAGGAACTGTTTCAGACAGAGAGACCAGGCAGAGATAGCAGCCCATCGCCACAGGTGAGACCTGGCTAGATTCTGGATCCAAAATATCTATAAAGGACGTTTTTGAGACAACTGAGGAAATTTGAGTATGTTAGATAGTGATATTGAATCAATGTTCACTTTTTTAAAGGTGTAGTTGTGACGTGGGAGGTAGGGTCCGGGGGGCCCGATAGTCAGCCTCAACCCACCCTGTCCTCTTCCAGGTTCTTGACTCTGCCACAGGAAAGAATTCAAGAGCAGAGTCACAGTAGACAGTGAGGAAAAGTTTAATATAACAGATAAGAAACACAGGTTTCACAGAGAGAGTGCACACAGAGCACCAGAGACTGAGCAGGGCCCACACAGAGTTTAACACAAAAGTAAGTGCAGTACAGGCATCAAGTCTAACACAAAAGCCAGAAAAATCTACTTAAAGTTCAGTACAAAGCGCAGGCTGGCTCAAAGAGTGAGCAGCTGCTTGCTGAAAGTGAGTTTGATAGAAAATGAAAGAAACACACACTCCACAGGCAGAGTGGGCTGCCTCCAGGACAGTGAGCAACAGCCCCACCTTCTGCTGAGATTTGGCTTTTATAGTTTCTCCTCTAATGAATATTCAGTTAAAGGGGTGGCTCCAAGTCATGTAAGACTGTGTATTTAGTCTTGCACATGCTCATTTGGTTTCTTCCTGGAGCATGTTCATTGCTCAGACCCTGTCACATGCACCAGGCATATTCAAGAATGTTCTGTGCTCCCTACTGAACAAGCCCAGCCACTGGATTTGCATAAGCCAGCCCCTGTGGTCTCATTTTCCCAGTGTTGCTTCTGAAAATAGGTCTAACTTGAAGCAGTGACTTTCCTCCAGGGGAGAGCCCAGAGGAGGGGGCCTGAGACCTCAGGGAGTGGCTGGAAACCCAGAGGCCTGTCCTGAATTCTGAGCCCAGGGAAACTGAGCACGTCCTATGTCAGTTGGACCGGAGAAGCTCTTTCTTCTTGAGAGATGCATGTTGAAGTATTTAGTGTAAAACTTTACAATATCTTAAGCCCACTTTTAGTTTCGTGAAAGGAAAGCGTGTGTGTGCATACATATATGTGTGTTGTATGTGCATGTGTGAAAGAATGAGAAAGGAAGAGAAAGAGAAGTTTTGGGAAGCTGTTAATTGTCGATAAGTCTAGGTGAGCAGTTTATCGGTGTTCAGTGCACTATTGTTTCAATGTTTCTGTAGGTTTGAAATTTTTCAAAATAAAAAAATGAGTAAATTAAAAATAAGTGAAGTGAGAAATCAGACTCTCCTTTTCAGATAGAGATGTGAGGATATGGAGCTAGGGTAGTGTATGGAAAATAGTGTCCACAAGACAAACATATTCTTTCTCTGCTACTCCCCACCATGGAAATGTGAACACCAATTCTTTTCTGTTGACCAGTGGGGATGGAGTGGAATTTTCCAGTAACACAGTTATACTTTTTTTTTTTTTTCTGGTTTTGTATTAAGAGGCTTAGTTCCTTACAAATTAGAAGATTCTTTGCTTAGATCAGAATGGACTTGACATGTTTCTCAGTGAATTATGGTAAGTAAAGTAACAAAGGAATAACAATATCTATCCTTTATTGAATACCTACTGTGTGCTTGGCACTGTGCTATGGGCTTTCCTCAGACTGTCTCCATTCTTCATCATCTCCATATCACCATGAGGAAATCCTCTCGGGACATCGAGTGGCTTCTTGTGATGAATAGGTTGTAGACTTGAGATTTAAACCCAATTCTCTCTGACTCTAGTTTTTTTTTTTTTTTTAACATATTCATTCTACACCATCATACTGCCTATACCTGAAAATAATCCATTTTAAAATAATTTCCAATGAGATGACATGTTCTGAGGAAATTCATGGTGGTAAAGATCAAGTTGCTGCCCCTCTAAATGTAAGGTGTTTATGTGTCAAAAGAAGACCGCAGTGGAGTTGTGCTGGGATTCAGGACTCCTGGGCTCTAGTTGCAGTCCTCTCACTGTCTAATGGGGTCATTTGGAGACCTTAGTCTTCTCGAATATAATCATTGGTTGGTCTAGTTGATATCTCAGTTAATTTGAGGTATTAAAGTAGCATGGCACTTTCAAAGAATTATTTTTTTGGCAGCTGGACAGTATCGGGATCCGAACCCTTGACCTTGGTGTTATCCGCACCATGCTCTAACAACTGAGTTAACCGGCCAGCCCCTTTGAAGAATTTTTAAAAAGATCACTATGGCAGAAGCAAGGTCTGGGAGTGGGGACGTGTGAGGAAGGCTTGAGGGCGTAGTGATGGATGTGGCTGGAGAGGGAGGGGGCTGGGTTATTAGGGTCTGTAAGCGATGTTGTGGAGTTCCAACTTAATTATACAGGCAAATTAAAGTTCTCGCATGTTTTTTTTTCCACTCCAAAAATGTAATAATAATTCTTTAATAATATCAGATATTAGTCAGAGTCAAATTTTCCTCTCTTATTGTTCAAACTGGTGTCTCAAGAAGGTCCATACATTGCAGGTGGTTACAGGGGAGTCTGCAAGTGCAGTCCACAGGAATTTGGGATTGGTGGGATGTGGAGATTGGGGAATTCTGCAGCTGGATTTCCTGCATGGACACCTGGGGGGAGGCTGAGGCCATCGTTAACACAGGGACAGAGCAGCAGGGTGGACAGCAGAAAGTGACGTGTTTGGGTTTGGATGGGGTGCTTTGAGGTGACAGTGGCTACCGTCGAGAAAGAGCCCTTCCAGAGGGAGCTGTGGCGGCACCAGTTGGAGGCTGAATAAGAGGAAAGACCACTGAGTGTCCACTGGATTCGGCACCAAGTAGGTGGATGTTACTAGAGTAACTTGGGGGGCGTGGCAGGGTGGGGACCACGGCTTGAATTCCAGCAGTCAGACAACCCTCGTGAGCACTTTGCTGTGAATGTAGGAAAAACAGAGCAGTAGCTGAGAGGAGATACGTGTCTCATGTTTTGGTAAACTGGGGACTTGTCTGAGTGTCAGCTGATGTGCGGATGGAAGAATCTAGCTACGAGAGAAGAGCCGGGCTGCTGCATGAGAGAAAGCACTGTCCGTGGGGTGGGATCCAGCACGCAGATGGCCTTGGCAGGAGGGAGGTAACTTCCACTGTCACAGTTTAACCAGCAGCTACAAGTGTTGTGCTTTGGGTCATGAAGATGAGCTGGGAGCATAAACCACTCGCTAAAAGTTTCTAATGGCAGGTTTCCCAAGTATGCTGGAAGCCGTGTCACGATGGTGCTTGACGCCACAGGTCAGCTGACAATCTGGGTAAGTGTGTCTGTTCTAAAACTAGTTTCATAGTCTCAACTCATTACTAATTAACTAGGTGCTTTCATACCAATGGAAGATGAATAGAGGCTCTTCTTTAGATATTGAAGTGAAGTATAAAATATAAACTCAAATAGGAGTCGTGTTTCCTACTCCAAAATACGTGTGCTCCCTGGAAATTTTCGTATTAATTTGGCAGAATTTGTGGTGGATCTGCTATGTGGTTAATGATGTGCAAGGGAAACTGGAGGTGCGGGACCATCCCCTGCCCTCAAGGAGGGGTGGGTGGATGGGAGAGCAAGTCATTCTTTGTGCCAGGCCCAGTCCTGGACAGGGTGCCTGCCCTCAGGACCCGTAGCATTCTACTGGGAGGGATGCCGGGGGTGGGGGAGCCAACCGTTACTTGACACAGCCTCTGTCGAAATTCATTTATTCAATAAATATATAGTGAGTGCCTCCTGTGTTCCAGGTGCTGTTGTAGGGGACAGAAGATAAACAATTCTGCCATTATGGATTCTAAATCTAGTTGTGGGGGGGAGTATCAGACTATAAATATTAAGTAAGTTACATATTATCTTAGGTTATAAAACAAGGGAGGGGAGTGGGAATGTGGTACTGAGTGGTGGCGGGTGACAGTGCAGGTTTACATAGGGTGACCAGATAAGAAGAGGACTTGAAGGAAGGGGGAGTGCCACATGGGTACATGAGAGTAGTCAGTGCAAAGTTCCTGCCTGGCATGCTCAAGGGACAGCCCAAGGGCCAGAGTGGCTGGGGCAGAGTGAGGGAGAGGTAAGACAGTAGGGGCAAGATGAAAGAGGAGGTGTCAGGAGTGGTGGGTGCCAGATTCTATAGAGTATTGTAAGGATTTTGGCTTTATTCTGAGATAGGAATTTATTGGAGGGTTCACCCAGAGGAGTTACATGACATGACTTAGTGGCTTCAGAGTATCTCTCTGGCTGTTGTATTGAGAATATACTGGGATGGAGTCAGGGAGACCAGCTGGGTGACTGGTACAAGAGTTCTGGTGAGAGATGAGGTGGCCTGGGCCACTGTGCTGAGGAGTGGTTGGATTCTGGATTTGTTCTGAAGGGACAGCTGGTGGGATTTCCTGAGAGGTTGGTCGTGGGGTGTGAGACCCCACAGAGGAGTCAGGGACAAGCCCTTGGTTGACAGTCTGGTCCAGGGGAAGGCAAGTGGGGGTATTACTGAGTGGGGGGGTGGGTGTGGGCAGAAGACCTGGCGTCAGTTTGGGGCATGATGAGCTCGAGACGTTTGTCAGAGGGGGACAGACAGAGTAGTCAGTTCACAGAGAGGTGGAGTTCAAGGGAAGTCTGAGCTAGAGTACAGATGTGGGCTCAGTCCACCCCTGCTGGCAGGGGCATGTGCCAGCCCCCTTCCCACATGGAATGTGCTCCACACAGAGAGAGGGGGGGAAGACACTAGGCCAGTGCCCCGGTCCTTGTCCCATGATGTGTGCACCACGTCAGAGGCAGTGTCAGCTGTGGGGTGCCACTGGGTTAGGCGACCCCAAGTCCTGTCCAGGTCTCAGATGCAAGAATTGGGGAGGGGGCTTCAAACCCCTTGTGCTGGGGGTTGGTGGAAGGAGCTTACCTGTTATTTCGGGAGCCTTGTGGTGCTTTTTCTCTTTTTTAAAAGTGTGTAGAAGTGCTGTTCTTTACTCAATAGGGAATACAATTAAAGAACCACATTCCCTTCACTTGATTGAAATTTGTTCCAGGATAGCATCTCTGTCAAAAGCACTTCACAAGGCTTTCTAGTAAAGCAGATTTTTTGTGCTTGGTGGTGGGTGGAGGGGAGAGGGTTACTTCTCCTAAGGCAGAATTTGATTGGCATTATCTCTTATAATCTTTTTTTTTTCCCAGCAAAGATCGTGTTAACATGCTGTTTAGATTTAAATGGTGGGTGAACCATATTCCACAAAGAGGTACAAGGATGGAAAGCTGCCTCTAAATACCTAGCTGATTTAGTGGTTTCTACAGGTTTTTTATTTTTTGAGATAACTTTCTAATTTTGGAATATTAATTCTTAATGGACTTTTCACTGTTAAATTTAGAAAAACTTATAAAGTTTCCCTTGGTTTTCCCCAGGAAGATACCGTTTTGCACCCTTTAGAAAAGTTGTCAGTGTAATTCTTAGCAGGTGTTGAAATCAAGTGCTTTTCTGCTTTTCATTCTTTTCACTTTGTCGATTTAGCTGGAGGCTCCTGTTTAGCTGAAGCCCTAGACAACCTTTTTCCTCTGCAGGGTTAGTTAGAAAAGATAGGCAAATAGATTTGATTTTTAAAAAATATGAACCCATGAAGTCACTTGAATTCCAAATAATTAAATTTATAAATTCACTTATGTTCTAGAATGAATGGAAATAATTATGACTGCATTAGTGCAGCATTAATTAACATTGCTAATTCTTCGTATGTAATTATGGCAAATAATAGCACTAATAAAATGTAAATATCGAGTAAGTAAGAGAGGTGCTTCCTCTTCTCTTTTTAAAGCCACCACATTGCAGCATCAAATTATGAACACACAATATCATCTAGCTTCCAGACCTCCTCTTTCCAACTACAGGCTGGGTGAATTCTAATGAAAACATGAACTCTGTGGTATAAATCTCCTTTGCCGCCTGGTTCCATGGGGGGCTTCCCAGCAAGCCAATACGTGCATTCCTCAGAGCATTGCTGAGAATATTTGTATAATTAAATATCATCTGTTTCCCCATTTAATTCCTGGTGGCTTCCCATCCCCACACCTCCGGCTGTTTTTGCCATTTCTTCTGATGGATGATCTTCATTAGGTGGTCAGGCGAGAGTCCCTGGGTAATGCTGATCTTGATTTACTATGCACCGAAGCTGAGCCTTTCGCAGCAGTTCTAAGTAGGGCAGGTTCTATGCAGCTTTAAACTGGTTTGTTTGAAGAAGAGAAAAAAAATAAAGTTGTTCTTTTAAGACACAATTTTGGGAAACACTTTGGTCTTCTAGGGGAGCCTCCTTCTACACAATGTCAACACACTGGGGTGTGAAAGTGTTGAAAGTCCTTTTTGATGTAGAAAAGGTGGATGAAGAAAGAAGAGGGTGTCCTGGAAAGGATGCTGGAGACCTGGGTTCCGCATCCAGGGGCACCGCTGGAGCCCGCCAGGGCTCCTTCAAGCTTTGATGTCTGAGTCCGGGAAGCAGGGAATCTGGATCGTGGCTTTCCAAAGCCCCTCCTGGCAAGAACCTGGGCATGAGGAGCACAGGCTTTGGGGTCGACAGATCTGGGTGTGAATCCTTCCCCTGCCCCAGAGCCATGGTCCTGGCAAGTCACCCCCCCTCTCTCAGCCTCAGGTGGTCCATCATTAAAATGGGAACATACTACTTAGCCTCCTTTTTACAGGGTGGGCAGGAGGATTAAATAGGAAAACACACTGAAAACACCATCAGAAGGCAAGATTGTAACAAATTTAGTTTAAAGATCTCAGTGACTTTATTTGTAACTCTAGAATTGGGCAACATTTCAATCCATAAAATAGAATAAGTGTTCCAGTAGCTGAGCAGAAAAAATTGGCTTTATAAACAGAGAAAGGACCGAAGAAAGCAGAAACAGAGAATAAAAAGCAGGCTGTTCATTTCGAAGTTACTTTCCTTGCAAGGCGAAGCCAGAGAGAGAACATAGAAAGGTAACTGATGGGTTAACATCAAGTTACTTCTGGTTATGGATTAAAACAGAAGGAACCTCACTATCATGCCAATCGAAGATGGCCTGTTTGGAAAATTGGCTGTGATCTCTCTTTCCTGATATCTTGGAAGGTTGGATAACAACTTGGTTTTGGCTTGGTGATGTGGAACTTTGGCATGGGTGACTCCACTTTGGATTTTAGTCCATTTTGTTGGGGACTGGGACAGGAAGCTTAGTTCACAACAGTGGCGTCCCATAATTTTTGTTTGACTGCACCTGCACAGAGCCCAGCTTCAGCAGGTGCCCACAGGATGTGGGTTCCTGACCCTCCCCTCTGTCCTAGATTCCATGAGGCACAGCATGTGGGACTTTAAAGCAGGGCTTTAGACTTCCGACTGGATATGAGTAAAGGATAAACAGCGTGGCGGGGTTTGGCCCGACACAGGGAAGTGGTCTGCAGTGGAGCAGCGACACATTATTCCCACAGCTCTGAGTCAAGGCTCTTACTTATTTTTGCCTTGGATGGGATGCTGGCAGAATGGGGCCTTGGGGTGTGGTGTGGCACAGCCTGCTCTCACCATGGCTGTTTATTGCCCTTGAGCTCACAAGTGTTTGGTTTCTGGGGGTGCCCATGTGCTCTGTTGGGGGCACCTCCTGCTGAGTGGGGCATGTGATAGATGCAGAGCTGGCGGCCATCAGTTGCAGGCCACTGTGGACGCGGACAGAGTCATAGTCAAACTGTGGTGAAGGGAACCCCATAGCGACGATAGTTGGCTTAAGGAATCAAGTACAAGGTAAGACGGTGGAGAGGACAGTTTCCCTTCATCTTCCTGGGCTCGCACCCAGTAGTACTACCCTCACCCTGGGGGTCTAGAAGACGAGGTGTATTCCAGCACGAGAAGTACCTGTCCCTAGCCCCATTATTTCCATGGTCATGCCCCACCCTGGGAGAAGAGGATGGTGAGGCAGTGGCCTTGGGGCGGGGGCTGTGGAAGAACAGAGGAGCGGGTTGCAGGACTTCATGTCCCCTTGTAAGTAAGTGGCAGTAGTGCAAGAGGCTAGAAAGACCTCCGGAGAGCCTGAGCGAGGACCACATATGTGCACATTTCTGTGCATGGGTGCACACATGTATGTGCGTGGGTGTGCACACATGGGTGTATCAACAAGACAAGGTAGCTTACGTTTACTGACAGATTTCTACGTTTTAGGCATTGTGCTAAATACCCTATATATACCATCCCATTTAATCCTCGCAACTCTTCATGAGGTCAGTACTAACATCATTCCCATTTGTAAATGGGGAATCTAAGGCTCAGAGGGGTCAAGTGCCTTGCCCGAGGTCACACAGGTTGTAGGTAGGAGAACTGACGGGAGCGCTCACACTCAGCCCTAACAGAATCGTGTGTGTTTTGAGTCACATAATTAAAGACATGATGCCTGCTATAGTTTGAATGCTTGAGCCCACCCAGGTTTCTGTGTTGAAATCCTAACTCCCAGTGTGATGGCATTTGGAGGAGGGGACTGTGGGAGGTGATAGGTTGTGAAGGTGGAACTCCCATGAATGGGATCAGTGCTCTTGTAAAAGGAACCCCAGGGAGCTCTCCCTCTCAATGGGCCATGTGAGGACACAAAGCGAGGTCCAGTCTGCAGCCCAGAAGATGGCTCTCACCAGAACCCAGCTAGGTGGCACCCTGATCTTGGACTTCAGCCTCCAGAACCATGGGAAATAAATGCCTGATGTTTGAAAGCCACCCAGTCTATGCAGTTTGTCATGGTGGCCCAAGTGGACTAAGACAGTGCCTCAGGATCGGGAGGCCGTGTGCTGAGATACAGGACAGACCCTTGGCTGTGACACGTGGCTGCTGCGTATGGTTGTCTCAGTTTCCTCTTCCAAGCAGTGCCCTCATGGGACCGCTATGGGAAGGGGGTGGCCGGGCAGGGGAGACTGTGCGCTGCTGAGCAGCTGCAAGTGCTGGTCCCGTTTCAGATGCCACAAGGCTGGGGGTGTGAACAGACGGCTGGTCACTCCTCCACTCGCCGGGGGGGTGGGGCGTCACGGCTTATGCGGTGGCGGAGAAGAATTCCTGTTGCGATGCCACCCTAGAAAATCAGGTAAAGCCAGCACGTATCTAGATGTTGGAAGGTGAAGTATGAAATCAGCATGGCACTGGGTAGAAACAGAATTCTGTTGCATGATAATAACTTCCCAGATCAGACGACCAACTAATTACCATTGGGCAAGGCAGTGAGGATGACTAATGCAGAAGCCAGGGACATCATCCAGGGGAAGGTGGTCTCACGTAGAAGCCTCAGAGGGGACCATGGACCCAACCCAGATGGACACCGGATGTCCATGCAGCAGCAGCAGACGGTCTGCCTGTACAAGAGGCAGGTGGGAGGACCACACGGACCAATGCGACCCCCTCTGCCAGCAGCCCAGGTCACTGTCAGCTGCCAACAGATTAACGCTGATACTCCAATTATTTTATAGGACTAGCCTTTCTGCTTTCTGTATTCACAGCTCACAGGTAGACAAATAGTGCCGGGTCCATCCCTGGAAATATAAAACAAAGTCATTCTCTTAGTCTGTTGTATTTTGATTCTGTAGATCCTTCTCTTAAGGTGGCTTTTTTTCTCTGTTCTCCTCTTAAGAAATCCTGCTTTCCTTCTTAAAATCACAAACTTACCACAGCCAAACTTTGATCACAGAATTTTTAACTGGGCAGAAAGTGGAAAGTAAGTCCAAGGTGTATGTAGGTGTCTTTCTCACTAGTCCTGAGCTATTGTGGTTCACAGCTTAATGTAATCCTAGTCTATCCTTCCTGACCTCGTTTAATAGCCTGTAAGTCCTTCTTGGGTGAACAGTCCCTGTTTGGGGCTTCTGTGTATTTTGGCACGAGGTCCCTTCCCATGGCCATCTGTTGGTTTTCTCCCTGCCGTGCTGTTCAGCGAAATCGGAGAGGTGGCACTCACTGGCTTCTGAGCTTTTAGGGGTTTTATGCTATACTGGTCTTGACCCTTCCCCCTCCTCTCCAGAACTCCCCCAATAGGCCAAAGGAAAAATTAAATATTTAATAAACAACCCTGTGTCACAGAGAATGGGAAAACTCTTAGGATACTCATACCCAAATCCTGATAGAATTATTATTTTTAAAGTTAATAATATACTATATTTGAAAGCAGAGTACGATGCCTAGAACATAGAAGGACTTTAGAAAATATTAGTTTCTCTTCCCTTTAGAATAGAGCTCAATCCAAGCTGCTCATAAAAATCACTCAAACAACTTAAAAAAAGAAAAAATTGATCCCTGGGCTCCATCCTGGACCAATTAAGTCAGAATCTCAGGGGGTGAGGTCTAGGTGTTAATGTTTTCAAAAGTCTCCCTGGGTAATTCTAATGTGCAGCCTAGGCTGAGAAACTAGGCGTTTAGAGACTGCAACTGCTCTTATTTTTGCTTTATATTTTTTGAGCTTCTGGATTCTAATTAGGGTTAATATCATTACATTATACTTTATAATGTGTTTGTTTTGCATTAAACTTAATGGGAACTAACCTCCCTCTGTCCAGCAATATTTCCACTTTCTCTGGCGTAAGCTCTCTCTTTTGTTTATTTATTTTTTAACTTGGTTTTAAACCTTAAGCTCACACCAAAACAGAACCTCTGAAGTGTATTCAAACAAGGTTTTAGCTCTTTAGGTCTTTGTGGGCTGCTTTTTAAACCCCAAATCAGAGCATATTGTCTCGTAAGTGAGAGGGTGTACGTGAGGACACTGTAGCTGGAGTCGGAAGCTCAGTGTCCTTGTGTAAGCTGGAGGTGTTGAGCCCTGAGGAGTCCCCCGCAGGACTGCAGGGAGGGCGAAATAACTGCTGACAAGGACGTGCTCACTGTGTGCCAGACGCCGTCTAAGTTTTAGAAAAATGGATGAAGTAACCCTGTGAGTAGGTACCATTATCACCTCCCTTTCACAGACGAGGGATCTTAAGCCCAGAGAAGCTAAGCCACCTGCCTGCAATTCCAGGGTGGTCCATGGAGTCACTGGGATTTGAACTGGGGCAGTGACTCTGGAGTCTGTGCCTAGGGCTTGCGAAGGTGTCTGAGACAAAGTGGGCTCTGCAGGGACCCTCAGGAAATGAGTGAGCTTGGGGCTGGTGAGCTGCAGGTGTGTGAGGGAAGGGGATCCCACTTTACTCTCAGGAGCCCAGACAGTCATGTTGTTGGCAGGGGTAAGTGGGGTGGGAGGGATGGGGACGGTGATGGCAGCAGGCTTTCTTAGAAGTTTTGGAGCGTTTGGTTACCCAAGTTACAGGGGAGAATGAACTCAGAATGTTACTACTTGATGAATGAAACTGTCCGTTAAAGGTTGAAATGTATGGGAGATGCATTTTGGCGTAATGTGTGTGCATGTATGTATGTGTGTTTGTATGTGTGTATGTGCATATGTGTGTGTGTTTGTGAGTGTATATGTGCATGCATGCATGTGTGTGTTTGTGTGTGTGCATGTGTTTGTGTGTTGGAGAGTGACACAGGACAAGTGACCCTGCCTTGTTCTTCGACTTTGCATTCTCTGAGATGGGGTCTGTGTTTATCTGCTGGCATCTCATATCATCCCAGTCACTCACTTGATCATACCTTCAGGGCTTGTGCCCTTGCTCAGTGATAGGTCAGCTCGTTTCCAGGCTTGTGTGAGCAGCCCTGCCTGCCAGCCATGTGGCCTGTCTGGCTCTCCTATGTCGGCAGAGCTCAGGGACTTACCCCAAAATCATAGCACTCGAGGCATGCTGGCATCATCTGGGGCTGATGCCCAGGGTGCCCCCACTCTCTCTGCCCCACTCACCCCCCCAGCCCCCTATTAAGTCAGGCCCTCTGTAGGGGTGCCTGGATGGGCCTTGTGTGTTCTCTGGGATGAGAAGCACCTGGCTGCATCCACTCACCCTTCAGAAGAGGCTGGGGCTACCTGGAGTCAGCCTTGCAGTCGCTGGAAAGAAGCAGTGGGGCTACATACCCCAACTCTGCATTAATTCTGCCTTTTCCGTTCTCCCACCCCTCTGTCTCTCCTTCCCATCCTTTTCCAACACTGCCCTTCCCCCTGACCCCCTCCCCCCATGCCAGGAATTAAAATGTTTTGCCTGGAAGTAGCAGACTCAACACACATGGCCGGGGCTCGTGCTGCAGCTGGGTTCAGCATGTCCTGACACCAGTGATGTATGCTGCAGCATGGATTGGTATCCAAAGTCATCCGATGCCGCTGTGTCTGTTGTCCTGGAAATCACATGGAAACCAATCAAATAATGATCTTGGAAATGAAATATTCAATGTACATCGGTATTAACATATAAAAGACTTAGGACAAATCATGTTTAAATACAACAGGGCTTCAAAACGTATTTGGCTGGAGTATAGGGGAAGAGATTTTTAGGGGTTGTTTATCAGCAGCGCCATGAGGGAGGCTTATTTCTTCCTTTAAGTCTGGGTGAACATGCGTGTGTGCACCACGTGATAATAATGATTACACCAGCATGGAGATTAGCGGAGCCTCTGCCCTAGCAATTCTCGTGTGCAAATTCAAGGGACACACAGGAGGCATGTGCGGTGCGTGGCGTCTTCTGTTCCCGTCCTGACCTCGGTGCTGTTGGGACAGCTGAACGTGGAACCTTCGCAACGTTGAGGGCCTGGACAGTTAGGTCCTTGTGCAATGCTGTCTCTTATCGTGAGATATGCAAACTGGAAAGTACAGAAACATGATGAGTAATTATAGATTCCGATGCAACTACTCCTGCCCCAAGGAAAAGAATATGGCCAGTGCCCTTGAAGGCCCACCATGTACCCTGATGGTGTCTAAAAAAACCAGGCATGTAGAACAGGCACGTGCATGGGCAGGAGAAGAAAACCTCTGCTAGGACCTAGAAGTGGCACATCTTGGCCATTTCTGGTTTTCTTGAGGCAGTAGGGATTCTGGAACCCAAGCCTCTGGATCGGAATCTCATCTTTGTTACTTACTGGCTATGTGACCTTGGACAAGCCTCTCAGGCTCCTTGTGCCTTAGTTTTCCTACCTGTAAGATGGGGATGATAAAAGCACTTACCTCGTAGGATTATTGTGAGCATCAGCTGTGTTTAACATGTGACAAATGCTTAAAACGGCATCGGGCACATACTTGGCAACTACTACTTTTATCATTAATAATATTGGCTCTATATGTTTGTGTTATTTTACTTGTGGAATTCCCAGTTTGGCAAATAATATCACCATATACAGATTTTTTTATTATTCTGGTCTCCACGTCACTGGAGGACATCACCCGGCTGGCTCAGACATCACTGGGTAGGTCTCAAGCATCCACATCATTTCTCCCCCCTCTCTATGCAGAAGGTTGCAACTTGGCACACAATCACTTTTAGGAGAATTCTGGAGCATAACTGTAATTGTTGGAAGGTGGGTGGGAGGGAGTGGCATTGATTAAATGTTTAAACCATACCATTTACCTCAGGGGAAAATGCCCTGCATGATGAGGTATTTTTAGTCTATTTTACAGATCAGGAAAATGAGGCTCTGAAAGGAGAAGCATCTGGCCCAGTGTCATATGTTACATAGCTAGTAGGTGGTTCAGCTGGGAGTTGAGCATAGTTCTGTTTTCCAGTATTGAACTCATGCCCACCAGCTGAGGGGCTTTAAGCTCACACAGTCCAACCTCCCACCCGCACAGGAATTCTTTCTTCCACACTCCCCAAAAGTGACAAGCCCACTTTGTTTGAATAAATCATAAATTTGGAAGACCATGACATCTTGAATATGCCAAGTATGTATCAATATACCCGATTTATTGTTTCTAGTCACAGATAATGCTAACTGACTTCAAGGCATGCATAGGTATGCATGATGAAAAGATTTACAAATTATTTGTTATTAATCACTATGTGGTGTGGGCACATTTTGAGGCGGAACCCCATAAAGGGAATGTTAAAAGCACTTTTGCGTTTGTATAATTTTTCTCATAACCTTCTCTCATGGTGCCAGGAGATAGCTGTTTTTCCAAATTCTGAAATTGAGGCAGATGTCAAAGGCTACTGGGACTTCAAAGTGGTGATGTAGCAAAGTCAGAGCTAGAATCCTGAGCCTGTGGCTGTGCGTAGGACCTAACGCATTCTCTCATTTCTCTCAGTCTAGTCTGTCAACTGAAAAATGTGTACAATGGGAAAATTGGCAAAAGCCTTAGCATTTTCATCCACCTGCATCGCTGCATAAATAAAGCACAACCCATAGCCTCAACCAAGGGGAGTTGGCAGCGAAGGTTATTGAGCTGTGTGTGTACTCTCTGATTTTTGTCCATTTCTCAGTTTCCTGTGTGTTATTGACACTCTCATTTATTACTGTTTGCTTATTTTGGAACTACTTACCTTGCCCCCTCTACAAAATTAACTCCAAATGGATCATAAACCTAACTGTAAAACGTGAAACCATCAAACTTCCTGAAGAAAACATTGGAGAAAATCTTTGAAAATCTTTGAGAAAATCAAGGTCATTGAGTCAGACAACTGATTCTTAGATGTGACACAAAACCCACAACCATAGAAAGAAAAAAAATGATAGATTGGACTTCATAAAAATACAGAAAATGGTGTTATTCAAAAGATATTGTCAAGAAAATGAGAGGACAAATCTTGCACATATTCGTTCCCAAGCATTTTATTTTGTCTGATTCTATTATAAATGACACCTTAGAATTTTTTGACTTCTAACCAGTCATCATTAGTAGATAAAATTCATTTAATTTTTGTATGTTGATCTTGTATACTGAGAACTATTAAACTCATTTATTTGTTCTAGTAACTTTTTTGCCCTCTCTTGGTATTTTCTATGTAGGCTGCTATATTCTGAATGTTTGTGTCCCTTCAAAATTCATATGTTGAAATTCTAACCCCCAAGGTGATGGTATCAGGAGATGGGGACTTTGGGAGGTGATGAGAGTGGAGCTCTCAGGAATGGGGTTAGTGCCTGTAAAAAAAAAAAGACCTCAAAGAGCTCTCTTGTTCCTTCTGTGATCGAGGACACAGTGAGAAGATGGTTGTCTGTGTACCAGAAATTGGGCCCTCACCAGACACCAAATCTGCCAATGCCTTGATCTCAGACTTCCCAGCCTCCAGAACTGTGAGAAATAAATGACTGTTGGTTATGAGCTCTCAGTCTATGGTCTTCTGTTGTAGTGGCTTGAGTGGACTGGGATGTAGATGATTATGTCTTCTGTGAATAATGATAGTTTTGTTTCTCCCTGGGTGGTCTGAATACATTTTGTGGGAACTCTGGCCACACTGTTTCCACCTTTGGCCTTCAAAGCTCTCACCTGTCCTCTCTGAGGCCTTCTCCTGCACAGGTTACTTAGCAACTTGAGGCAAACAAGGAATGGAATGCTATGTTGGTTTAAGTTAAGGAACCAGTCATTCTGAGTGATGCAAGTAACCCCGAGCACCAGGCCAACAGATCTTTTCTCCTTTGCCATAATTCCACCTTTGTCTCCAAGCCCCTGGTAGGCTCCTGATCGCCTCCAGGTGGTGTGGAGTGCAGCCACACAAATGTCTGGGTTGCTACCTACCCAGTCCTTCCCCTATGTGAGTTATATGTCAGTAAACTCTTGACAACACTAAATGGAACTTGCCTGCCTCAATTTTTGGTCCCAAAGTTTCTTCTCCATTTGCAGGCTATTTCATTTTGTCTCCATCCTCAGACACATGTTGTTTCCTTTTCTTACCTTACTCTGCTGGCAAGGACCTCCAGCATGATATTGCATCAGCATAGTGGGGGGGGGGGTGCATAGGTAGGGTGGGGGGCACGTGGGCATAGTGAAGGGGGGTTGTAGGCAGGATGAGGGAGGCATCCTCCCCTTGTTCTTGGTCTTCAGGGAAAGCACTTAGTCTTTCTGACTAAGAGCGACGCTGGCCATCAGTGTTGTGGAGCATGGCCAAGTCACTTGTACTTTGGTGTATTGACGGGAAGGTTCCAGCCTCCCTCCTGACTTTTCCTCTAAATCTCTGACACTCTGTGGAATGGTAGAGAAAGAGAGAGGTTGGACCAGATGTAGTTTAGTCAGAAAAGGCTCCTAGTTGGGAGTCAGTTTTAGTTTCTTTTAGAAATATTTGGTCTTTCCTGTGGGCCATTTCTCCCAGCCTGTTCTTGCTTCTCCTACCTGCACTCCCTGAAAAAGGTGTCAGAGCTAACACTTAAAAATCACTGTGCTAATTTAAACCTTCCTTTTTGAGAATAGAACTTTAAGAAAATGAACCGTTCTCTACATTTCTCAGTACTTGTAACAGAAATTCTTAACAAATTTTCACCCTGTAGTCTCTGTGAGAGAAGACTAGGGCCTGTGTCTTTGTTGATGAGACATCAAGCAACAGGTATTGATGAGCAAAACTGCAGCAAGGAATATACTTTTTAATTTGTCAGCACTGCCCTTGCCAAATCGCTGCACACTCAATAGCACAGGCGGCCATAGCCAACTACTGATATGGAGTCACCCAATTAATCACATCAAGATTATGTCACTGGAAAAAGCTAAGTCATTGGCTCAACCATGTGAAAACACTTTGAAAATCACCTTAAAAATGTCTTTGCAGTTTGCTTAGCTGGTGGTGGAATTCGTGCGAAGTATCGATCATTATACTAGCATTCTAATTCCGTTAGCAACTACTTGAAATCAGAAAGTATTGTATATGTTGTTTAGATTTGCTGAAGCGTTTCTTGTATAATGTTATAAGCTGTGTATGCGTCTTTTATTAGAAGAGAGAACGCAGTGTCTGAAATCTGAAGTATCTGAGGTAGGCAATGGAACCAGAGGGATTTAGGTTACTGGGCAGGGGATATATAGGTAATATCCCATATATTATAGTCATGGTAGGAATGATACTGATACATAAAAACTAACTCCCTCCCGGATCTCCACATGGACTGTGCTGTGGCTGGGGTCAGAGGAATGGAAGTGTAGCAGGGCCGTGGACGTGCACTTTGTCCCCTCCAGCGTCTGAAGGGAGGGCAGGGGCAAGAGCAGTGGGATCTGGGCAGGGGGAGTCGTGGCTGGCATGTGTCACCCTGCAGGGAGGATGGTGCTGGGCTGCTGAAGGGGCTCACAGATTCCAGAACAGCAGAGGGATGCCCTGGGGAGGATGTGTGAAGAGCTGGTTGAGACTAGAGAGACGCTAGCGGGAGGAAGAGGTGGAGCTGGGTGGGGGAGCATGGCTGACTCTGGAGCCTGAGCAGGAGAGTCCAGCTGTGGTTGGTTGTGGGGTGACAGGGAAAGAGGGAGGAGACAGGGTGACATAAGGCTTCTAGCTTGAAATTCCTGCTGGATGGTGACGTATTCACTGAGGAGCAGAGATTAGGGGATGTGCCAGTTAGGAACCCGTTGATGGAGGGAATATTATCTTTGACCTGAAAAAGAAGGTGGACCTAAAACTCAGGATAAGGGGGCAAATGAAATAGCTCACCTCGGTAACGGGGATGGAAGTCAGAGTGAATGTCCAAAAGAGAAGACAGGGCCAGCGTCCATGTGACGGGAGGAGAGGCCTCACCAGTGGGGGAGGAGGGAAGTCCTGGAGTGCAAGAGACCTGGTCACCTGTAGCCACCTTCTCTTCCAGTGCAATCTTCCCCTTATTTATGGGGCCACACACATCAAGAACCTGTTATGTGCCGGGCATCGGCGCTGTGTTACCAGGACGCATGAAAGAGTCTAGGGGAGGTCATGTGAGAGGGGGACAGACTGGACAGATCATTACAAATACAACGCCAAGTGGAGATGACCACACAAAGACAGGAGCCAGTGAGCTGACATTCACACTGGGTCTCTAAAGAGTATAGAAGGTGAAGGGGACAGAGGGAGAGAAAGGACGAGTGTTCCAGGCTGAAAGAAAACCTGTACAGAGGCATTTGAAATACGGCACTGTGGGGAGTTGCTCTTTCCTTGTGGCCACCTCTGTTTCTTCTGAGTCCTTTTCTGTTCCAAGTTTTCCTGAACACGAACTATCTTATTTAAAATCTTAGTGCCTTTGGTTCAAATATGCAGTTTTTGGCTTTTCAGAGAGAAGGCAGTTAAATGCCAGGCACCTCCGAACTGAGGGCTGCCTGTTTGCCTGAGGTCTTTGTTCTCTGCCATGTGAGAGATTAAAATGGTGTCAGCAATATCACACCCAGCAAGTGTGGAATGCAGCAGCCACTCTGGTGGAGAAGCGAGGGTGAAGAACATGAAAGTTGAAGTGGCCTCGTGTCATGGTTTAGCTTTGTCCAGCCCAAGAGAGGGGTTGATGTTCCAGTAGTCAGGGTCCCCTTGCTTCTATACCGGGCCAAGCCATCTCTGACCCCTGAGCCTCGAGAGAACCAGCCCCTCCGGCTGCTCCCCATCGTTGCCCACGACCCGCAGCTGCAGCTGCTCTCCAGGCGTCTCCTGACACCACAGCCGTGCTGAGCCCTCTTGGGCCCCTGCCCAGGAACCTTCCCGCTTGTCTGTCTTCTGGGCTCACAGCCAGGCTCCGCTTTTCAAGATGCTGTCTTCCAAATCCTGCCTTGATTAACTCCGTCTGCAGCCCCTTCTTTGTCACTGTTTTCTTGTCACTGTTGGTTTTTCCTCCAGTCATCTGTGTTCTAGTCTGTCCCATCTTAGGCATTTGAAATTGCAAATGACCACATTGACATTTAACTCACACGAGGCAGCTTTTATGTGCTGCAGGAAGGGGCACACCTGGGCCACACACACAGCTGAGGAACCGGCTGGTCATCCCGGGTACCATGGGTTTGTGGGTTTCGTTGGCTGGGGTCAGCGTCCAAACCAAGGAGGCAGATTTCTAGGACAAGACAAGAGGGGAGGATGCCCATCCATGTGGTTTTGTGAGAGGTTTGGGGAAAGGGAGTTAGGAGCAGCCTGAGCTCTGCACATCTCGAAAAGGGGCTTGGGCGTTTGTCACTGGATGCATTGATGAGGGTGTGCAGAGGGAGGAGGGGGATTAGAGGAATGCGGATGGAAGGGCTCACAGTGGCAGCTAGAAAAGAGAAAGTGGGCCAAGGGCACGGGCATATAGGTGAGCAAAGAGGTGACCAGCGGTGGACTTGGTGGGGGGAACCCGTTAGACTGGCTAGTAGCAAGTCCGTGTGTTGGACGTCATGCAACCATGCTTTCCCACAATGCTTCCGTCGTGGATCTTGCGACACTATCCCAGCTTGTCCCCTGCCCCATCCCAGCACCCCTGCTTCAGACACATTCCCAGCCCACTTCCCTCTTGCCCACACCCCCAGGCCCAGGCTGCAGTCCTGTGTTTCTCTTTCTCTCTCTCTCTCTCTCTCTCTCTCTCTCTCTCTCTCTCTCTCGGCTTTCTCCCCTGGAGCTCGTCCATGCTCCCTGGCGCATTATCAACTCTGCAGCAACAGACTCCTCAGCCCAGGTCTGAAGTCTTGTCCTCTCCTTCAGTCCTGCTTCTGTCTCTCATTGCCAACTGGACACGTCCCCTGGCTGTCCACTGGCACCTCAAGCTCAATGTCCTGTGCTCAGACATCCAAGTGGAGCAGTCCAATTTGCTGGCCTCTGAGATTTCTTCCAGTATTCAATTTTTATGGCTTCTATCAAAAACCAACCTCACCATCTTCTCCTCTTCAAATGGCATTTTGTTGTTTCTCTCAGTAGAGCTGATATACCCAGACTGGCCATCTTCAGCCTCCCTTCACTGCCTTTTTGACTTGTATCCCTCCCCTCCTCTCTGTCCATATGGCCATCACCAGTTCTGATCTCCTTGGACTCACCCAGTCTCCTGCCATCCATTGCATCCCGCTGTAGCCCAAATATTCTTCAACACTGCACTTGCCATCATCCAAGCAACTGCTCTACCCACCTGTTTGGCCCCTTTCCCCATGGCTTCCCTATATGCACCTGTCTGTATTTCAGCCACACCAGTCACTTGCCATCCAGGACAAAATGCCATGACAGCCACACGTCATCTCCTCCCTGAAGCCTTCCCAGCCTATCTCCATCATTCTAGCTTTTTCTTTGACCTCCTATAGAACTGATAATTTTCACTATACAATTTAACATAGAACTATATATGCTCAGTGTTCCCTATTTCAATTAGTCTTATCTCCCCAACTTGAACAACACTGTTATCAGATCTCAATGATCATTATTCATGCATTTCTCCAAATGCCAAGAATGTAACAGTGGATCAACAAATGTTTGCTAATTGATAACTGGGATTCTGGATTAAAGAAAAATTGTAGTCTAATGAATTTAAAACTAATTAATCTGGGTGGAAAATGCCCTCAGTTTGGGTATGGTTAAAATGACTATCTTGAATTTCTCATTAAGGGGATAGTGTCTCATTAATATTTGTATTGCCGGGACCTAGCATGGAGCCTGACTTATTGGCTAGCTTGTTGAATGAATACCTGGGTAACTTATTTAAGCATTTCACTTTGGAGATGTTTGGAATCATTTAGATCCAGTCCTAGTACATAAGTAAGCAGTGAAACGGATAACTGAAAGTTCTTCAGAACTTGTGATATATTCAAGGGGGCATTTTGCTTTTATCTAAGTAGCTACAATTCTATTTTGTATTTACTTTTGGACTTATCAATACATCAAGTTTATTTATTTTTCATTCAGTCGTTACAATAGATGTAGCAGAATGGGATAAGGCAGCATGATTTTCTTCTGTTCCATTTTATCTTTTATCAGCATTTAGTTCTCATGTGTAGCTTTTCCTGAGTCATCAGTATTGGGCTAATGGGCTGGAACGGCCCAAGTTGAATGGTAATTACTTACTCTGTTGCTGATAGCCCAGATGAGAAGAGGACTTATTAGATCTGTAATAATGGAAATCTGTGTTTAATGCAGATCTTTTAAGCAGTTTGAAACGATCTCAAATTCATCTCTTTGCCATATGTTAAAATGTCACATTATGGTTTTAAAATTCAGGATGAGAACTGAAGTTTCAGGAGAAGCCTGCCTGTGGAAAACTTCTCAAATCTGTCCTTTCTAAAATCAGAAGTATTTGTTCATCTCAAATCCGTCCTCTTCAGAGAAGCGAGCCCTGTCTGAGCAGCCCCCCGAGGGAGGGTGAGACCAGGAAGAATAGGGCCTCAGCTCACAAGGATCCAGGACAGCAGGGACTGAGCAGAGACAAGAACAGAGGTCCGTGGTGGTACCAGGAAGCCTCTGGAGGCTTAGGTCTTAGATTTAGTGAATGTGCCCGAGTCAAGACTTCTTTGCTTCAGTTTTCAAGGTGGGCTCCAGAACTAAATTCTTATTCTTGTGTGTGCTTAGCCCATCTCTTGTTTCAGCTGTGGAAGGCTTTAGCTTTTCCACAAATACCAATTTTTTCTTTTCCCTTTTCAAGTGAAGAATAAACATAGAGGAAATCTGACTCAAGAGACCTCTGTGAAGAGGCCGTCCTCTCCACATTCCAGAGCCAAAGGCCATGTTAGTGAGGTTAAATGGCTCTCACCAAGTCATATGTCAGTGAAAGCTGGAACGGGGGCCAGGAGCAGAGTCTCATCCCCACCAGGGCTCCTGCCATCACTTTCAGAAGTATGTTCCAACAGGAACATCTGATCTGCTCGATAGCTGTGTTTTCAGGTTGTTTTCACTAACCCGTATCCTTCTTGCCTGGGAAATGGCCCTAAATAATTTAGCTTCTGGAGACTTAATAAGGGGGGCTGTAGCTTCACCATATTTCATAAATGAAGCAGGATCATGATGGAGCTCTTGTTTCTCCATAGAGACTTTAGGGTGAGAAATGATTCTGCAGACTCTGTTACGAGCTTCTCTTCTCTTTGTTTGATGCATCTCTGCAAATGATAGACATCTTGGGTGGTGTCATGATGGTGTTGAAGAGCTTGATGCTGGTGAAGTGTGCCAGGCTTGTACCTCTTGTGGTTTTGAAAACTCTTCACAGAATTCAAAATGAAGATAGGTTGATGCTGATTCATTGGTGAGGGGTTGGTATGTATCCCCCAACTCTAAATTATTATGTTCTTCAGCAACTCAGTAAACTGGGTATAGCTGGCAAGGTGCTCTGACGGATATGGTGGGGAATGAACTAGGATCCTCCTAACTCAAGACGCTTATTTTGCTTTTGTAAAAATGCCTGAGCTTTGATACTTTTTGTTGATACATTTTGTTTGAGTTCAGTGAGCTTGCTAGGTGCATAGTGCTTCACAAGTGTGTTATTATCTACCCTACTTGGGAGGAAATAGTCATGTTTTCGTGCTCCCCCTATGGCTGTAGAAACAACTGTTTTACAATACGTCAGCATTGACTTAAAAGTTGCTTGTAAGTATTCGCCATGTTTTGGTGACACAATGTACAACATTAGGAAAATTTAAGGTCTTTCTTGGTAATAAAGTTCTCAGCTTATATCTGGTATTTATTGATGCTTTATTTGTTGGTGAACATTTTCTAGCAGTAGATCTATGGACAATCCTGAAATTTCTTAAAAATGAGTCTTGGAAAGAAGAAAAGCTGTGGGCACCTTGGTTACCTAGTTGAAAATTTGCATTAACTGCACAGTGTCTGTTTCATTTGAGGATGAGTCTATCTGTAGTTGAGGAAGAAGAGGATTTTAAGAACTGGAGGGAGTCTCTGAGTCCCCAGTTGAGAAAACAAATAAAGGGGTAAAGTGACTTCTCCAAAATCACTTAGAACTAGGTGTAGAACCTGGTCACCTCACCTCCAGTACTTCCTGCCATTTCATCCACCTCTTTCATTCCAGAAACATAAACAAATATTTTACCTCTGATCACCTCCCCATGGTACATCTATTCCTGAGACCGGCAAACTGTGATTCAATCAGAGCAAGATATCTTATTTGTAAAGAGGCTGGCTAATTATCCATGATATTTTAAATGTCTGCATTGCCTTTGAACTAGGAGTGTGAAAATCAGAAAACGGAGGGGTGTGTACACTTCCTGACAGATTTCGCTTAGTTTAACATACTCTTGACAGCAAAAACCGAATGAATCTTAGCTGTTCAACATGGTAACATTTCCAGCAGGAAAGTAGTTAGAAAAAACGTAACTGCAGTATTGCTAATTTTTTATCACAGAAACTACCACCGAGTTATCAATGTAGTGATGAAGATGATGACCTGTTTTGTCTAAGAAATGTGAATATTTACCTTAATGACTGAAAGCAGTATTCACTTTGTACAAACATCAGTAATAATGACGGTCATTTCAGTGACTCAAGATTCGTATCTTCAGTTGAAATTCGGAGTAATCCAGGTTGGTAAGTAGGCCAAGATGTTAAAAGGTTGGAAGCTCTTGACTTATCAAGGGTGAGAACTGAGTTGAGATGCCACGGGATGTTTTACAACATAAAGAGGAGGGTAGATAACTGTGATCGTCTGTGGTTTGAGCAGTAAGGGGTGGCCCCAGTGTCTGGACCTGTTGTTCAGACCTGCTGCCCGATGGTGAGATTCCTTTATGAAGGTTTTTGTTGGTTTGTTTCTGTGTAATGTTACTGGTTTCTGTTTTTACTTAGAGGAATATGACTCATAGTACTTATACATGGTTGCAAGTTTCTGGATGCCCTGTTGATTCAGGGCATTACAAAGAGCTAAAACTCTCTCTTTACCAGTCTCCCCTCGGCAGTTTCCATTCACTCTGGTGACTGTGTTGAGCCAGTGCCCCACCCTATGTCCTGGCCGTCCACAGGTCAGTGTTATTTTTTCATAATTAGGTTACTTTTGCCTCTGTAGGAATGTAGTGATAAGACAGGATCATCGTCCATTAAAAAAAAATAAAAACAGAGCAAAATTCTCAAGTTTCTTGTAGGATCTGCACACTGAATAGGTACCAAGAACAGAAGACAAGGCTTTCATCTTCTCTTCCTAATTGTGGGACTCTGTGCTCTGAGAAGTGGTGCCTTTGTCTCTCTGGAAAGGGGCAGGACTGAACGATTTCCATGGTCACTGCTATCATTCATAATTATAACACAGGGTTCACCTGTGCACTTCAGTCATGCTGAAAAAGAAAGAAGGTTGTGTCTTGGGGTGGCAGGTATATTTTTGTTGCACAGATGCTTTCTGCCTGGTGGCTGGCAAGGTCTTGTCTTGCTTTCTTCTAAGCTGACATTCCTGGCTTCTGGTTCAGGCCTGAATACACCCCCCAGCTGATGGCGTGTATTAGTTAGGAGCACAGGCTATGGAGTTCAGCAGACCTGGGTTTACATTCCAGTTCTGAATCCCAGCTGAGCTAGTTTTCCATGTGTAAAATGGAGACGTTGCTGACTTTGTGGGTCGAGGTAAGATGTTTAAGGAGATGTTGAAGGTAAGGCCCTCAGTGCAGGGCCCGGCACCTGTCCACACCTGTACAGTTCCCTGGGATCCTCCTCCTTCCTCAAGTAAAGGTTGTTATATGCAGAATGTTAACCCTAAGTTGTTCTAAGGGGAAAAACTATGTTCTCTGCACTTACAAAACATGTCTGTAACCAAATGTGTGGATTTTTCACACCAAGCAATTTTCTAATCTTCTGTGGACACGAACTGAGCGTCCAATGAGTCAGTTCAGTTCTGGCACTATCTGGAGTTAGTGTCAGACTCCACAGGGTAAGGGTCTTAGTTTCACAAGACTGCCTCCGACTTCAGATGACAGTTGCAAATCCTAGGTTGTCACCTGCACTCTGCCTGACTTGGATATAAATTGGTGGTTCCCACAACCCCATCCTTACGTTCCATAATTTGCTAGAATGGCTCACAGAACTCAGAGAAACACTGCTTATGTTCAGCAGTTTGTTGTAAAGGACACAAGTCAGGAACTGCCACACAGAAGAGATGCCCAACAAGGTATGGAGAAGGGGCTCGGGCTTCCATGCCCTCCTGGGCTCCCCACGCTCCCAGCACCTCTACATGTTCACCAGCCCAGAAGCTCTCCAAACCCTATTGATTAGAGTTTTCAAGAAAGCTTGGTTATGTAGGTGTGGTTGATTAAATCGTCATCCTTTCCCTTCCCCAGAGATGGGGTGGGGGTGCTCAAACTTCCTACCCTCTAATCACTTGGTTAGTTCCCCAGCAGCCAGCCCCCATCCCCCTAGAGTCACCTCATTAGCATAAACTCAGGTTGAGAGGGGCTTGTTATGAGTTACAGAATATGCTCCTCTTACTCCTGTCACTGAGAAAGTCCAAGGGCTTTAGGAGCTCTGTGCCAGGAACCAGGGGCAGAGACCAAATATATATTTCTTGTTATGTCCCAGTCATGTGTATTCAACATGCTCATTTATTTAGTGTCAGACACTGTAGGGATTGTGTTTTCGTTTCCTCTGGTTGAATGCATTGAAGAAATGGATGGGAAACCAGATGTTTTCAGAGGACAGTGGATTATGAGCTGTGCTAAAATGTTCTATCTGCTTCTTCACTACTTCCAAATATTGCCAGATTGTTGAAACTGCCATCCCTTCTCTTTAGCTGACTTCCTGGACTCAACCTCTTGCCTATGACCTCTACCTGGATAACTTTCCATTCCATTCTTCCTCTCGAGGCTTCCCTATCAAATCCACAGTTAACCAGCAGATGTTTATTGAACAGTAGACACTGTCCTGGGCACAGGTGAGAACAGGAAGGGTCCAGTCTACACCCAGGAGACTTGCATGCAAGTGGGAGGAGAGGACAGAACATAACCAGTAAACACCTGCATGTTATAACTTCAAACAGTGCTAAATGTGACAGGGTAAGTTGAGCATGAGAAGGTGCGAGCAGAGCAGAAGGAGATGCTGTTGCACAGAGGCTGGTTAGGGAAGGGCTCCTGCAGAGCTGGTGTTTGAGTAGAAACCTGAGTGCAGTGAGAGTGAGTTGAGCAGATGTCTGCTGGAAGCATGTTGCAGGCAGCTGGAACGCAGGTGCAAAGATTCGGGGGTGATAGCCTTGACATATCCAGAAGACAGCACGCATGTGGCTGGGGAGGAAACCAGGCTGGAAACCACTCAGGGGCGGGCCCTGGGGGTCTACAGGCCAGGGTAGAGACTTGGAATGTGTCCTAAATGTGACTGATGGCGCAGGAAACGGAAGCAGAGTGACAGGATTGTATTTACATTTAAGACAGTTACCGAGTGGAGGATAGATGGGGCAGGTGGAAGGGATCCCAGAGAGTGGGGTAGAGTGGAGCCAGGAGGTGTTGCAATAGAGGAGGACATTCGATGAAGTGGCTGGGTGGTAGTGCAGGTGTTGAGAAGTGGTCAGAATCCAGATATATTGTGAAGGGCGAGCCAGAGGGACTTCCTGGTGTCAGGCAGAGGTGGTCTCTCCAGGTGCCCAGAGGCTTTGCTTCTACCCTGGGTCATGTTCCTGAATGGTCATGGCCTTCCTCCATGCCCACGTGATTTGGCTGGACTGTGTGACTGGTGTGCACTGTGGGTGAGGGGGTGAGTGTGGAGATTAATGTAAGAAAATATTTTCTCTTCTCAAAATGCAGACATGCCAGTGAAATACAAGGTAGGGGTCGGGAGAGGAGATGCAGTCCTGTTGGCTTATGACTACATTGACAACTCGCAGAATCTGGAACTCTTTTCTTAGCTCCTGTCCCCAAAATTTTTGAGGCTGGGAGTAGACAGGGGGTGATTTAGGGGCATTGGTGACTTGCCTGGTTTATACTCTATACTGTGGCAGCTAAGTCAGGTTTCCTGGTTTCTGGCCCCAGTTCCAGATGATCTTTCATTTGGCTTACAGAATGACATAAGAATATCACACAAACAAAGCTGTGTGTATTAGTCATCTATTATTGTATGATAAATTACTTCAAACCTTACTGGCTTAAAACAACATGCACCTATTATCTTAGTTTCTGTGGGTCAGGGGTCTGGACACAGCTCAGCTGGGTCCTCTGCTTCAGGGTCTCTCACAAGGCTACACTCAAGGTGGAGGTCTTACTCACTTGTGTGGTCACTGGCAGGACTCTGTTTCTCAAGAGCTGTTGGGCTGCGGGTCTTGGTCTCCACTGGCTGTTGCCTGAAGGATGTTCACACTTCTTTGCCACAGGTGCCTTTTCATCATGGAAACTTGCTTCATCAAACTATGCAAGAGAAAGAATCTTTTAGCAAGACGAAAATCTGCATCTTTTGTGACTTAGTCACATAAGTGGTATCTCCTTGATACTGCCATGTTCTTTCAGTTAGAAGCAAATTACTCAAGCAGAAGCGATTATACAGGCTGTGGACATCAGAAGGAGAGGGTATTTGGGGGACATCCTAGAAGCTGCCTGCCACCACTGTCTGTCATGGATTGGCTCATAGAATATATTAGAACAGAGAAGACCTTAGTGATGATCCAGGACCCTCCTCATTTTTTGCAGATGAGGAAACTGAGACTCAAAATATGCAAGTTCAGATTGAGTAGAATAGTGACTAGTGACACTAATGAGCAGACAGCAGGAGGCAGGCCAGTCCATGGCTGCTTTGATTGTCCCCAGACTTTTTCCCTCCTCTTCTCTTTTTTTTCTTTTACTCTTTCCTAACCCTGGAAGGCCTAGATATAGAGGTTTGGTGTCCCTTCTGCTAGCTGGAGAGGGAGAAGGTGTGGCATCAGGGAAGGCATAGCTGAGGCTGGTGCTGTTGGTATTGGTGAGTTTGGTGGTGTTGGTGTTGTGTTTTTGTTGCTGCTGCTGCTGTTGTTGGTTTTGGCATTGGTGTTGATAGTACTGTTGTTGGTTTTGGTGTTTTTGTTGCTGTTAATGTTGGTAGTGGCGGTAGTGATGGTAGTATTGATAGTCTTGGTGTTGGTAGTGTTGGTGGTGTTGGTGTTGGTAATGGTGTTGATGTTTTTGGTGTTGGTGCTTTTGGTGGTAGTGGTGCTGGTGCTGGTAGTATTGATGGTGTTGGTGATGGTGTTAGCATTGGTAGTGTTGTTGGTGTCAGTGTTGGTGTTGGTAATAGTGTTCATGTCATTGTTTTTGGTGTTGTTGGTAATGGTGTTGGTATTTGGTGTTGTTGGTAGTGTTGTAGTTGTTGTTAGTATTGTTTTTGTTGTTGCTGGTGGTAGTGGTTGTGGTGATGGTGGTTGTGGTGATGGTGGTAGTGGTGTCTTGATTCCCTCAATGTTCTTTTACATAGCCAGCCTCTGAAATAATTTCTACCCTCTAAGTTCCCCCTTAGACATTTATAGAATCCAAACCTTTTTCAAGAAACAGGAAGAATATCAGTTTCTGTCCTTGAGAACAGTAAACTTTGATAACCACCTTCCCTCTAGATGTAGAAGTTTTGCCTGTTATGTTATACTCAGTGAAGATAGCAGACAGTTCCTCTTTCCAGGCTGGGAGTAAATTGCTTGATTTACATTGGATTCTAGGGTTATTATTATTTTGTAATACTTCCCTGACTAGTTCCTTTAGAAAATGGTAAGAAATATTTAAAGAGGAAGACATATTTAGAACAAGAGTAAGGATCCCTTAGGTTTGTCTGGTGCTTTAAGCTTCTCGTGTCCATCTTCCCATACATTTCCACCTGGTCCACGTAGCAACCTTGGCAGGCAGGTGGAGCAGGCATGACCCAAATTTGACAGACGAAGAGATCTAGATTTAGAAAAGTTAGGCAGTGTGTCAAAGGACACAAAGCTGTAGGCCATATGACTAATAGTTGCATGCAATCAGGATTCATACTCAGGTCTTCCCACTCCAAATCCAATGCTCAAATTGAGCAGAAAATAGCCTGGTTTTACCTCCTAGACTGTGAAAGAAAAGAAAGCAAGGGCAATCAAAGGGACAGAAAGTAAATGATGTTGAATAAAACATGAGAATAAATAGTTTGCATGCATTGTCTTATGATCTTTATTGCAGGGCTGAGACCTGGTTCTTAACTGTTCATTTCTTGTGCCTTCTGCTTTTGGTAAATATTCCCAATATTTACCATGAAATCCTCTATCTCAAAGCTATAGGGCTGCCTTCTCTTTTGCAGAGCTTCTGCTGAGTGCTGTTCTCTGGAGATGGCTGTGCCCTTAGTGAATGCGAATTTCCCTGTGGACAATTGGTGATGGAGGGACAGCTGGCTGCGCAGGGCAGTTTGTCAGTATGCATCGTGACCGGGGCCTGGCAGTCATTAGAATTCATGATAAATTACTGGGAGTCCCAGGAATCTCATTTAGTTCTCACTCAGCAGCTGGAAGATGCAAGATGCTACCAGCTGTGGATCTAGGGTTTCCCCTAAAGAATTTACCTAAGTGTGGGAGGGCAGACAGGTCAGATGATCTGATGATGAGAGGGTGGAGGTAAGGCAGAAAGGCCTGTTTCTGCTTCAGAATAGATGCTCTGCAGATGCTACTGGGGGAACTGCTAGGAACTGTGGGCTCAGTGTGACCCTTAGTGCTTCAGGTGTGCCAAGGAACACGCAAGGGTGTCTTTGAGCATCATTGGGAGGAGGGACATGAACAGAAAGGGGAAAGAAATAACCCAAGGCGGAGCAAAGGACAAGAAAGTTGTGTGTCAGCTCAGGATCTGGCCCCCGATTGCCTTTCAGCTCTAGCTACTGTGACTCCTTTCACCAGTCCCTAGACAGTGGCCTGAACTGGCCCTTCACTTAATCCTCCACACCTTTGAGCCCTGCATGCCCGTGGACACCTACTCATCTTCCAGCCCTAATGCCAGGACCAAGCATGTCAATGTGGACCATCCCCTCCCAGTCCTCCCTCTGGCTCCATAGGACAGACACTCTTCCATTCATTCCTTCAGAGCAGAGGGACAGGAGCTCAGAGGGTAGGGTGACCTGCTCACAAGCAATGTGCTGGTGGGAGTGGAGCCCGCCGGAGCTGCACACTCAGCTCCTCACACTCTGGCCATGGCTCTTTCTGCATTGTGCCGCCTTCCTGTCTCACCTGTGCCCATCTCACTGATATACAGTCCTGAACCGAACCTGGACAGTGGCGTGAGGTCAGCCCTGTTTGACTCCTCCTGGCCCTTCCTTGCATTGCCCGTTTCCCATCATGGATTTGCCCCTGTACTGAAAGAGAGGCTTCCCCAACCTCACATTCTCATCTCCTCTCATCCCTCCTCTAGTACATTCTCTATAAGGGCCAGATGGTAAATATTGTAGGCTTTGCAGGCTGTCACGGTGACTCCTTTCTGCCACTGCAGAACGAAGGCAGCCACAGACAGTACAGAAATGAATGAGTGTGGCTAGGTGCCAATAAAACTTTATTAATGACACTCAAATCTGAATCTCACAGAGTTTGCATGTGTCACAAAATATTTTTCTTCAGATTGTTTTTCAATCATTAAAAAATGTAAAACCACTCTTATCTCATGGGCTGCACAAAAACAGGACGCGGGATGCCATAGTTTTGCTAGCCCCTGTTGTAGACCTAATTGGATAGTGACGTTTACCTTTGGGTAAAATTGTCACTGCGTTGGTTCCTGGAGGCACATATAATTTAAACCTCCAGCTGGAGGTGGAAGGCTCTGTCACCTCCTGAAGGGTTTCAGGTAGCTGAGGCTGCGGGCGGATGAGGGAGGGCACCAGGCAGATGTGTCCTCTATGCAAAGTTGGTTGGTCCTGCTGTCTGCTACTATCTCTTCAGAGGGGTGTTATATTTAAATCCTATATGTCATTTGTCTTTGAGTTCTGTCTAGAGAAAATGGTCTTGCTCTGGTTTTTGTAACAACACCAGGCTTAGATCTTTCTGCGTGAATGGTCACCGGCCATCCTGAGTGTTGATCCTGTACATCCGTGCTGTTTAGTGTGGGCAGAGGGACCGCTTTTGTTTCTGGACGAAAAGCTTTTCATGAAGTGTTTCTTCCCATTGGGACTTACATTGAGTCTCAGCTCAAGCCGTACTTTTCATCTCAGATAGATTTTAAAGGCATGGGTACCTGCCATTGCACCACGGAGGACCCTCCCTCAGTGTGGCAGCTTCTGCAAAGGGCGCGGCCAGCTGCTGGCCATCTTCTCTTGGCTGTGAAGTCTCCAAGGTTGAGTCCCTTCCACATTTGGTCTCCAGATGGTCTACCATGAACACACATTGCCTAAAACTTGGCCCATGATCTCTGGAGCGTCTTGAGAATTTGCTTTTTACCCATACTTGGGTGCATCCTGGAGTAAAAACTTCAATAAAAATGTGGTGCCTATTTGTGGAATTTGGAAAGAAGCATGGGAAAGAAAATGGAGAGTAAATAAGGAACTCGATCCTCACTCAGTTGTCTTCCACTCCCTAAGCCCCGCCCTGTGTTGTATGTTAGGAGCCTCACATGGAATGCTGCAGCTGGGCTACTGGGTAGGTGCTTGACTTATATAGTCACCTTTAAAAAGATGTTCCACAGCCCAGAGGAACACTTATTTTCTATATTTCTCTGCAAGCTGGGTAATCTGAGAAATAAAAAATTAGGTAGACTATCCACTGTAATAACAAGACACAACTTCTTTATCTGTATTTCTTCCCAAAATGTTTTGATTACATTAAGTGTTACTAGCAAGCAGTAGCTGCTCGCTATTATTGTTTTTAAATTAACCTTAGAAGGTCCTTCAAGCGTATTAGATAAACATGTTACCTGTCAGCGTGGACTTATACTCTGGCTGTTTCTCTCTTCAGACACAGTTCTGTCGTCATTCCATTATACTGAAGAAATAGGACTATCAATTATCAATCCTTTGAAATGATTATACATGTAGACCACAAGCTCATGGGATTTAATTTGAATGAATGGGTTAGTACTCTGGAACTTTAAAAATTATGCTTTGGGAACGAAAATCTTCTCAATTTCCTTTACAAGTTTTGAGAATTTGTAAGTTCACAATTTAAACAATTAGGTAATATTTATATGTTTAGGATCTCTCACAAGATTTTTAAAAAATCCTTAGTTTGAAATAGTTTAAGAACCACAAGAATAATACACAGTTCCAACATGTCTTTCAACCTTCTTCCTCCAATGATAACATCTTACCCAATCATAGTATGTTGTCAAAGCCAGAGAATTTACGTTGGTATAATATTATTAACTCAAATACAGATCTAATTTGGATTTCACCATTATTTCATGCACTTCTTTTTTGGTGTATAATTGTACAAAATTTTATCACATGTGTGGATTTTTGTAACCATCACCACAATCAGCACACAGAACTGTTCATCACGTCAAAGAAATACCCTCGTTTTACCCTTTAATAGTCTCATTCTTCTCTCTAGGTTTTGTTCAGACTGTTTTGTTAGGATGTGAAAACAACAATAAAAACAGAAGTAGATTTTGAGAAGGTGTTTAGTTTTCAGTTGATTTCCACAGTGGTATATTTCAAGTGAATGAGAAGAAAAGAATGGAGAGTCCTGTTCAGGCTGTGAACACTTCCATGTTTGCAGTGCATTTCATGTTAGTTGTTTGCAGAAGGTGTGAAGTAAGAGTTGACCTGTCCCATTTGGATATCAAGTTGTTCTAGCACCATTTGTGGAAAAGATTATCCTTTCCTGATTGAATGACCTCAGTACTGTTGTCAAATTTAAGTATGTACTCTGTATTCTGTTCCACTCCCTATAGGACTTTCCTTATGCCAATAGCACATGGTCTTGATTACCATAAGCTTATAGTAAGTCTTGAAATCAGGTAGCGTAAGTTCTCCAACTTATATTTCAAAATTGTTTTGGCTAGTTTAGGTCTTTTGATTTTCCATATAAATTTTAGAATCAATATGTTGATATCTACAAAAACCTTCCTCTTTTTTTTGGTTATCAGCATTGTGTTGAACTACAGATTAATTTGGGAGAATTGAATCTTAAGGCTTAAGGCTATTGGGTCTTTCAATCCATGAACATGGTATATCTTTCCATTTATTTAGATCTCCTTTAATTTCTCTCGACAATGTTTTATAGTTTACAGGGTACAGATCTTACATATATTTTGTTAAAAATCTCCCTCAGTATTTCATGTTATTTGATGCTATTATAAATAGTACTGCTTTTTAAAAAATTTCAATTTCCATTTTTTGTTGCTATTGTGTAGAAGAAGAGTTGTTTTTTTTTTTTTTTGCATGTCGACCTAGTATTCTGTGATCTTGATAAACTTACTTATTAGTACAAATACCTTTTTTTCCTTAGGACTTTTAAATTATACAACCATGTTGCCTGCATATAAAGAACACTTTTCTTCTTCTTTCCTTTCTATGTGACTTTTATTTCTTTTTCCTGCCCTTTTGAATTGACTAGGACCTCCCTACAATGTTGAATAGAAGTAGAGTGTGTATACATCCTTGCCTTTTTCCTGATTTAAGGCTGAAAACATTGTCTTTTACCATTAAGTATGATGCCAGTTGTAAAACAGCTCTAAATTCTGTTCTTAGATTATTGAGAATTTTTTAAAACTTACAAATAGGTGATGAATTGGGTCAAATGCCTTTTTATCATCTGTTGAGATTATCAGATATTATTTTTTCTTTTGTATTCTGTTAATATGGTAAACTACATTGAGTTTTTTTGAATGTTAAAAACAACTTTGCATTCCTTGGATGAACCCCACTTGGCCATGATTATTTTTCTTTTTATATATTTCTGGATTCAATATTATTAAAGGACTTTTGTGTCTTTGTTCATAGGGAGATTTGTCTGTAGTTTTCTTATGTCTTTGGTTTTGCAACAGGGTAATTTGTGTCTTATAAAATAAGTTGGGAAAAGCAGCCTTCTCTATTTTTTGAAGTAGTTTATGTAGAATTGGCATTTTCTCTTCCTTAAAAGCATCTAGAATTTCCCAGGGAAGGTAAATGACCCTAGGATTTTCTATTTCAGATTTTCTATTTCTCATGTCAGTTTTGGTGAATTGTCTTTCTAGGTGTGGAAGGAATTTCTTTAGTATTTCTCCTGTAGCATGAGCACAGTATGACACATTCTCAGGAGAAGGCACTGGGGGGATATTGTTGGAGGAAGTCTTCCCCTCCATTGCCAGTGTGGGCCAGGGCCAGCGGTGTGGGCATGAGGACCTCCAGGGGAACCTGCTGCAGCCATGGGCCCAGAACACAGTCTCTCTGTGATCTTACAGCCTCAGCTTGGTGATAACTTTTCTGTAGCCCTCTCAAGAGTGGAGCCAGAGCCAATGGGCTGTGCCCAGAGCTCCCACAGACAGTCCAGAGGCCTCCCCTCTCTGTCAGTGCCTGGACCTTGACCACATGACAGTGCCGCCAGCTGCTGATCACCTGCATCCTAGAGGGCGTCCTGTTGCTTGCTCCAAATCTCCAGACCAGCTCTGCCCTGGCCAGACCCACAGACTTCTGTTCTGTCCAGGGCTGAACCACTCCTCCCACAGGTCTGAATCCTCCCACATCTGTCCTTCTTAGGTATGCTCCCTCAGCCCTAGAGTGTTGTAGAGAGTTTCCTATGGTCACTCTTTTATCATAGTTAATATCCTTTGTGTTATACTTCCTGTTAACCTGCTGTGTGGTTTCTGTCTCCTGACCGGACCCAGAGAGCTATGTAAGAATTTCTTGTACACGGTATTGGAATTGTGGCTTTTGTCTTCATTTTCAGGAAGGGTAAGTGACATTGCTGTGTCTCTAATTGGCATTTTTTTCTCCTTCCTTTGCTTTCCCCCTTCTCATGTGTTTTCACCTGGGACTTGACTAAAATGAGGAGACCAGAGGTGGTGAGTGATGTTTCTGCAAGAACTGGAGGTCAGCGATCCATGAACCAGGAACAGTTTCCAGTATCGCTGAAGTGATCGGCTGCAGCTTTAGTCCTCCAGTGTTGCACGGTGGTTAGCAGAGATGTTTATAATTTCTTGAGGTCTCGCGAGCACAGCATGTAATAGGATCTCTTGTTTTGCTCCATAGGATAGAGATATCATGATCTTAAGCTGCTTAAGGACAAAGTATCCAGGCTAACAAATAACCTAGCTTAACATCAGCAACAATTTTAATTTTTAGATTTGATTTTTATTTTCATAGAAAGGGGGAAAAATATATTTCATACAGGTATTTCTATGAATAACAATAACCCAACTATCTTTTTATTTTCATGTAGTCAAAGAAAAAAGCCCCCACACTCAACTAACCAACCTATCAACCAGAAAAACCCCACCAAAACACAGAAAATTCTCTCTGTTGCAGTTAGGCCTTTGGCATGGATTTAAATTTAGCCTCCCTGGGAATTTTGGAAAAGCATTTTTCTTCATTGTTTTTGTAAGCCCAATGAGGCAGAGATATAACTTCCCCAAACAACACAGCAGGAAAAGCAACTAACAATCCCCTGGATAATGCAAATGAATAAAAATTGCCAGAATTATTGCAAAAGTGCTAAAAGCCCTACTTTGATACTTTATACACGATTCCTAGACTTTAGTGGTTCAGAAATGCCTGTTTTAGCAATGCCAGCACACTAGGGAACAAAGTTTGTGGAGAAAATAAATTACGTAGAGATAGTCTTAACTTAGAAATGGGTCACCATGTTCCAGGGGTGATTTGTAAATTGGTTAGACTGGAAATATGTTTCTTTTCCTGTGGAAATCAGCTGTATAAAATATGGTTTGATTTCCTGGCTAATGTCATTAGATTTCCTTTGTAAAAAATGCATTATTTTCCTGTTATTAGAACACATTAGTGTATTAATTCTGTTTTTTTTTTTTTTTTTGTGCCTGGCTAGTATGGGGATAAGAACCCTTGACTTTAGTGTTATCAGTACCACACTCTAACCACATGAGCTATCTGGCCAGCTGTCATTAGTGTATTAATTTTCTATTTCCATGTAATCAATTATTCCAAAACCTAGCAGCTTAAAACAACACTTGTTTATTATGTTCTGGTTCTCGGGTCAGGAATCTGGGCAAAGCTTAGCTAGGTGCTCCTGGGTCAGGGTTCCTCCTGAGGCTGCTCTGAATCCTATGAGGCTTGCTCATGTGGATACTGGCAGTGCCCAGTCTCTTGCCATGTGGGCCTCTTCACAGGGCTGCTCATGATGGGGCAGCTGGTTCCCCTGCTGTGAGCCATCTGAGAGAGATGCAAAGAGCACTCAGGATGGAAGTCATCATCTGCAACCTGCCCTCAGAATCAGCCTCCCATCACTGCCGTCGTGGTCTGTTCAGTGGGCATGCATCACTGAGTCCAGCCCACACTCCAGGGGAGAGGAGTTCCACTCCCCCTCTTGATGGAGCGGAATCAGAGGATTTGTGGCCATGTGTGGAAAATGGGGGCATATCTGCTGGCAAGCTCATGGAGCCCTGCCAACAACAAGTGAGACTGGAGTGGACCCTCCCCAACTGAGCCCTCAGATGAGACCACAGCTCAGCTAACACCTCGACTGCAGCTTCGTGAGAGGCCTCCAGCCAGCTTCCCATCCCAGTGTGAAATTAGAGCACTGAACTTAGAACACAGCTCTCATTTGAAAAGTGGTTGGTAAGCAACAAGGGCTTTACTCCACTTCTTGAGAGGACGCCTCTTTCCACAGTGGTAAATGGTACTGTGTGGAGATTTCTTTCCACAGTCAGGCTGGGAGCTGGGCAGCTCAGGAAAGTAGGGAAATGTCTTTGTTTAAGCTCACCTAGCTTGCAGCCAGCATGACCCTTATGAAACGGTGGGTTCTTCATGTTGTGGGATAGAACTTAGAACATATTTGCTCACTGAAATGGGCTTCCATAAATTCAGAATCCTGGGAAAGGGTTATATTTGAAACTTGTTACAGGTAGAGTCGGCTCTTGTGGGATAGCTCCCCACCATTTATAACAGCATGTTCATGGGAAAATGGATCCTGTGTCTCAGACGTCCTTCCTATAAGCATGCTTTTGAAATGTGGCTCATTTTTAAGTTGGGGACTTTCCTGTATTATATTAGGTCCTCCCCTGAAACATTCCTAACAATGGTTTACATTTTGAGCTATCAGCCTTTTGGGAGGAGAAAGACAGAAAATAGAGATTACTATAATTTGCTCTTAGCACTAAGAGCCGGGCGGACCTATCAAGGCAGAGTTCTACTCAAAATCAAGGTTTTCTGCAGGGTATATTCTAAATTTCCTTTGTATCCAAGGCATGCCAGATCACAGATGTCTCCTTTGTTTCTAGAACTCTAGGGTCCTAATCAGGTACTTCCAAAAATACTCAATCAGATTTAGTACGTGAGAAACATTTTTGGCTTGCCCTAGGCCCCAGTCAGCCCATGTCTTGATGGAAACTGATGGCCTTTGTGCAGAGAGGGCTGCCATCCAGACCCCAAGTGAGCTTAGGGGAGGCTGCCTTTGCTCTCCTGGATTTGATATTTCCAGACATGGATCTCATTTTATTCAGCAAATGCTCCAGTCGGTCCTTAGAGAATTTGTCCAGGAAGCAACCCATCTCTTGAATATCCAAATGCTTGCCAGAGTGTCTATTCAAGGAAGATAACTAGGTAGACTTCCCTCTGCAGACCTTCATGAAGTCAGGTGCCCAGAAGCATGTTTGAAGAGCCGCCCATCCTCATAGCTCCCCAGTGAAGCTGTCCTGTTTTGCATCACTCTTTCATACAAAGACAAGTATAAAAAATCATAAAATGCCTTTCTGTGTCATTTTTAGAACCATCATTGGAGATTTTGTTCGTTATGTTTAATATGAATATGGAGTGGGTGGGTTACCCAGCATCCCTTAATTAGCCATGGGACCAAGCCTACTATCTCAGAATGACAGGACCTTAGAGGAATTTTCGGAGCAGCTGATTTATATGTGCTGTCTTTCTAGTAAGAGCTGAATTTTTTTTGGGGGGGGGGAATATAAAATGTTTCAACTACTTTTAAAATTAGGAGTGGTGAACATCTGAAATAGATTTTAAAAATATCCTTATCTTCTGTTATGGAAGAAAATTGCAAGGGAGAGAGAAACAGAAAGGATGAGAGGCAAGAGGGACAGAGAAATAATTCAAATAGGTACCAAATTCCAGAAAGGCAAAACATTTGCTCACGTACCAATCCCAATCTCTCTCTCTCTTCTCTCTAAAATAAAAAAGGGATAAACCCAGAAACACCTTTTATTTTTATTTCTGAGTAAGTATTCTTTTAATTCTATCTAAATTTTCAGATGGTTGATCCTCTTACTAATCCTTTCCGCCTTAAAAGGAGGATGATTAAAACATTGCTCTGGAGACTGCAGGCCAACTTTAGAGAGGAAATGGAGCGATCTCTCTATCTTGAGGCCTTTCACGGTACTCTGAATTACTTGGAATTTTAGAGCTGGGCTGTAGCCTTGCTACTGTGCGATACAAGTGGGACCATATTTGGCATTTGTCTTGGGACTGGATGCTGTTTAAGCGTCGGGTTGATCAGAGGTCAGTGCTGCTTGCCTGTGGCTGCAGCCTCTCCATGTCTCAGCATGGCCCTCATCCCCGGGAAGAGGCTCCCGGACTTCCACATGCTCACCAGAGTAGCACAGGCTGGGGACATTTAAAATATTTATTTTTATTTCTGAAAAAGTAATGCATTGCATGGAACAAAGCTCAAAAAGTAGTGGCAGAAGGTTTTTTTTAAAAAAGTTTTTAAATTGTAGTGTGTTATACAGATTGTCCTGCACTTTGATTTTTTTTTTGGAATTAACAGTGTATCTTGTAAAGAGTTCCACACCCTCTTTCTTCATAAGGGTGCACGTTATTCCACAGCATAGATTACTTTATGCAAAAGACTGGCGCTGATCTTTTTACAAACAATCCTGTAATGACTGTCTTTGTACATGAGCAAAACCTGTATCGTAGAAGCCGATCTTTGATGAACCTTATTAATGTTTCATGTTAATGTTCCATCTCTTTATCAATATTTTATTCCCCTTAGAATCTTTTCTCTCTTTCTCCTGACCCCCAACAACAGAAAATAATTTAACAAATCGGAATTCCATTGTTTTTAACGGGGGCCAGCCTGAGTGAAATTGACATCTATGTTTAGATCCACGATGACCCCTCTTTCTTCTGAAAGTCACATATTTATCTGTATCTCCTTCATTTCTGTTATAAAAAGAGAAGCAAGATGAGTTTGCTGTCAGGCTTGTAACTACGTATTCCATGTTGCGTGTTCGGTTAGGAGCTTCCATCAGGAAATGAAGTCAGGATTTCTCTTCATGGAGGAATAGCCTCAAGAAAGCCAGCAGGGTTGACCTTGGCAGTGTGGCCGGGATGCTGAGAGGATGGCTTCATGTCAGGCTGGAACAGATTGCAAGGGGAGGTGTGGCCTGCAGGCTCAGCAGAGCATTCGGCCCGGTCATTTATCATTGTCAGAGGGGACGGGGTGGACGGGGGTGACTGGACCACTGTTGCTCAGCTGCAGACTGACAGCTGACAGGGCCTTGTGTAACCTCCAGGCAGACAGTGTGCTGTCAGGGATGATGTGCTACCCACTTAGGGCCTCTGACGTGTTTACAAGGAACAAGATGAGGATCTGCAGCACTCTGTGCAGCTTGACTGGAGCCCTATGCCACCTGTCCCCACAGTGCTGCATAGGACAGTTTGGAAAGCAGATTTAACCGTGTTTTGGAGGTGCACAGTTAGGCTCCAGAGTGATCATATGGCTCAGATGATAGGATGAGAAAATACCTTGGTGGGCCTCCTGTCTTGGTTGTATTCCCAGGACATGGACACTCTGCACAGGGCTGATCATTTTCATGTGGCAGACAGACACCAACAAATGCTGGGAGAAAGTAAATAACTTTGCTTCATCCATCTGTGGGGAAGCCCGACCCCTTTTCAAAGCCCAAGTCTTTGAAGGGCAACAGTTTCTTAAACAAGAATAAAAGTTATGATCTCTGTGTGATTCTTCATAGATACATTTAGCATTCATCTAAAGATCTAAAATGTGTTTTAGAATCAATGTGAAACATGTATCTTAGTGTAAAAGAAAATCATTTTTTTAATAATCATATATTTCAGTACATCTATTTTCAACGTTGTTATTCACAAGGATGTCACATGCATCAGGCTGAAATATAGATTTTAATCCTTAAAATAACCTTATTTTAATTATAATTTCTATTCTCAAGATTATCTAATTTTGGCAGTCATTAGGAATTACCTGTGTTAATAAGGGGAGCTTTCATAAAAGTCAGGTGGAAATTTTCCATCAATAATATAATATATTCTTATCACAGATGCCTAAGTTAAATGTGGTTCTTAAATGTGGCAATTAATAAAAGTCTTACAAAAGTGAATATGGAATTCTTCTGAGAATCAAGTAAATGATGATGGAGTGCTTTTGCTGGACTAATGTCGCGTGAACTGGCAATATTAGCAGGAGTAGCAGGATGCTTTTGGAGTTGCAGGCAGTGCTGTGACCACTGAGCCTGCATAGACGTGTCCACACGTGTCCTGAGGAGTGGGACAGGGCACTGCTGGTGGAGGATGGAGAGAGGGCAGCTGTTGTGTCTTTCCCTCCCTGTGTCATCGACACTGAGCCCAGTGCCTGGCGCATCACTAGTGATCAGTAACCATTTTCTAACTGCGATGTTATCTGGCCAGAATATGGATCCCTGTGCCTTGACTTACTGTCAACCTTTCTTCACCTTCCCTTACATGTCCACCCAGCAGCTGATAAGCTCACAAGCATTATGCAAGCCAGGGACAGGGACATGGCCCTCACCAGAGAGGACTTAACAGACCGGAGATTCAGCTGGTTTGAGTTCATCTGGAAGTCCCTAAACAGCTCGGACACTCACTGCTCGTGGGCGGTTTCTTAGCCGGGAGAGTTGCAGGTGCTCAGAACCCTGGAGAGAGAAGGCCCTGCTGCGTTCTCATGCGGAGCGGTGAGAGTGAGCTGGTCACCGGCTGTGTCCGCTGGGGAGACCTTTGCTGCTTTCTCTTGTGCTTCTTACTCGAGGAAAGCAGGGGGGAAGGACTAGACGGAAAACATTTAGGTTTCCACAACTTGAAAACACATGGGATGGGGGGACTAGCTTTCTTCTTTTTCAAGTCTTGCTTTTTAGTTTTTTCTTCTTTTTATAATTTACTGATTTTTGAAGAAATATTCACTTAAGAAAAATTGGGGAGTACGTAAAAGTGTAAAGGAGGAAAACTCACACATGAATCAGCACACAGAAGCAGCCACTAAGGCAATGTTACCACGCTTCCTTTTTGTCCTTTTTCTGTGCCCTTGTTCTTTTCTTAATTAAATAGGATGCTTCTTTTGTATCTTGCTTTTTCCCTCACTTAAATTTATATTGTTACAGTTTCCTGATGCTGTGGACAGAATTATTTATTGTCATACAATATTTCATCTTAGAATGGTGTTGCGATTTACAGTGCCCCTCTATATTTGTGGGGGATTGGTTTCAGGACTTCCCATGGATATCAAAATCCACAATGCTTAAATCCCTGACATGAAATGGCGTAGCGTTTGCATGTAACCTACACGCTTCCTCCCTTACGCTTTAAATTGTCCCTAGATTCCTTGTCATAGCTGCCACAATGTAAATGCTATGTAAGTAGCTGTTATGCTGTATTGTTTAGGGAATGATGAGGAAAACAGCCTGTACGTGTTCAGAACAGATGCAACCGTCTTTTCTTTTTTCTAAATATTTTTGATCTGTGGTTGGTTGAATCCATGAATGCAGAACGTGTGGATATGAAGAGCTGATTTAACTTGATTAGTCTGCTTTATGTTGGGTCATTTGGGTTGTTTACAGTTTTCCACTGTTATAAACAATTCTGTTGTAAAGATCTTTGGAATCTTTGCCTCAATTCTGATTATTTCTAAAAGTAGCTACTTACAGTTGGAATGACGAGGTCAAAGGTTTTAAGCGCTTTCTGCATTCTTGATGCCTATTTTCAGATTGCTTTCCAAGAAGACTGTAGCTACCCACACCCCAGGGAGTAGGGTGTCTGAGCCCGTCCCCCTACACCATCACCTGTGCTCAGCGTTGAGTTTGTAAGATTTGCCGTTAGTGTGAATTAAAACTAGCATCTCATTTTGTGACTTTGCATCTATTCATGTATTTATTTATCTGTATATTTAACAATTTTTCTGCGTGATGTCTGTCTCTGTCAGTCCTCTTTCTCCATGGCAATGGAGTTGCCGTCTTTCACAGCATCCTGGAAGCCTCCTTGGGGAGCATGCAGAGATGGTCCCCACGCTGGTCTCCAAGGCCTGGTCTGTGGTCATATGCGTGGACTTGTCCACTGAGCAGACTCAGGAAATACGGCAGGTGTATCATTAAACATTAAAATGTCCTATATTTGATTAATGCTTTGTTCTCTTGAAAGCACAGTCTCTTTCGCATTCTCTCTCTCTTTTTGCTGGAAATCTTCCTTAGGATTGCTCTTAGCGAGTTTGTTGATTAGATGGATATTCTTGAGTGTAGGAGATATGAAATTTTTCTTTGTCCCCACAGCATCTAGTACCTGGCACATACTGAATACTGACATCATCACTGCCAGTGAATTAAAACATGGGCTGAAGGACCCCCTACAAGCACTAGCTTGTGCCTCACTGAAACGTGTTGGTGTGGGGCCAGGGCCTTGCTCTGCCCGTCCCGCTCGGACGTTTTCAAGTCCAGGCTCTTCTGCAGAGAGATGTGGGGAGCTGCGGGGCGCGGTATAGGCTTGCTGACCTGGAGCAGGGAGGAGGGGCGGTGGTAGTGGAAGGAGAGGCCAGTGGTCAGAGCAAGGGGACAAAATCCTGAGGGACACACGGATAGTCGGTAGTGCTGCCATCTTAAACTCTTCTCATCCAACTTTCCACCATTTTTCCATAGCCTCTGTTTTGTTTTCAGGGCAGCCCCCACTGGCACCCAGTGCTGGCCACCATGTGAGGAGGACAGGGAAGGCTGGCTGTCCCCTTCTCCTCGAGCTCTGGGAGTGAAGCTCGCCTTCTGGTGTCCACAGCAGTTGGGGACATATGTCTCACTGCCACCACCATGTCTAGCCCCTCTGCCGTCGCACTCCTGACCATCAGTGAGTGGCACCTGCCCTTCCTCGGGTGCAGGATGGTGGGGCAGAGAGCAGCCCTCGGGCAGCTTGCCCACCACCCTGTCACTCCCCACTCGTACCCTCCTGACATGCAGAGCACAGCACTGGGGTGAAACCCACTCTTGGTTAACTTTCATCTTCAAACATTGTAGCCACAATTTGTAGGAACCATAAGGGACAGAAATAATATGGAAGCACAGTGCCTCTGGGCTTGTGTGGCCAGATCATGACCTGTCCACTACTGGTGCCCCCGTCCTGGATCTGAGTGATGGTCAAAGCACCCTCGCTGCTGTGGAGGGCACCTGGGGCTCAGTCAGCATCCTTGGGGTCCCTCCGCTCTGGAGACTGGAGAGACTGGGCTGAGGCTGGGGCTTGCGAGCCACATGGGAACCCTCCATAGTTCCAGTTTGACTGGTACCTGTGCACACCATGAGTTCACGACCCGGAGAAGAAGCCACAAGGAAGCACATGATGGGAGGGGCTGTGAGACCATATTCTGTTTTGGGGGTTGGCAGGTATTTATTATCATATTAGTGAGATAAATGTACTTCACCCCAGCCCTGGTGTGACCCTGCTCACTGCCGAAAAGCTCAGCAGCAGCCCGCATGAGAGCACGCGGTGGGGTGCTCGAGATGGCGGAGCAGTGTGAAGTATGGGTGGGCTGTGAGGGGTGACAGCATGGCTAGGAGGGACTTGCACTTGTAGCTGACCTGCTGCTCTGAGCGTTCAGTGTGATCCCAGGCTCTTCCCATGCTTTGGCTGGCCGGGACTCCCAGGACAGCTACTGCTGTTCCTGGTGTCTCCAATTAGGTAGTGTCCCCTGGGTCCCCCCGTCTGAGGACCCACCTCTAGTCCTCCAACTTTCCCAACTTCCCTGCTATGCAGCCGTCTGCTCTCCCCAAGCTGCCCCCCCCCCCCCCAGAAGATAAGAATTTTAGCTATCCTGGTTTGAGCACAGGACAGGGGGCTAATCAGTGGTTGGTTTATGCCTGAATTTGCATTATTGTACGTACATTATCAAGCAGTTTTACTGTGGCTTTTTCAATGAAAAAAATTTGAAGTGCATCAGACATTCACAAAACAAAGTAAAGAGCAGGATCAGTATCATCTTCTAAAGCTTTTGAACAGTCCCCCAAATCCTCTTCAAAATCCTTACAAAAGTTGACTTTGACCCAGTCTTACCTTAATTAACCTTTCTGCTCCTCAAGCACTAGGCTTTCAAGATAAATGAAAATCTATTCCTCGTCCTCATATACTCTTGACGGAGGACACGTCCTCACCATCAGCAGAGGTTGTCCTGGCACGTATGGCTTTGGAGTGTGCCCTTGTAGAATAGGGAGTGGGGACAGGGACATGTGTCCAGCCAGCCAGATTGGAGGCATCCACCTGCTGTGGCTAGGCAGTGATGTCCCTGTCAGAGACCCTCCTGTCTCCACTTCATACTCAGCTGGTGGTCAGTAGTTAGGACCCCACCAGTGAATGGTTTTTCTGTTCAGTATGTCTGATTGTTTCTGTGGTGAAGTGTGACACTAATTTAGAAACAAAAATTCACAAATGCTAGTTAAGTTTCCAGATTAGCCTGCCCTTCCCCCAAACCTTATTTAACCTATATAATGTCTTTAAAAGATCTCTGGTTTTTGGCCCCCAAATACTCGCCTTAGCAGAGTATTAATGGGAACATGCCTTTAGAAACTCAGCCTCGGTTTCCAGGAATAGAACTGCCATTGCTTGGGTTTAAAGAATTCTCCATTCTTTCATTATGGAATAGAAAGTAACTCACATATAGAGTTTGGGAGATTTCCAGAGGGGTTTTATTGCAGTGTACATGAGAGGAAATGGCTTCTTTCTTTGTACCATCTTCTGTTTTATTCACTTAGACCAGGAATGGCAAAATGATTTGGTCACACCTGCCATCTCTAAGCGATAACAGGCTCTGTGGGTGCTGTGTCGAGAAGGGATTCTGTGGTCACATTTGGGGATTGCAAAAGCACGTTGTGGTTGGTCAGTGATGTCTGCTGTGGGTGCGGATGTGGAGGAGCTGTGGATGTGTGTCATGTGTTTGCTATTCCTGACGCAGATCTTGTGAGAAATGAAGTTCACAGGCAGGTGACAACACAATCAGTTACGTAGTATACGCCACACGCCTGTCTCCACTCTAAAGGCTTTCCATGCTTAATTCATCTAATTCTGAAAACACAGGAGGAAACTTACAGTGAAGACATTTTTACAGCTGAGGAGATGGAAGCAGAGGTTAAGAGGTCAGGTCAAAGCAGTGCAGCTCAGGTCTCGGCTGGGCCCCGGCTCTTGGCAGCTGACACCATGCTGCCTCTTGCTCCTCAGGGCTGTGTCTGTGGCCTACAGGACTGATGGAAGACTCCCTGTATTTCAGAAAAAATGCAAAATTAGGTTTATAGCACAGTTATCCTTGGGCCTCGGGCTGTGGAGTAAAAGACAAGAGTGAGGTCCGGGGGGACCTCAGCAGGCAGGGGGCATAGCAAAGTCACATCCTCCTTCCTTGGTGGTCTCAGAGCCTTTCTGTTTCTTCCTGCCCCGCAGCACTGCCAATTCCCAGGGAGGGGGGTGAGGGGGCAGGTACTTAGGGAAGGGAGGGGCATCTTAGGGGTGGGACAGGCCACCTGGCTGGGAACTATTTCTGAGTGGCCATTTTCAATGGTCATTGTTATATAAGGGACACATGTACATGTAGAGATGTGTGTGGGGGGGGTATTTAATGTAACAAATAAGATATATGAAGGTACTTCAAAAAGTTTGTGGAAAAATGGAATTAAAAGATAATATGAAGCTTTCCATGAACTTTTTGAAGACCCCTCATGTCTTTTCATATAATGGCTGAAGAGAGACTTTTTAGTATCCTTTACTTCATTCATCAGTTCAAAAAATACTTAGTGAACACCTGTCTGTGTCAATACACTGTGCCAGGATCGTGGACATGGTGAGTCAGCAGAGATGCCAGCCCTGCCCTCCCTGGGCTTATGGTCCACCGATGGAGAGAGCATTGAGAAATATATAGAAAATATATAAAGGTAAGGGGAAACAATCCTATTGACCTCCTATGTAGGTTATAATGACAACTAATTAAAATAATGGCATGGATCAACTGTAAAGCTCTGCTCCGGTGGGTGCTGCAGAGGAAAGGGCTTGGGTCCTGAGAGATCAGGGTGGTTGTAGTAGAGGGACGAGGGACCCGGGCGGCCAGACCAGGCAGGTCCTCAAGGCCGTGCTAAAGGGCTTTGACTTTGGCCTAAGAGTAACGGTAAGCCATGGAAGGTGGGGAGGGGGTTGGGGAATTTGTGTCACATAATTAGACTTTTTTTCTTTTTGGAAGAGATTTGTGTCTACATTGGGAAGAGTGCATTGTGGAAGGATCTAGAAGAGTTGCAAGGCAGTTGTAGGAGTCTAGACAAAGAAGTTGTGACATCTGGGACTCGGGTGGTTTGGGTGGTCAAGGGAAGAAGTGGATGGATTCTAAAGCTGTCTGGTAGGTGAAATGAGCAAGATTCGGCAATAGATGAGGTGCAGGTAGTGAGGAGGGGGAGGGGCAAAGATGAATAGAAAGTGGGAGAGTGGGGGCCTGTTCCCAAAGGTCGGGGATGCTGGAAGAGGAGCAGCTTTGGAGTGGAAGGTGGTCTTCCAAAATAAATACCTAGCATAATCTCCCCTTTTTTGTTTTTGTGTGTTTCTCTGCTAGTCTTTCCCCATAAACATTCCTATTTTAATTAGTTGTCATTATAACCTACGTAGGAGGTGCAATAGGATTGTTTCCCCTTACCTTTATTTTTCCACATTTCTATATATTTCTCAATGCTCTATTTAAAATGTTGCATAATAGTCCAATCATTTGATAAATCATAAATGATAACTTAAGCAATTTCTCTTACTTTTGAATATTTAGTTGATTTTAAGATTTCACGATTGCAAGTAATACTTTGGTAAACATTGTTATGTGAGTCACCTGTTTTTCTTCTTGCATTTTTCTTTAGGTGGAATTCTTACACATGGGAATGGTTAGTGGGTTAAAGATTTTGAAGGGGTTCTCGTCTCTTGACATGGGGAAAGGCAAATGTTTTCTAAACCACTGGCGGGAGCTGTGGGGTGCTAACCATGGAACAGAACTTGGACCTCCATGTGGACGCACTTCATGTTTCTTTGAATTCAGTATCCACTAGTCCTGACCATGTTAGTGCTTGACGAGGTCACCTGGAACCCTCCTTTGTATATCTGCTGATGGTGCCAGTTTGTAGCTAACGACCTTGAACTCTGAACCCTGGGCTGGCTCCTTCCCTTCTCCCAGGCTTTGCGTTCTTAGGTGATGTCACAATTACCTGAACTGGACTGATGGTATCCCCAAGGGTTGTCTGAATGAGACTAAGCCCCGTCCACCTTCGGGTTCTGAAGGACCTGTGGTGTGTGCTGCACAGGCGGCCCTGGGTCCCCATGGCTTTGGATGGGGACACAAGACTTCCCATGATATGGTGTGAGTCTTAATCCTCCCTAACTGCCCTTGCTGGTCAACCTGGGACACCTCCACTCCACTGGGACCAGACTATTCCCTGGCCCAGGAGGCTGCTTCGCCTTACCCTCGCAAACCCAGCCTCTCCCTGGAGACCGTGGGGGTCGTGGTTCCTTCGCGCAGCAGACTCTGACTCCTGGCTTCCTCTCCTTGCCCTGCACAGCCCTACAGTTCCCGCAGGCCACATGCCAGGGCTTAGCATGTGACTGTTCGCTCTCTGTACTGTTTGTTTACCTCTCAAAGGTGACTGTGCTCTTCTCTAGAACAGCAACCATGTCATATTGCCCCTGGACCCCTCAGGACCTGGCTTTAGTGCTGAGCCCTTTGCCAGAGTTCGACAAATTAACGTGACCCATTAAATCAAAACGTATGTGCTCCGTGATGCAGTGTCAAAGCATTCTAGCTATTCTTCTTCTGTGTATTTTCTGTATAGGTGTCCATTTTAAAAAATTGCTGAGGAAATTAAAATACTCCTGGATGAGGCATACTCGGATATTCTTTATCTGGTTATAGTTTGTGGATTGTGAGGACAAGTTAATACTAGAAAACCGTAACCTAGGCACTTTTTATTTGAGTCCTCGATAGGCACTAGGGTGGGAAGGACGATTGATTGAGGGGACCTGGGAATAAAGAGGAGAAAGCAGCCCTGGAATATCCATCTGGTCCTAAAGAAGGTTCGTGTCTTTGCCTCTGGGAACAGTGCTTGAATTGTACTGAAATGACATCTACTATTCTGCTGCTCGAAATATTTGTCCCAACGTTTCCCTGCTCTTTTTACTTCTCATTTTAAATACTGATATTGTGTTCATGTTTTGATCGTTAATAGTCTTTGGGGGAAGCCACCCCGAGTTCACCCTGGAACATGGGGTCCCCTTGTCCTGCAGGGGATGGCCTAATACAGTGTGGTTTCTGGCTGGGTGGCTCTGTCTGCCACTGTCCAGCTCTGTGCAAGCTTGGGCCTCGGCTTTTTACAGGATGACCTCCTTGAGCCAGATGATCTCTAGGCTCTTCTATAACTGAGATTAAAACCAAAATAATTGGACCTCTCTTAAGAGGGTGAGCTTCGGTGTGTTTCTTGCTCAAAATGAGAAATGGGCTCACGGACACGTGTAATGACATGTGTTGGTACACGTGTGTAGAACTTTACACTGAAAGTTGCGTTTCTTTCTTCTTTTTTTCTAGCCAAACATCACGTCAGTGGCAACAGAACAGTTGAACCTTTCCCAGAGGGAACACAGATGGCTGTATTTGGTAAGATATCAACTCTGAAAGAAAACCCGAACCGTGTGCAAAGACTGGTGCCAAATTTCTTAGTTTTAGCAAGTGTCCTCAGGGCTTCAAAATCTGGGCTCTTCTAGATATTTACAAGCTGTTACAGCCAAGAAAACTTAGTTCTTAGTAATTTCTGGGATCAGAGAAGCTTGTTCTATAGAATTTAGTGTGCTTTCTTTTCTCACTTTGACAGCCCAAATATCAAACTGAGTATCTGCTATCTTGTGTCCACACTGTGAGCTAACCTAACTCAGCATTTGAGTTTCTCTTTGCTAGGAGGGATTTTTTTTTTTTTTTTTTTTTCACATGGACATATGCCTTTTCCAAAGGCTGGGATTCAAGTTGTTTTGAATTGTTATCCCACAAAAGTCAGTCTAGTTGAATGATCTCTTCTCCATCATGAATTGAGCATACTCAAGAGAAAACATAAATTTAAAATGTTTTAAGCAGAATAAAGTCCAATCTCTGAATGCACACCTGTAATTCTGTGACTGAACCGAACTTCTCTGTTAAATTTGAAGCCATTTGGTGAAGAGGGCCTTCTTGATCCATGTTTCCTCACCTGCATGTCTAATGTCACCTAAACTTCCTTTGAAGTGTCCCTGCATGTGGCACTTTCTTTACCTGCCTCCCTTCCTCTCCCTCCTCTCCCACCTCCCTTCCCCTGGGGCCCTCTCAGGGAAGATCACCTCTGACCCCTGGAATTTCAACTTTTGGTCTCTACTGGTTCCTTCCTCTCATGAGGGCTTTAGGCAGATTCTATGATCTCTCCTATCCTGAATGCAAGAAGATCCCCGACCTCGAGCCTCCTCTAGCGTCCATCCCACTCTGGTCTTGATGGAGTCTACTGTAGGTGCTTTTGGTACAAACCTGCTTTGAAGCATTAAAGTGTGTTCGAACTGGCAATTAGCCTCAGAACAACCTGGTCCCTAAATTAGCACATTCAGGATAGAATGTTCCCTTAATCCCAGAGATGGAACCAGAATTAGTAATCAGTGAGAATTAACGGTTGGAGAATTATGAAACAAGGACCCGATTCTACCTGTCGGTAAGTCTTGCTCCGTATGAGCTATCAGCTTTTAAAATATACGACCAGCGACTACAAGTCATTATGCTCAGGAATTTAAATGGAGATCTTGCTTTTGTAGAAGGTATAATGGGCACAGAAACTTTCCTTCCCTAGCTAGTGTCTGTTACCATGGGATAGCAAATGTCATGTTAGTGTTCGAAGGGTTCGTTAGATGATTTATTTTATTTTATTTTTTTTAGTCTCTCAAATTTGCCAACCCGCAGACATGCTAGAAACTGGGTTCACTGTCATTGGGGAAATGTAAAATGACACTGGCCTGTATTAGCAGGTTTTCCTCTGTTGTGACACTGGGGGAAGACTTCCTTCCTGAAGGGCTGACCCAGTGCCAGATGGGCTGATGACACTGTTTGACTACGGGATTGGACGTATCAGGGAATAAAGCTCTGGGGTGAGAATTTTTTTGGCCACAGGTTTGGCTTGTAGTGGCTTAGTGAAAATCCTGACCCAAAGCTTGCACTGTTCGGCTTTGGGCAAGCAGCTACCCCTCTGCAACCCTCAGCTTTTCAGTGAGAAGCTGGTGGGGGAGCTGTGAGGCCTCCCACCTCTGGGCTCTTGGCTTCCACCTCCTGCACGTTTGGGACCGCAGGCTCATCTGGCAGAAGACAGATGCTGGGAAGCCCACTGTGAATGGCCAACACATGTAGTTTTCACATAGATGAAGCGTGTGTATAACGAACTAACAATATACAAAGGGCAGAGTTACACAGATCGTAAAATAGAATATGTCTAGCATCTAAGAATTCTTGCTTTAGAACTGCCTTTCAGCTCTTGCAGATGTTTACATTAAGGCCCTATTTTGGTAAAGTATGTGTAAGCATTTCATATTAATGTTTTCAAAACTGTTCTCCCTTTACATCGCATGTACACCCAGCCTGTGGTGGACTGAGGAAGCGATGCTTTCTGGAGAGGGCTCCTGTCATTCTGGGTTGTTTACAGTTGCACTGAGAACGTCAGGCTAAGCACAGTGCTTGACTCTCTGCGACACAGCAGGTGTTTCCTTCTGCCAGGGCCTTGCAAGGCTGGTAGGCTTATGCGATCCTCTCTCAGAGAGGTCATACGACCTGTCCAGAGTCACTCGGCCAGCGACGTGGTGGAGCTAGAGCTGAGCCCAAGTGTACTCGACCCTGAGTCCATGTTCTTGTGACTTTCTGCAGTAGCTGAAGGAGCCCTTAGGAGGGCCTGGGAGACTCAGAAATACCTTTCAGCTGGATCCATGCACAAAAGCATGATTTCCAGCCAAGTCAATTTAGCAAATTGTTTTGCAGACTGCTCTGCATTGTCAGAGTGCCCTGAAGGACTCTTGAGATGCAGCTTTGGCCTGGAAAGTACTGTGAAGCAAAGTCTCCTACTATTACCATTTTTCCCTATTTGGTTTTAGTAGCATGTGGTAATGTGCAGGAGCATGTCTTACATCTCCTTGACTGATGGCACCTTGTGCATGTCCAAACTCATACTCCAACCTTGGATGTCTTAATGCTTCATGCCGAAATAGTACCGCCAGTTGCAGCTTCATTATCTGTTGGTTAATTGTTTGATTTTGCCTTACAGAATGCTGTCTAAATAGGAACCTTTAAATTTAATCCACTCTGGATGGATGGAGTGAGGGGTAAGGCCACATTCCAGTTTGAAAAATATGTGGGTGTTGTATCAAGCGATCAGAGAGTACATAAGCGGTTCCTTCCAAACTCTTCCTGCCATTTGGTCTTCACAGGTTATTGTTAAACGACTTCATTTTTCTCAGATTTTCTTTGTAGTCCAGTGATTCATTTTCCCTGGTTTCGTTTTTCTGCTGCCCTCTCTCCTCTGCACTCCAGCAGTGCCGGCACAGGGGACAGGCTCTGCTCCCCTGCTGGGCTGCTCCTGTCTGCGTGGTGCTCTCCTGCAGGTCAGTGGGAGCCCCGTTCTTACAAGCTGAGAAAGCGGCACTGTACACTCTGCAGTTACCTAGTGTCTTTGTTCCCGGTGGCTGAGCATGTCCTGTGGCTGTCACCCCTTTCTTCCTCACAGAGGCCCTAGGAAGTGGGCATCGTTGTGTTCTTTTCTGGGCAGAGAAACTGAGGCAGCCTGTGATTAAAGAGATATGGTGATGCAGAGGGAATGCTTTCTCAGGCATGAGAGCACCTTTTGCCAGCATGCCGTGCCTGTCTTAGAAAGGTGCTCTGCAGCTCCTGGTATCTTAATGAAGGTGACATCCCATCAGCAGCGGGCCGCTCTGCTCCAGCCCCTCTGTGAGGTGGTTGCTCAGCACAGAGCAGCTATTCATTGCATTAAGAATACTCCATAGTCAAGAAGATTGATCATTTTAAAATAAAATAAATGCTTACTAATTGAGAAGGGTGGAAAGTGGAAGACAGGGTATGCCAACCTCAATTTGGGAAGATTTTTAGTACAATTAAAAAAAATAAAATGTTTAAAATTTTAAAGTATGATTCTTGTACATAAATTTGTCATTCATACTAGGACACTTTTGTGGGTGATGAGTTGTGGTCCTGGAGGGTTCAGGCAGCTGGGATACAACGTCCCCCCGTAATGAGTGTGGAATGTGAAATGTTGCACCAAGAATAACAAGTACACATCGAGTCAAGTAGGGATTGAAGAGCAGTGAACCGGGACATACAAGACAGAATAAACAAACAACTGCAGTGCCACAGATGTGCACTCATGTAACAGCATCTGCACCACGAGTTACGGTAACTCTGAAGATTAGACTTAACAAATACTGTTATACTCTGTCTGAATGTCTTCAAATCAGGAGTTGGTTCACATTTATAACCCTGGTTCGTGGCACTTTGGTTGAAGTGGGGGTTGATCTGATTATACACTTGGAATTTGAGTATCACTCTAACACGGGGCCATGGTGTGGGGTGATGAGCTCTTCGTCACTCCAGGTAACCAAGTGGACGGGTGATCACTCACCAACTGGACATGGGGCTGAATAGATTTTAAGTCCTTATTCTCAACCAATGAGAATTTACTTTGTTTCAGAATGTTAGAACTTAAAAAAAACTCCTTCTAAGTGAAAATTCTTTGATCCTGTCATTTAGAAACCCACACTGAGGCTGTTGGGGAGAGGTAAGATTCTGCGGTGAGAAACCGTGTTCAAAAGTTGACATCAGGCAACAACCGCCAGGGTATCTCGGCAAATTCTTTGGGTTGTCGTGGGTTTTTAGGCTCCCAACAGCTTGACAGTAATGGCTCTGTGACATCAAACTACGGGGAAACGTGTTCTATGTCACATTCTCTCAGGGCTCTTCAAACAAGGGGCAGCAAAGGCTAGTCCAGGACATGGGAAAGGCGTGCCGATGGTCCTGGCACACATCCCTGCCCATGGCCAGGGTGCCAGGTGCTGGATGGAACTCTCCTGGAATAGCTGTGTGGAAGGACTGACCCCAAGCAGGGGCCAGTGGCTTCCAGAGCCCACCCTGGGCCTGCACCTTCAGCACCTCGGAGAACAAGATCAGCAAGACAGTCTTCCCCTAACTTGAACTGGGGGTGACTTTTGAAACAACCCCGTTATTTGCCCAGCAGCCAAGGAAACGGCACCGGAGGCAGCAGGCAGTGTGTCAGACTTCAGGGGAAAATGTGTCAGGGTCACTGGGCGCACCCAATGCTCATTGGCAAATAATCGAGTCCCCGTGAGGCGCTGAACCTTGACTGGAAACCACTGTGCCTGTTCTGTGCGCCCAGTAGCACCAGTCACTCATTCCAATAGAAAGGCCAGAAAGAACGGCTTTGACACATGTGTATAATTAACCAAACAGTCCAAATTCAAAAGACTGTTAGAACAGCAGGCTGCTGACTGATGGGACTTCTCCAGTGCCAAGCACTAGGGACACGGGGATAGGCCTTCCTCCCAGGGAAGCACGCTTAAGGGACAGGAATTGGTCATCGGAGACATACGTCAAGACACATTTTGTTTTATGTATCTTTATCACGTGTGTGATGATCTCAACTTTCATTTTCTCCTTGGGTGTGGAGAGGTCAGATAATATGAGATCGTATGAGTACAGTTCATGGAAAGATTCATATTATCTTTTAATTCTATTTTGCCACAATGTTTTTAAAGTACCCTCGTGTAGAAAAAAGGGGGAGAGACCTTTGAAAGCCTGTGTTGAAAATCCCTTTTGGTTTGAATGACCCTGCCTGGGATGCTCCAGGAAAGAGCAAGTGTTGGGGCAGGGGGGACAGCGGGGACGGGGTCCAGGAAGGTGGAGTGCAGTGTGGACGTTCTGTGCTTGGAGGATGGAACTGACCCATTACAGACAGGAGTACATCACATGAAGTTTAATAAAGTCACACTCAGTGACTTAGAGATCACCTGTCCATCAACCTCAGCCAGTTGAGAGGCCAGTCAGAGCCAGAAAGCAAGCCTTCCTGCACAGGAGCTATGGAGACCGCAAGAACTTGGAGTTCCCAGAGGTCCTCGGAGCTGGGTAAACCTCAGCATGTGACTCTAGACACTCTAGAAGTTTCTCATACCTTCTCAGCCCCGTTCCTCATCTGTAAAATGAGGGGAAGCCTCTGCCTTATGGGGTTGTTGTCAGAATGCCATGAGGCAGTCCCTTGGGGCACCCGCAGAGGGGTGACAGGAGTGTGCTGTGAGACCGCAGCAGCGCTGCTCCCTGGCCCAGCCGGGAGGTGCTCCTCAGTGGCCACCAGGCCCCCTGGCCAGGGTGAGTTGTGATCAGAGTGATCCCAACAGCAGTCACTCCCATCGATTTCGTCACCTCCTCCTCATCACAGCAGACAAGTCCTCTAACGCAGGGATATGGAAGGATGACAGACAGCTCAGTGGTGAGCTGATCTAACATTGCTGCCACTGTTACTAAACTTCCTGTTAAACCTGCTCTCGCCACTGGTCCAAATCAGACTGGTTGCTTCCTTCCATATCAGTACAGAGCTCTCAGAAAATACTGTAATTTGTCTTTTGGCCTCAACTATAAAGTTGATCAGTTGGGGCTAATCTTTTCACTGTTATCATTAGTGTAGAGTGACTACCACTTGACCGGCCTTTCTTTTTTTTTTTTAATTTTTGAATATGAGAAAAAGACACATTTATCTTATTTACTTAATGTATTTTACAAATGTGGCAGGAATTTCTTAAATTTCTACAGAGAAAATACACTCCATAGGATGTTCAAGGGAAACAATTACATTTCTACTGCAGAAGTTGATTTAATTTTTTTGAGAAGAGAAACATGGACATGGAGAACAATAAGACCTAAAAAAGTTACTCATTATTCAAGTTAACCCAACTAGCATTTTAAAGAGAAACACTGAGCAATCACGGATCCAATGCAGATAATATAAAACATAGTGCTCTTTCTCTTGCTCTCTCTCTCTCCCCATTTGTTATACAATGGATTAAAGGAAAATTAAAATATATACAAGACACCAGCAAAGTAGCATACATCAGAATTAGGTAAATATTAGAACAAAGAAAAAAAGTGAAATGAAATACCCTAAGAGTGCGTGCCATAATCCTGTGCAATTTACAAAAGTTGGCCACTAGTTTGGCTCCATGTTTCCTAGCAGCAACGTGAAGAAATGAGCCAGTTGGTTGTATGATTGATTTCATTCTTTTCATCATGGTAAGACGTACATAATATCAAATTTACCATTTTAACCATTTTGAAGCATACAAGTACTCTGCACTGTTGTGCAACCATCACTACCATCCATCTCCAGAGTTTTTTATCTCCCCAAACTGAAGCTCTGTACCTATTAAACATGGACCCTCCATTCCCTACTCCCCCCGACCCTGGCACCACCATTCTACTTTCTGTCTCTGTGAATTTGGCTACTCTAGGGACCTTCTATAGGTGAATCATTCAATATTTACCCTTTTATGATTGGCTTATTTTACTTAGCATAATGTCTTTAAGGTTCTTCCATGTTGTGGCGTGTGTCAGAATTCCCTTCCTTTTTAAGGCTGAGTAGTATTCCATTGTGTGCACGGACCACTTTCTGTTTACCCATTTATCTGTCCTTAGGCATCTGGGCTGCTTCTGCCTTTTGGCTGTTGTGTATAATGCCACTGTGCACACGAGTGTACAAGTACCTCTTCAACCCTTGCTTTCACTTTTGTTGGTGAATAGATCCAGAAGCGGAATTGCAGGAGCGTGTGATAATTCTACATTTAATGTTTTGAGACACGCTGTACCATCTCCCACAACGGCTGCATGTCTACACTTCCCCCAGCAAAGCGTGAGGATTTCAGTTTCACCACGTCCTTACCAACATCTGTTATTATCATTATTTTTAATAATAATCATGCTAATGGATGTGAAGTCGTGATTGCTTTCAGTTTTACTTGATGATATTGAAAACATGCATGGTTGGGGGAATCATGAAAATTCCTGATTCTAGAACCAGGAGGAAATTTCTTTCAAGGATACTGATGAGGAGGACACTTGTAATGGAAGGAAATCCCCATCCCCGCTGCCAGCATCCTGCAACTGTTTCATGGGCTGTTTGTCACTCTGCTTTTCTCTGAGGGCTCATGACACCTTTCCAGGGAGAATTCGGTCCACACACCCCGCAGGGGCCAGTGTACTTTTCCTGGGGGCTCTGGCCTGACCCAGAAATTAGCTGCGTTGCATCTGAAACAGTTGATGGACTGGATATCTTTTAGGGAATTTTCTATCAATATTATTTCTCTTAGCTGAGTTATAAAATATATTTGTTTTCTCCTTCATTGTGAAAAATTTCAAACACATGGAAAAATAGAGACTAGTGCAGGGGGGCCTTGCTCCCTCAGCTTGCACGGGTCTCAGTTACGGCCAAATGCATCTTGTCTGTGTTCCCACTCGCGGCCTCTCCTCTACATCAGGTTGTTTACAAGCAAATCTCAGCTGTCATATCAATTCATCCATGGATATTTGGGTAGGTATCTCTAAAATATATCTCTAAAAGATAAGTGATTTTTTTTGTGCACTGAAAAAAAAATAGTTCCTTAATTTCATCAAATATCCAGTGAGGCCGTATTTCTGCTCTTGTCTCATAAATGCTTTTCTAGCCCATTTGAATTGGGATCCAAATAGAGTCCATACGTTGCAATTGGCTGATATAAATGTTTATCTCTTTTAACCTATAAGTTCACCTCTCCCCACCTCCCCTCTTTTCCTTGCAACTTGTTTGTTCCAGAAATTGGCTCGCTTATCATGCACTGTTTCCTTCAGTCTGGATTGAATGACCTTGCCTGTCTGTCCTCTGTATTTTCTACAACCTGGGAGTCAGAAGCCTCATCAGATGTGTATGTGGGGTGTGCGATTCACTCTGGAGCCCTTAGTGACTGGTTCTTTCTGTGTCAGTGAAGTTAGCAGCCCCTGCTGACCGTTACCTCGATCCATTATTTTATTGGAGGCCGCAAGATATTCTAATTCTAGCATCTTCCTTGATTTATGAGAATTTCCGTAAAATGATACTTCCCTTTTTCAACTATTTGGTTATAACGAGATCTGGTCTGATTAGGAAAGCAGGGTTAATGCTCAATTTTTCCTGTATCTACTGTTTTGCTCCACATGTCTGAATGTGGTTAAATGTACATTCTTGGGTCAGAAGTATATATGTGGATGGTTGTTAAGTCAAAACTTATTTAACAAGTAATGGAAACTGCTTTCATTTGACTGAAGGACCATTTTCAGTTGGGCATTTAATCAAATTATAGTAATTTATAGCCATTTGATCAAACGCTTAAAAATATAATCACAGTAGACAAAAGGCCTGCATGGATTTGTTAAGACAAAGAAGCAGACCCACAGCCAGGTGGCAGAAGGTAGTTTCTCAGGTAAAGCTGGATCCAGGGATCAGCAATCCTCTTGTCCTCACCCCAGATCTTGTGACCAGGGGATGTGCTGCTGTGTGGGGTTGAGTCCTGACCCTCAGCAGCCCAGGATTAAAAAATCAACTCCAGAGAGGGCCTGAGGGCTGGAGGAGGTCTTGCTTCTAGATGTGGGATGCTTTCAAAATATTGAAATGAGGAAAATGGCTAAGCCATCAAGAGACTGCAAAGCCTCTTCTGGAATCCTGCCCACAGTGGAGACTAACAGCTGGACCGTCTCCCCTGTGGAGAGCTTTCTCATGCTTCTGCTTAAATCGTGGATGAGTTTGAGGGTGGCAGGAGAAGTATTTATCAGAGTGCATTTTCCATACTTCCAGTTTTCACAGACAGAGTAGGTAAAACCATCCATGGTTATCACTGCCAAGCACTTTGGAACTCTAGAAGGGGAGATATTTACTGACCCACTTATTTTTCAGTCTCATACATATCTCATGTATGTATTTTTGTAAGTTGTGACAAACTCTTTTTTTGGAACGATGCTGTGTATAAGCAAAGCAAATAAAAGTAAAATAATTCCCATGAATGAAATTTATTAGGTATAGTACAATGTGCAGTTTTTTTTTTTAGGCAATCATAATCAAACAGTGCCAGTTCTATCTATTTAGGAATTACTATAAATGTTACAACTGAAACCCTAAGTAGTCGGAGTCGGTTGAAGCAACATGTTTGATCCATGCTGAGAAACAGTCATTTAGCGCGGCATACCTTAGGCCCAAATAGTATAAGCAGTGATGGAAGAATCTGTGAACTTTTCCTAAATTCTTGTGTACAGAGTCTTGGTAAAAACCTGTCATTACTGTTATTATTTGTCCATAATCACTAGGTTTTTACTCAAAAGACCTTTCGTCTTCCTGTTGGGTCATCGGTGCCCCAGGATTTAGACAGAGGATTATGGTTGATCAATACCAAGTTTCCCTGTTGAGCCCAATGGCACTGGGAGCAACCATGGTGCTTGACCAGGACAGTTTCCACATTGAGCCCATTGGTACTGGCAGCAAGCGTGGTGCTTGCAGACAGATGTCTTCCTGGAGTAGGTCTCACCATGTCTCTTTCCAGGTCTCAGCTGTGATTCCAAGACACGATAACATGGAAAGAATCAATGATAGGTCATGGTAGACCTTATCACAGACAAACTAAATAAAAAGCTATTTCAAAAATATGCTTGGCATAGATGAGTGAAAACATCCTCAGATGTGGCCTGCCAAGACAAAACTTATTTAGGAAACAGTGCTGTTTCTTTTGTGGGAAAAGAAATTTTTTTGGCCACATCTCTGGTCTCCCCTAAAAACTCCTATGCCATCCTTTGAATTCAACCATCTTTCTATGTGATGGCCCTTTTTCAGTTCCTTAAATTCCATGATTTTGTCACTGGTCAGGCAAGATGAGAACGTTTGCAGTGTAGCTGCATCTACCTTGCTTCCAACTCCACGTGTTGGCTCAGGGCTTGGTAGAAGTTCTCGTCACTGTCTTTCCCACCAGGGTTCTATTTCCCTAGTGCATGGGTGGGAAAGACAGGTGGCAGTGCCATTTGCATTGGGAAGAGTGGAAGAGTTTGTGTTTTTCCTCATCCAGGTGGCAGTGCCATTTGCATTGGGAAGAGTGGAAGAGTTTGTGTTTGCCTCATAAGGAACATTAAGGGAGGAGGGTTGGGGAGGGTCATCTGGGGAAATTTCGGGAACATAATGACACTGGCAGTGTGGAGCAAGTGAGCTATCAGGAATACATAGGAACTGCTTCCCAGCATTCCATTCCTTTGGTTGAATAACTTGTGACTGGTGGGTATGTCCTTTGGCCAGGCATCACGTTAACAGCTTTGCAGCAGAGATGTGCAGCAGGCGAGCACAGATGGACAAGTCCCAGTGGCAGTGATTCAGTGGATGTCTCTGCTTTCCCACACACACAGATGAGAGCTGGATTCCCAAGCACACAGCCTGTGCTTTGATCCTGGTGCCAACACACAGGTCTGCCATGACACATCACAGACAGCCAGGCAGTTGCACCAGCTGAGTGACAAAGAGCTTCTCAGTGGCTGTGAATGCATGGGTAATTCCACTGAAATTTTTGTTCTTGTTTTTGCTCCCTTGTGGACACTTGTGGCCACAGTGAGGAGGCTATAAAACACCACCACTGCCACCAACCAACTTTTCCATCCATGCATCAATTTCCACATTGAAAAGTATTTTCATGTATACCAGCGTACTTTAAAAAGTTTGTGGAAAATAGAATGAAAAGATAATGCAAACCTTTCCACGAACTTTTTTTTTTTTTTTTTTTTTTTTGTCTTTTTTGTGACCGGCACTCAGCCAGTGAGTGCACCGGCCATTCCTATATAGGATCCGAACCCGCGGTGGGAGCGTCGCCATACTACCAGCACCGCACTCTCTCGAGTGCGCCACGGGCTCGGCCCTCCATGAACTTTTTGAAGTTCCCTCAGTGTGTGTGTATGTAATTGCATTTGTTCTTTGCAATTAATTCTTTAAACACTTTTATTAATATTTATTTTTGTGCTTTTATTTTGAAATATAATGCACATATTTAAAAAGTTCATGGAACACAAATATTGTTTTGTAGTTAACTCAGAGATGAGAAAACTGAGACCCAGAGCGATTAACTGACTTTTTCAGGGACAGGCTACTAGTTAATGGTAGTAGAACTAGGTCTAGCACTCATATTATTTATTTACTTATTCATCAAATTTATTTTATTTGATTTATTGCAGCAGGAGACGAACAGAAAAACTGTCTCTGCTCTAGGACTGTACACTCTAGTAGAGTAGAAAATAAGATAAATAGGTAAAGCATACGGTGTGTTTGATTGTGAGAAACACCATTGACTGAAATAAAGCAGGGGAGGAGAACAGGGAATGCCAGACTGGGGCTGCAGGCTTGCAATTTAAAGTAGGGGTGGCATTGATGAAGCGGTGATTTTTAAGCAAAGATCTAAAAGAGGGGAGAGAGGTTGTCATGCAGGTATTTGTGGGAAAAGTGTCCCAGGCAGAAGGAGGGCACGGGCAAAGGCCCTGAGGCAGAGGTGGCAAGACCTGCATGCCTGGAGGAATGAGAAGGGAGGAGGAAGAGGTCAGAGAGGAAGAGGCTTCAGATCATGCAGGGCCCTGCAGGTAACTGTGGGGACTTTGACCTTTACTTTGCATGCTATAGGAAGTCTTCGGAGGATTTAGGTAGAGGAGTGACATAATATGACTTATTTTTTAAGAGAGTCACTTTGCTGTGTTGGAGATAGACTGTTTAAGATGGGAGAGGAAGCAGCAGGAATACCATTTGGGGGCTGTCGCCTCCTGGGCCTGTACTTTTGGCTTGAACACACACTGCCTTTAATTAAAAAAAAGAAAAAGAAAAGGCTTTAACTATACCCTTATGGACCTTTCTCAAATGCTGTGACTTTATCCTTTTAAAAAGTGTTTTTATCCCTCTGTTTTATTTATTTATTTATCTATTGCTTATTTATTTGTCTGTCTATCTGGTGTCTGGCTGGTACAGGGGTCCCAACCCTTGACCTTGGTGTTATAATACCACGCTCTAACTAACTGAGCTAACTGGCCAGCCCTTGTTTTAATAATTTAAATGACCATTTTAAATGACACATTAGTTTGGCTATTATAAAAAAAAAAGTCCAAAGATAACAAGTGTTGGCAAGGATTGCCACTGTTGGTAGGAATTTAAATTGGTGTAGCCATTATGTAATACAGTGTGGAGTTTCCTCAAAAAATTGAAAACAGAGCTACCATGTGATCCAGCAATCCCACTACCAGAGGGGTTGTAAAGGAATTGAAACTGGGGTCTGAAAGAGTCACCTGCACTCCCGTGTTTACTGCAACACTACTCACAGTAGCCACGAAGTGGGATCAGCTTAAGTGTCCATCGATGTGCTGTATTTACACAACGGAATACTATTCAGCCTTAAAAAAGAAGGAAATCCTGTCATTTGCAATCACATGGATGAATGTGGAGGACATTATGTTAAGTAAAATAAGCCAGGAGCAGAAAGACAAATACCACACGATCTCACTTATTACGTGGAATCTAAATAAGTCAAACTCACAGAAGCACAGAGTAGGATGGAGGTTGCCAAGGGCTGGGGAGATGTTGGTCAAAGGATACAAAATTTCAGTTAGGAGCTATAAGTCCTGGATAGCTACAGCACAGCATGGTGATGATGGCTAATAATAATATATTATACACTTGAAAATTGCTAAGAGAGTAGATTTTAAATGTTCTCATCACAAAAAAGTGATAAGTATGTGAAGTGTGAATATGTTAATTAACTTGATTCAATCATTTCACAATGTAAACATATATCAAAACATCATATATACCATCAGCATATAAATTTTAATTAGTCCATTAAAAAAATTAATAAAAACGACACGTTAGCTAAAAACAGATACAAATCCTTCGTAGAGAGTATTTAGGTATTACTCTTATAAATCGATGTTACCTGCATTTTTAGAGGGAACAGATGAGTTAAACCACTCAGAATCATGTTGAATGTGAGCATCGGATCTCACACCAGATGGGTTGTTTCAGGATACACTGAACAGTTGAGAAGCTCTTCACATTCTACTTCTGGTGTACTTGAAGCGTTAGAATGGAGCACAGGTCATGGGGATGTTGTGTTGTGATTTAAAATATGAAATCAGTGCTTAAAATAAGACTAAACTTTATCCATGAAGTAAATCAGCATTTGCATATTATCTTTTAACTCTTCCATCTCCACATACCATTGAGATGGGATGTCAGACATTTGTTGTTGGCCAGATTTGGGTTCAGTCCTAACTCAGTTGAGTTCTGAACTTGACTAAGTGTTTGAACTTCTAGCTGATAGTAATTTTACCTCTAGACAAAATATTTTAAAAATGTTCAGAGCTGTAGGAAGGGCTGGGGAGCAGCCAAATGCTGCTGTCTGGGCAGCACCTGGCGGGACCGCAATCCTTGAGAGAGGGGAGGAAAACTTGGTAAGCGCCGCATCAGCTGGTTTGTCCTCTGAGGGCACGTCCAGTTCATGGTCGCTTATACAGAAGCAGAGTGCAGGCAGGCAGTGGCTGCCTCAGCAGGCTGAAGAGACAGAGGTGGAATCTGGAGGCTGCTAGAGTAGGATGGAAATCAATGGGACACATTCTAGAAGGAAGGCGTGGTAGAAGAAGAGCCCCAGGATCTCTGCAAATCCTCTCACATGCATGGCTTCCTCTTTATCTGTGCGCGCACAGGGTGAGATAGATGCCTGGGAGACCAGCCTGAGGAAGCGGCAGCAGGAAGGCTGAGATTTCAGCAGCTGCTGGATTCTGAGAAGGTGGGAGTTCAAGCCCTGCCCAGTTGCAGAGGCTTGTAGACGCAGTAGGCTTTCTCTGAAACTCTAGGAGGGCCATGTCTTAGGAGGGACCCAGGATAAATGGCTACAGCTAAGGGCTAAGGGAAAAAGCAAAAATAAACCCAGTTATAAAATCTAAAACCAAGCTTCCCCAGGATTAGGGTGACCCACCAGTAATTTAATTGCTTGCCAGGACAAAATTCAACATTATTTAGAGGAAGAAACAAGATCCAGTCTCTGCCACATATCATCCACAGTGTTTAGTATATAATAAAAATTATCAGACATGAAGAAACAAAATGCGATTACTGATTAAAGGAAAAAATCCAACAGAAGCAGACTCAGAGATGAGTCAGATGTTGGGATGAACAGACAAGGACTTAAAACAGATGTTATAAAAATATTAAGAGATTTACAGGAAAAGATGGATGAGATGGTGAAGAGATAGGGAAATGCTGACAAAGAAATGTAAATGATAAAAAAGGATAAAGTGGAAGTTCTAGGACTGAAAACATAACATCTGAAAATACTGGGGGACCTAAGAGATGGTCAGTACAGAAGAAGGGTAAGTGCACCTGAGGGAGGGTCGGGAGAAGTGATTCAAACAGAAGCACGTAGGAAAGTATTTCTAGAAGTGAGCAGAGTGTCAGTGACTGTGACATGATGTCAGGGGATGTGCAATTGGAGTGTCAGAATCGTTACTGAAACAGAGAATATACTTGAGGAAATAATGAGCATAACTTTGGTGAAAAACTAATGGGGTAGTCAAGACGTAGGCAGAATCTGGAGGGTCCGAGACAGGTATAAGATCAAGGCTGTGGAATGAAACGTTTTGGGTGGGAAGAAAGATCAAATAAAAATAGATGAATATAAAACGTGAAAGTTCATCTTGCTCAAAGACCACCCCTGTTCCCACTATCCTACTCCAGCTCCTTCTAGAAAATGTTGTTCTAGCTTCTCTGGTCCCACGATGTTCAGATGGAGCTCCCAGGCTGGGACCCAGGACTGGGTTCACATGACAGCTCTGCCTGTCACTAGTTTTGCGACTGTGGCAAATCATTATAGTCTTTATCTGTGATAAAGACCCCTCTTACGCCCTTCTCAAACAGTGCTGTTTTCCTCTTTCACCGAAGATCTTGATTTTCCCATGTGAACCACAGCCTCAGTTGTTACCAGCAAAAAAATAAAAATAAAAACAAACCTGAGTCCTCTTTCCTCAAGGGTGAATGAGAGACAGTGTCCTGGACCAGGGTGACCATGAGCACGAAGTCCAGTGGACAGAGCAGAGTCCTTCTGCTGATCGATCACCTTCTTTCTAGGAGATTTGATCAAGTCTCTGACAGACGCTCTTCTCTGAGTACAGCTATGAGCATTATCAATCCTTTGCTGGAGAAATCTTTGTCTCTAGAAAGATATCTCCACTCCTTAGTCTGACATTTAAGGCCCTAGAACCTGATTCCCATCTACTTTACCAGCCTTTTTAAATTTTTTATTTTAAAAGTAGTACTTTTCATCCAACTTGTGTTGAGGCCTCATACCCTGTCTCTAACCACTCCACCCCCTTCCACAGCTTCCACTGGAAACCTGCCCATCGTCCAGGTCTCAGTGACTTTTTCCTGATCCTTCCCCCTCAGCCATTCTTTGTGCTTTTGACTATCAGATAAGGTTGAACTTGTCGTCTCCTGCTGCCTGTCCTCTCAGCTCTCAGAAGAGGGTGCCAGGCCAAGGGGAACGACACTGGCTAATGTCTGCTGGATGCCAGCCAATGCTGGGAGGAAGAAATTTCCAAGGAGAAAAACATTTGAGAGATAGGAATGGGCAAGAGGAAGTGTTATATCTGTGCCAGGAAGAAATGAGGTGTGACTGGGTGGCCTGCGGAGGAAACGTGGGAAGCCTTAAATTCCTCAGATTTCCTGATGGGCCCCAGAGGAAGAGCCTGCGGTGGCCCTGGAGTTACCTGGCTGCATCTGGACCCTGTGGTTCTGGTCGTGAGGTTTGGGCCAAGCTGGTGGCAGCCACCCACAGCTTCTGGTGTTTTTCCCACCCCTATTTCTATAGCAAAAAGCCTCCTGACCAGGCCAGTAGAGGTCATGTCAATGCTGCTCGATCTGGTGAAAGCATGCAGCACCGTAAACCAGTTGTCCTGTCTGGGCCTCAGTTTCCTAACTGGTGGAATGAAAGGCTTGCTTTTCACCGACAGCCCTCCCCGCCATTCTGTGAGGCTGGGGAGTGATACAGGCTGACCCCAGCCTCCCTTTGCTGCCTCTCAAGAAAGTGCAGACGAGGAGGGCCTGCGCAGATTGCTTTGGGGAGCTTTCAGGAAAATTTCTCCATCTGGGGCCTGATTCCCACATCTGTGTGTTATACATTTTCTCGTAGGATTGAGTGGAAACTGAAAGCACTCTACTGTGTTATGGTCATCGTCACTGTTCACTGACATTTCACTGCCCACCCTGGGACGGGAGAGTCAAATCGGAAGCTCTGTAGACAAGGCGGTGCGCACGGACAGATGCATCTGGGAGGTGAAACGCGGCCACGGGGTGCCTCCCAGGCTGAAGAATGCTCTTTTTCTGTTTTTTAAGGCTTTCTTTTCTTTGGCCCAGGCTCCCTGTTGAACATGGTTGTCAGGCCACCTTCAAGTACCATGGCTCACTCAGCCTGCCTGGTCTCAGCCTTGCGTCACATCCTCAGGAGGAGTCTGGTTCTCTAGAGTCGAGCAGCTTCTGGCTGGTCATCCCTTTATTACCATCCAGTCCCGCTGGCCCCACCTGCTTCCCAGCAGCCAGCAGAGGTGGCTGCGTCCCGTGAGCTGGGTGTGAGGAAGCCTGGGCCTCCAGTGCAGCAGTGATTCTGTCCAGGGGAATCCACAGCCTCGTTGGTTCCTCCCTGGGGAGCAGTTGTGGCTGCACTGTCCTTAAGAGGCACATTACGCAGAGAGCAGACAGTGGCTGGATCCCACAGTTCGTCTAATGGAAGCAGATGAAGGATCTGGCTGTACTGAGTGTGGGAAGAGGGGGCCCACGGAGTTATCAGAGCTGTCTTCACGTGGTCAGGGGGTCGGCAGGTTGTCATGAGGAAGAGGGGCTGAATTGTCCTTTGTGACCTCAAGAGGGAGGATTAGAGTAAAGGGGAGAACATTCTGGGGTGTTCCAGATTCCATGTAGGAAGAGCTTCCTCGCTGTCATTAGACCTGCTCAGGGGGACTGGGCTGCTTCAGGAGGTGCAGGGGATTTGCGCTCTGCCAGACAATTGTTTGCTGTGACGCAAAAGGAGTTTTGAATATGTGCAGGGCACTCAGGCCAGGTGAGAGGGAGGCCCTTTCAACCTCGGGGTTCTTGTTCTTGAGCTCTCTTGGCGAGTGAAGACCTGCTGCTCTTCAGAGACTGTTCCCAGGGCAAAGGCTGAACTACAGCTGTGTGTTTAAAGGGCCTGGAACTGCATTAACCACAGTAGTGGGTATAGTGGCGTGCACATGTGTGTAATGGGTGTGTTATAAATTAGGGAAGTGACTGTGGAGGACAATTAAGCAAATTAAAGCAGCATTAGGAATCGATGAAGACAGAAGGTAGTTAATTGTCATCAAATATGAAAATATCAGACCCTAATTGCTATATGGTTTTATTAATAAGCAGAAAGTATTTTTAAATTTTGTAGTTTTCAAGCAAGAGCGTCTGGCTGAATTATTTAACGTGATGTAGGCCTGCGAAAAAGTAAAGCTAGGATGGAAAATACTCTGAGACATTTACATTTTTACCATGTGTTCATGTTCCCTAGGAGTGACTCCTAGAAATTTTAGAGCTGAAATCTGTTTTCAAATCCTTCTCCTCCTGCCCCCTGCTTTGCTTGATGGCTGACCAGTGGGGACCTGCCCCCAGCCACACGGTTGGCGTCTGTGAATGTCTGTGACTAGGGCCTGGTTTGTTCTTGTCTCAGGTCCACGGAGTTGCCTTCCTAGAGTTTAGCCTGGATCATTCCCTCTTTCCGCTGAGGTTCTTCCTTCTGTTAAAGGTTCCACACACCCATGCGATTGTGGCCAGATTTGGTCAGAGCTCTCATCTGGGGGGTCACCCCTGTTCCTTTCAAGGGGGCAGAGAGCCGTGGGAAGGAGTGCCTTGGAAAGGTGCTGCCTGCGGTGCACTGTGTGCTGTTGACTCTCTGCACACTTTATTTATGTCCAGTAGGCGGCCTCTACAGAAAATGCAATTCCAGTTGCGAGTTCCCTAAAATCATGCTGTCTTCCCAAGTCCACATGAAGTGCGTTTTATGTATCAGGTGCCACTTAATTCTCTGTGATGGGTGATAGGATCCAGCAGCACCATCCTTCAAGCCCTGTGTCTGTACAGGGACACTCTTAATACTGCCTGTTTCCAGCAACCCTCAGCTTTCCACAGGGACCAGTCCTGGAGTTGTTCCCAGGAGGCCAGTGGAAGAACATTGCTTTGGAATTCCAGGCATGCCTGGGTCGGGATCCTGGGGCTGCCTTGGTTCTATGTCTTTGGGCAAGTGACATAACCTCTCTGAACCTCTGTTTTCTCATCCTTAAAGTGGGGCTAGGAATGTCGTCCTTGTAGGGTTGGCAGGGGACTCCACGTGGACGAAGACATGAGTGCAGAGCGTGGCTCATGGCAGACACGTGATGAGTACACGCTCCTTTATTTGTCCCCTCCTCCTTCCTTTTCTTCTTGTCATGCGAGGAAAAGGATACAGGCTTCCTTATAGTTTGTAGGAAGGTTTTATTTGCTCACTGATCACAATTATAAAGTCACAGCCAAAGTTGAGGAGAAGAAGAAAAGAGGAAAACAGATTTCACTTCTCATTATTCATCCCACAGAGCTCTCAGATCATTAAAGGATCCAATTAGATGTTAGAAATAATTTGGATCTACTCATTTTTTAGATGACAAATTGAGGCTTCAAACATCCCAGCCTGTGATGTGGAAACATACAATGTGCAGAGCCTGGGTTGAGACTTGCGTTCTCTGCAGGCTTAGGGTGAGAAAGACTGGGCAGGTGACATTGGGCAGGAGTCGGTGAGAAGGCAGATATGCGGAGAAATGTTAAGCTTTTAGAAAGTTATGGATGTGGAAGTAGTTGATAGAGAAGGGGCATTCGAGTTGGATAATAACCAGAATTGTGTGCTCAGGGAATGGAGAAACTGGCTCAGAGAAAGTCTGTAGGCAGGATCCACAGAGGTGGCTATGAGGCCACACGTGGTCTGTCCCATCTGCCGGCCAAGGGGAGGGCTCTGAGGCTCTAACACAGGATGTTGCCACATCTCGGAGACCTTGGGCGACAGGAGAAGCAGCTCTGCCCTGGGTGGACTGAGAGAGGGCCTGGTTAGCTCTCTCTTGCCCAGCCGTTCTTGCCAGATGCTGTGCCAGTTGACAGAGGACACACACTCCAGGGAGGTAGGCCTCACGTTCAGAGTTCATTGTACAGGGAGGCCGATAACCATTCCATACAGCAGACTATGTAAATGCCTGAGTGAAGAGGGTTTGGACATGCTCTGGGGCTCCAGGAAGAGAGTTTGTATCTGGCTGGCATTCTGGAAAGACTTAAGAGAGAAGGTGATAGCTGATGTTCTCTGGGTGGACTGCAGGGTTTCCCCGGTGGAGATGAGGTGGACGGCGCAGGGTGTGGGCAGTCAGGACAGTCGGGAATTGGTCCCGGGACACAGGCCCAGGTTGTCAGGGTAGGACTTGGTGTTAGAGCTTTAACACCTGCCTTCATTTTATTGGTTATAAAAGGGACATGTGTATTAGAGAAAATTTGGAAAATATATAAAAACATAAGAGAACAACCAGAGGCAACTATTATCCCAATATTTTATTGTATTTCCTTCTAGACTATCAGTTAATCTCTATAAACGTTTTAGAAAAACTTCTTTTGATTTTGACAGTTGGAATACATATCCGTAGTCCTAGTGAGAAGTCATAATCACTATTAACATTTTGGTTTATTTCCTTTGAGTCCATTTTTCAATGTGTATATGTTAAATCAAATATGAAAAAATTCTTCATACACTTTTATATCCTGCCTTTTTCTTTTTAATGTTATATTTTTGAACACTTTCCCATGCCATTAAATAATCTTAGAAAAATGGATAAGTAATACTCTACTATTAAATACACTCTCTAGTATTGAATATTAAGGTCGTTTTAGATTTTTTATTATTACATTTCTGAAAGTCAATATTTGCTATTAAAAAAAACATTTCCTCAGAACCACTTCTTAGAAGTGTAATCACAGGATCAAACGTATTATTACCTTTAAGATTTTTGCATGTTACCTATTTGTGATTTTAAAGAAGAAAGATAACGTGCTTGAAAGTAGGTGTGGTGGGGATTGACCTGGGGGAAATGTGGAAGGTGTTGGGGTGTGGGACAAGCCGTGGTGGGAGGCCTGTAGGGAGGCTGTTGTCATCCAGCTGGGGAAGGGAGAGGATGTGGCAGACGAAGAAACTGTTCAGGTTGAGACACCTGAGAGGGAGGACCCAGAGTGACTCCCAGCTTTCCTACAAGGTCCATGAAGACGCTCATGCAGTAACAAGCTGACCCATCAGAAGACACTGTGGCCTGGGGGTCCATTTGGCTTCTGCTGTGTTGGACGTCAGGTGTATGAGAGCCTTTCTGGGGGAGGTCCAAGCAGGGAGTTGGAAATGCCTGTCTTTCTGGAGCTTTCTTAGGTGGGTGGTCAGGGGATTGGCTTCTCCTTTTAAGATCCGTTTTCAAACAGATGATATATGGTTTGAACTAAGTAGAAAAAGGCTGTTTTAAATGTGCAGAGAGAAAAGCGTGGGGTGTGCGCTTTACAGTGAGCTAGAGCAGGCAGAGCAATTTTGTCCCCCAGAGTGTCAGAGCTGTGAGGGGGTTAGGGAGAGCCCACAGTCTCAGCAGTGGCATGGCTGGACCACGCTTGCTGTCTGGTCTGACCTGTGGGCTCCGGGACGGGGAGGGAGCCTGGGAGTCAGTGCGCCCACGACTGTGTTCCGTGTGGAGCATAGAAGTGGCAGAGAGCTGCAAGAGGGAGCATTTGGATGACATGCTGCAGGAAAGTGTGGCGACTGCCCGTGTTCCTCTGGAGCCTCTCTGTTGGCTTCTACTCCAACAAGATGGACGGCTCTTCCACCCCATCTATTGTCGCAGGTCTTGGTGTTCAGGGCACCCCAGCAGGTGGAGTTGGAGAAAAGGGTGTGGCGTGCGCGGGGCCTGCCCTAGATGGTTGATATGGAAAATGGCCTTTCCAGAGGGCCAAAGTTGTAGTGGTTCAGCTTGCACTTATTTTTAGAAAAATAGCATTTTAACAATCACAGTCACAGGTCTTTACTAGTCACATTGAAAATTGTGGCATTGCATGAGAACAATGCTTATTGGAGCATTCTCACTAATGTTAGGGCAAGACCAGGATTCCCACCCACACCCTCATAATTCAATGTTGAATGAAAGGTCCTAGCCAGTGCAATAAAATGAGGTAAAGGAAAGAGGCGAATAGTTGGATAGGGACATATAGAGCTGTCATTTGTACAAAATATGGTTTTCTTTATAGGAAATTGGTGAGAATCTGGAGATAAACCATTAGAACTCATAAGAGAATTCTCTAAGTTTTCTGGCTATATGGAAAGCATACCAAAATCAATGCTGTCTTTTGGCGATCAGAGAGAGCTTCTCCTAGTAGATAGAATTAATTTTTGTCTTAAAGTAAAGCTAGAATTTAGACAAGCAGAGAGAAGGGTGAGGGTTATGAATGGCTTTAAAAAAAATCAATGGTATTTTTATACACCAGCAGTAAGCAAAAAAAAAAAGCATAATAGAAAAAATAGTATTTATAAAAGCAACACAAATCGTAAGGTACATAGACCTTTATGGAGAAAATTGTAACATAGTATTGAAGGACATCCAAGAAGACCTGAGTAAATGAAGTGTTGTATTATGTTCATTGATAGGAAGACTCAATATATTGATATGACAAAAATTTCCAAATTCATCTATAAATTCAATGAAATTCTAATCTAAATCTTAAAAAGGTATTTTATGGAATGTGACAAGCTGATATTAAACTCAATTTGGAATAGCCATGGGCCAAGAATAGCAAAGAAAATTTTGCAGAAGTTTAAGGTAAGAGCACTTACTCTACAGGGTGTTATGATGCACTAAAAGCAGAGAGGTCACAGCTCCTGCCCTTTTCCTACAACTCTGCTCCATCCACAGTGTCCTCCACACAAGCCAATGATCTTAGAATCAAGCGTAACCCTCTTTTTCTCTCAAACCGTACTTCCAATCTGCCAGGAAATCCTCTTGGCCCCATCTTTGAAATACATCCAGAATATGGCGATGAATCATGATGTCCTCTGCTGCCACCTGGTTTAAACTGGTTACCTCTTTCCGGGTCACAAGCATGGTGTCCTAACCAGTCCCTGCTTCTGCGCTTGGTCTGATCCAGCCCACTCACAGCCGAGGACAGCCAGAGTGACCTTTGTAAAACCTAAGCTCTCTCTTCCTCTCTCCTGCTGTTCATTTCTCTCAGTAAAATTCAGGGTCCTCACATGATCCCACAAGGCCCTCCACAGTCTGACTCCCCTTTGTTTACTCTGCTCAAGCCATGCTGGCTTCCTTCCTGTCCCTGGCACACAGCAGGCACATTCTTGGTGGCTTGTAGTCTCCCTGCTGTGCACCTGGGTGTCTGACGGTGACCTTCTCATTGCCTTCAAGTTTGCATTTGGCAGCCACTTCCTCTTGAGGCCTGCCCCAAACACCTTATTTAAACTTGCACCCTCCTGGCCCCTCTGATCTCTCTGACCCTGCTCTACATTTATTTTCTTTTTCTTATAGCTCTTTTTCACCTTCTAACTTACCATGTGTCCATGTATTTGTTATTTTTAACATTTCTTATCTGTCCTCACGAGAGTGTACATGCTGTAAGAGGGTAGGATCTCCTCTGTTTTATTCACTCATGTATCCCAAGTGCTCAGAGCACTTCCTGGCATATAGTAAGCTCTAAATAAATATTTGCTGAGTAAATGAATGAAAAAAAAATAGTTTCAGTGCAGGAATAGACAAATGATTGGGACATAATAGAGAGGCCAGAAACAGGACCACTGATGATGTGTGATGGGTGACATTAGACATAGTGGGGAAAGTGGATTATTTAATAATTAATAATTGATTGGGATACTTGGTTATCCATATAGAAAAAAGTAAATTGAATCTCCACTTCATACCCTTACGTAAAATATTATTTCCAAGGGCTAAAAGCGAGGAGCTTAAAAGTTCTCATCACAAAGAAACGATACATTGTTGTGCTAATGAATTTGCTAACTACCCTGATTTGATCACTACACATTGTACACACATATAGAAATATAACTCTGTACCCCATAAATATGTACAATCAATACGTTTCAATTAGAAAATTAATTTTAAAAATTATTTCCAGAGGGATTAGCAACCTAAATTGAAGAGCTAAACTTTAAAGCTTCTGAAAATATGATATTGTCTTTGTAACCTTTATGCATAGAAAGAGTACTTATGTAGGACACAGAAAGCACATATAATAAAGGAGGAGATAGAGAAATTTAAGCATGTTAAAATTTCAAGCGTCTGTGTGACAACAGGTGACATACGTGAAGGTAAAAGGCAAACCAGACACTGGATGGTATCTGTAAACATGTAATTGGCAAAAACTTAGTATTCAGAGCATATAAAAATGGCAAGAATAATAAGAAAACAACAAATCAATAAGAAAAATGTAAGAAACTAATAGAAAGATGGGCAAAGTCAATTCACAAAAGAGCAAACATGAATGGCCAATAGACAATAGGAAAAGATGCTCAACCTCACTGTAGGTAGCCAAGTGTGTATTAAAATCACGTTGAGATGCCCTTTAAGACCCATCCACTTGGCAAGTACTTGTATAATGTCTACACCGCATGTTTGTAGGACTGTGGCACAGCAGAGATCCTTATGCTGCTTGGAGCATGGTTACCCCCGCAAGCTCTTTCTCTGCTTGTCCTTGTATGCAGGGTCCCAGAGTGGGTGTGCAGTGGCTGTAGCATACAGTTCAGTGTACTCTTGCTATGTTCCCTGAGGAAAGTGCACCCTTTTGGGGACTAGGACTCTAACCCTACAGAACCAAGAGTTGTGGGGACAGGAAGTAGAGTTGACCCTTGAACACTGTGGGTTTGAACATGGTGGGCTGCTTATATGCAGATTTTTTCCAATGAATTATACATGCAGTGCTGTAAATGTGTTTTCCTTATGATTTTCTTAATATTTTCTTTTCCCTAGCTTACTTTGTTGTAAGAATAACATACAAAATGTGTACTAATTGACTGTTTATGTTATCAGCAAGGTTTCTGTTCAACAGTAGGCTATCAGTAGTTAAAACTTTGGGGAGTCAAAAGTTATATGAGGATTTTCAACTGTGAGGGCAGTTGGAAAACTTAACCCCCGCATTGTTCAAGGGTCAACTGTACAAACCCAGTGGGTCATTGGGAATGATGGTAAATAGAGCCAATCCTATTTCCACCCCTTGGTTTCCAAATGCACATATGTATCTTTCTTTTGGGGGACATGGTGTGCCACTGTCTTTGGGGTCTTTGATCTGGTGCATATTCAGTGTCCTCAAGGATGGCGCCCATCATCTCTTAGTTGCTGCTGCCACAGTGCTGCAGGACCATGCCAACGCTTTTTCAGGATGGCAGCTTCTGGATGGTGTGCGGTGTAATAAAACAGGTGGAAACTGTGGCCGTGGGCCCACTGCTGCATTCTCTGTGCTGAAGAATGAGTTGCCTGGTCCGATGTGATATTATATCGGACAGTCGCTGGCTGAGCCCCTGAAGACAAGAAAGTCGATCCCATCCTGGGAACACCCGTCTGTTGCTGTGAGGACACGCCACTGGCCCTTCCGTAGGGAAGGTGTTACCCCTTCCACCTCATGGTTTGGATTCCTTGAGGAATGGTGCTATATAAGCTGCTTGGTAGCAGTCTCTTGCTGGAAGATTGGAAGTTTGGTGGTGGCAGTAGCTACAGGAGACATGGTGAGTAGAGTCCATGCTGATGGGCCTATGCGTAACCTCTGTCCCTGCCACGGGGGCTGCTTTGTTCCTGTGTCTATCATGCCAGCACTGGGGTGGCCTGTGGAAGAGGCTGGCTGATGTCCACCTGCTGGGTCATTTTCTCTGCCTGAGGCTGGTGCTTCTTTCATGGTGGATCCCTCTGGCCACTGCTCACGCACCATGGGAAGACCTTCACCCCGCACATGCACTCTCTGGCACCCACCACGTGCCTCAGATTTCCTCACTCCTGGTCTTCCAGGCTTTTCTGTTTCTGGCCCCTGACTCTCTAGCCACGCCACCTACTACTACCCACGAGTTCACGTATGTTCTAGAGTTGTGCTACTTCTTCCCCACGAAGTAGGTAACTGGTACACTGCCTGCAGGTCACCAGGTGGGAGGATTTTCCCTTGCTACTGTCTTTCCCGAGTGACACCGCAGTGTGGCTGCTGCGCATCTTCAGCTCACACCCACCCAATGAGCCAGCCATCCAAGAACCACAGTCGGCTGCCATCTTGTCCTTCAGCTGGTTGTACAGGATCACCATACAGCCACACGCATGGAATGAGGGAGGGTGCTGGCCAAAGAGATGACCACTGCAGCTCACATGACAGCAGTAACTGAAACTACCAAATGTGTTTACATGAATGACTTTATAATGATATTTAAAAAATTAGCTGGTCAGCCTTGGAGATAGCACGTTCATCATCTTGAGGATGCTCAGTAAACACATACAATCAAGTGTTTCTCTTCCTTTTCCTTTATGAGTTGTGCCATTGAGTGACAAAGTCATAGTGGAGGGAAAGCTTCTCATCATGAGGCATTTCAGCCAATGAGTGGAAAAGAGGTGGTGGAATTAGAGGATTGACCCGTGCAACTCTCAGGGAACAGACACATCTAAGCATGGGGTGTCCCCAGATGCTAACGTCACAAAGAAGAGACACCTAGACATTATGTGCTTCCTGATCAAAGAACATAGCACCACCCTGTTCTTACCAAAGGATCAAGTCCGTGTCTGAACATGCTTCTGGATCCGGCTGTTAGTTTGCAGGCAGTTGTCCTCTGAGGCAGAGGTACAGGATGGATTGCACGTGAGAATGCAGTTGGCATAAACCTCGCTGGGAAGCTGTGCAGGCCCAGCAGCCATGCTCTGCAATGGACGGATTAAAAGAATGGAGAGGGAACTTGCCGATTAAAAGAACTTAAATACACATCAAATTTAAAAACAAGAATGAGACTGATATAATGTCAGGGATGGACCCTTGAATGACAAAAATATAAAGGGAAGTGATTACTATAAGTCAGACAGTGGTTACTTTTGGGGGGGACAGAGTGGGTTGGGTTTGGAGGGTGACACATGGGGACTTCTGGGTGTATGGCAAATTTCTGTACCTTGACTCAGGTGGGGATATAAGGGCGTTCACTGAATAACAGTGCATTGAGGTATGCATTTGTTTTGTGTGGTTTTTCTGTGTCTCATTTTATAATACAGGTTAAAAGTGTAAAGTATTTTAAAGAAAACAGTGTATACTATATTTTATTTGCTGACATTCATGTTGATTACTAGACTACTGAAACTTATGAGAAATTCTGCTGTAAAGAAGCTTGTTTTCTTTGTTTAAACACACACACTCACACATTCAAAGCCAAGGAACAGAATACTTCAGTTATGCTGGAAGCCACCGGATAAGACATTGCTTCAAGAAAGAGTTTCATCCTTCTAACAACCTCTGTGCTATTGCTATTGCTATTGCTATCGATATGATATTGATTGTACACCAGGTCCCTGAAGCATCATTTCAGCCACCCATGGCATCGGGAGGCCTTTGCCCAGCTGGAGCCTGGTCATCCTCTCTAGCTGGGGCCATTTCCTGATCTCTGTTAAATACCAAAAAGGGATTAAGTATCTGTCTACTTGCAGTAGACAGTTTTCCAGTTTGGCCAAGAACATTTTATGTCTTAGGAATCTGTACCATGAGGACAGATGGTCCGAAGAGTCTGGGCCGTCTGAGTGGGACCATTGACAAAGTCAGGGTGGGACAATCGACAAGGTCAGGGTAGGCTGCTGAAAGAGCCCACTGTGGACCTGTGTGTTGAAGGTTGAACGTTGCATTGCTCTGTGGTACCATCACTGTTAGTTGCTGTGCAGTGTAGGGTGTCCTGTCCCACACATCCCGCAGACCTGTGAAGTTCAGCAGTGGGTGCCCTCAGCTTACACACTGCACAGCACTGGAGTTCCTCTGTGGACACACATTCGAGAAAGCCATGCAGTTCACCTTTCATCCGTCATCGTTCCCTGTCCCAGGGAATGCAGTGGAATGAAATCGACAGAGAAGCCTTTTGCCAGAGACGTGGGGGCGTTGGTTTTATAGATACTCATAAATGTGTATTTATCTTCACTGGCAGCAAACAATTCACTTGTAAACAGGAAAGATGGCATAGCAACATGGGACTCAAATAACTCATATGCTTATGTTATTCCTTTGGATTTTTTGCTTTCTTTTAAAAATGCCCATATTTTTCATATATGCCTTAATGTATATGTTTAGAAATGTACATTTTTTAATTTTTAAAGTAATTAGGAATCTATTACAGAAAAATTTGAAAAATGAAGAAATTTTCCTACATTCTCACCATTGTAATACAATCATGGTTATAACTTCAGTATATTTTCTTCCAGTCTATTTTGGTGTGAATTTTTTTTATAGTTATAATAAAAACATGAATATAATTGTGTTTTTACCTTTTAAGTTTAGCCTAAGATAATTGTGACATAATCATATACATCTTTCCATATTGTAATATTATCCCAACAGTCTTTTTTTAGTACATTGAATTTCATTATTTGGCCCTGTCATATTTTTTAAATGTTAACGTAACTTTGGTTAGTAGATTTCCCCTCACATTTTAGCAAATAGAATATTTTTGTATAACATATAGTTTTGTGCACATTTGCTGTTTGGTTATTGTTGTTGCTCTGAATTTTTAAAGTAGAATTTTAACAAGTGTCAAGAGTTTCAGGAAACTTCTAATTCTTCTTTCAGCTCTGCCATCCAGTGTAGCAAGTATAGTGATCGCAGGAGTAGGAGGCATATATTAACTTACCAACTGTTGTTCCACCCAGGATTTTAGTTGTGTGCACTTAATAGAGTCATATAACACTTGACAGAGGCAGTGATCTTGGTTGCATCTGTAAATGTAACAGCTACAGAATAGCTGTTACACTGGGCAGTTTAGAAACTCATGGCAGAAAATGGGGGTTCTTTATTTGGAGCCCAAGGAGATGTGACGACGTGGTGTGTGCATGCATTCTTTGGGGACGGGTCTTGGTTTTCATCAGATGTTCAAAGGGACCCAATAACTGCTGGCAGAATCCCAGTGTTTGCTAGTGGAGTAGAAAGCTATTTCTGTGGGTTTGTGGCGGAATTTTTTCCTTCTTCCCTGCCCCCCTCCACCCCTGCCCCCCTTTTCTCATTCAGTAACAGAACTAAGAAAAATATACTTTGGGGAGAGCAGTTATTTACTACGTGCAAGTTTATAGTGACTTTCAAAAAATTAAAAAAACAGCTGAACCTGTATGTGAAATTGTTTGTTGGAAATACTCAATCTATGTTGATTTTGGAAGTTTTTGCATTAAAATCAATAATTTAGTGGTGATTTTTTAAATTTCAGATATTTTTTAAAAAGCATGACTAGGAAGCTGATCATTAAATAAATTTCTATTGATTCAAATTATTAATTGAGTGCAGAAATTATTCATAAGGTAGTTTGTCCTTTCATAATGTTATTTGGAAAGGTGTAGATTTACTAAGTTTATTAAAATTTGAGGCTTTCTGAGTTTTTACAAGGCTAAAGAAAAGAGACAGTCTATGCAAATAACCTTAAATAAAATTATTTTTAATGTTAAGAACTCTCCTTCTTTAAAAGAAAAAATCTTAGTCATTTTTTGATAACCAAATGGCAGGAGCAACTTCTATTTTCTAGTGTAATGGGCATGGTAATGTGTAATAACCGCCTTGTTCTGAATAGATAACTAATCAGTATCTTATGTTTTTCTTAGGAATGGGCTGTTTCTGGGGAGCTGAGAGGAAATTCTGGACCTTGAAAGGAGTGTATTCAACTCAAGTTGGCTTTGCAGGAGGTTATACTTCCAATCCTACTTACAAAGAAGTCTGCTCAGGTAGGAAGGATTTTCTCTGTTTGTCACTAGGGTAAACTAGGGAAGGCTTGTCCCTGCTGGTGGGTGACAGGATTGTTAGGATGTAAATAAATTTTTTGTGTGTCTTCTCAAAAAACATGAAATGTAAATAAATAAGTAAATATATTTGTTGGCCTCCAACTTTATATTTTTAGAAGATTATATACTTGTTATGGTATATGTCATTTAGTTTTTGCTGTGGAACAACCATCCTAAAACATAGTGGCTTACAACAGTCATTGTATTAGCTTATGACTCTGCCAGTCAGCAGTTTAGGCTGGGCTCAGCTCGGTGGTTCTTCTGCTGGTCTCACCTGGACTGACTGATGTGGCTGCAGCCAGCCGGTGGGTTGCCCAGGGACTTGTTGGTCTAGGATGGCTTCAATCACATGCCTGGCATTTGGAGCTGGCTGCAGGTCAATGCTTGCTGTGGGCTGGGCTACTGGGAATGATGGACCCTATGTCCTCAGCACACTGGCTGGGCTAATTCCCATGGAGGTGGATGCACAGAACCCAGGAGCAGCAAGAGAGGGTTAGCCCCATTCTTTGGGTCATGTTTTCTATTGTCCATTTGGCCAGAGCAAGTCTCATGGTGAAGCCTAGAGTCACGGTGGGAGGGGCTTCCCAGAGGCAGGGATACAAGGACGTAGGGAGATGCAAAGAAATCAGGGCCCTTATGTAACAGCCTCCCATATGGGACAAACACATCACATGCCAGTCATGTTTTCCAGAGGGAAAAATGTTAAAAAGCCATGCTGTAATACAGGGATTGGCAAACTACAGCCCCTAGGCCGAATCCTGCTTGCTGCCTGTCTACGTAAATAAAGGTTTGTTGGAACACAGTCGTGCCTGCTTTTTCCATATTATTTATGAATGGTTCCAAGCCACAGTGGTAGGGTCGAGTGGTTGTGACAAAAACTGTGTGGTCTGCAAAGCCTAAAATATGTACTATCTGGCCCTTTGCAGAAAAAAATTTGCCAACCTCTGCTGTAGGCTAACAGGATAGGCAGATGCCCCGAGGGCAAATTCTAGCTTGAATACCAGATCCCTTCTCTGGATTTGTTTCTGGCCTTCAAGGATTTCCTTTACTTTCCTGCCAGCACAGGTAGCATTTACAACACATTTTTCCAAAAGAATATTTTATTTACCATCTTAAGAGGGAGGGTTTATCTAGGTCTGTAGACCACTGTATTGACAGAAATGGGATTTTAACAATATATCCACAGTTTTATCTCTCTAAAGTAAAGGCTTGCCTTGGGGTTATTCGTGGAGGATCCTCCGGCTCTCTGAGGGCACCGTGAAGGGTCAGGGGAGTTGGAGTGGGAGCTTGTCGAGTCATGAGCATGTTGATTTGTGTGCCACAATGTGAATTCTGATATTGAAATGAAATTTGAGCTGCACAACAATGAAAACATTATTAAAAATAAGCTTCTTGTTTTTCTTGCCTCTAGAGAAGGATTGATATATTCACATTGGTACTGAGAATGTGGACTATCGAACAAACACTTTAATGGTTACTCCATTGTGGTTTTTTTCTGCTTCTGTTTCAAAATTGAGCAAATGCTTATGCAGAGCTATAAATAGATGCAAATGAACCCAGAGTTGCCCAGGTGTATCCTCTCAAGTCTTAGGAATGGAAATAAACAGATTCCTTCCTGTGATTTCAGACAGGACTTAATGGCCTAAGAGAAAAAGGTTGCTAAGAAAACCTCCAAGTATCTACTGCTTATACCGTTATCTTCAGTGAGCAAAACATGAATAATAAATGTGGATATTGTGATCTCTTGCTTGCTCAGACTCCAGTTCAGTTCTTTATCTTAATAATAACAGCATAATAACTGCCATGTGTTGAACTCCTACTACGTGCCAGACATTGTACGAAGCACTTTTCATGTCCTTGCTCTTTTCCTAACAGTCCCACGAGGTATCTCAGTTTCTGTCTTCTACAAAGGGAGTGTTGAGGCTCCAGGAGGATAAGTAATTTGCCCAAGATTATCCACGGGAATCCTATCCCTCATCTGAGATTTACCCCACTGACCACGGTGGAAGCCACCCAGCTGTTCTCCACGCATCTATTCACACTTCCCTCCACCAAGCCACAGATTCTCTCCGTGTCTATCCCACCACTGTACTTTTGAATATATTGGTGTGTTTCTTAATGATCACTACAAGGAAAATACCAATGAATTTTTTTTGGTTTGTTTTTCTGATGATTAGAAGGAAAAAAGACAAAATCCTTTTAAGATACAGTTCATGCAGACAGCAATGGTGAAGTACAGAAATTACGGAGGTTGGTAAAGAACTCTCTGTTTGATACGAACACTACCTGCTAAGTTAGCGGTAGCATCAGGAAGCTTGGTTGTCATGGAAACTTATTCTTGATTGGAAAGAGATAGTTATAGTTTCACCCAGACATAGAAGGAGAGATGGTTTCTTTCCTCTGGCTTTTTTTGTTCTGATCATAAAAGAGAAAAACAAAAAGGCAGAGAGAAGCTGGGATAGAAAGGTCCCCATGGCACAGCCATGGTAAGAGTCTCAGATCCCAGGGTATGGCAAGGAAGGAGAACATATAAGTTCCCCAGCTAGAGTAATTACGGTAACCAGCTAATTATAGATTTTTGACCAAGGAGTGAGGTTGGGGAGGCAGAAAGCAGGTTACTCTGGCGGCCTCCCTTCTGAAGCCTCTGGTGCTCAAAGCTTTGCTGAACAAGCCAGCCCTGGAGGGGTCTGCCCTGAAAGAAAAAACACACAAAAAACAGAACCCAAGGCTCTGGTAAGGTGCTGGTAATTGCTGAGATTCAGTGTGAGAGAAATACTGGTCTATACTCTAGAATTTGCATCCATTTCAAAATCGCTTACTCCTGTGTTTGTAATTAAGTCTGTAGAACTTTGACCACAGCCTGTGAATATTTGTAAATGTTTTTATTTATTTATCTTTATTGTTCTGAGAAAAGATGCATAAGGGCCTGTGTTCATGTTCCTTATCTTGTACAGCAGTACACCTGAGCCTAAGGTACCATTTGGTTTCTTGCGGCAGGTGCCAGAATTATTGGGAAGGGGTTATCAGAATCTGCAGGCTAGCTTTACCACCCCCCCCCCCACAACCTGTCATGTGATGACACACATCAGAGCTTCCATAAGCATCATCTCTGCACACAGAGTGGCGACCACAAGTCGAGGAACCATTGGCTCGTTTGCACGCCCACTCTGCTAGTGGCCTTGACAGGAGATGAGTGAGCAAGCAGGTGGGTGGGTGTGTATGTGAGTGTGTCCAGAGAGGATGCACAGTCATGTCCAAGTGGTATTTCTGTGTGGAGATGGATGGGCCAGTGACTTTGACCCGAGCTGGAGTGTGATTAGGCACGTAGGAAGATGTATGGCTTCTAGTAAGAGCTAGAGATGAGGCCAACCCAGCAGTGACACATGGACATGTAAACAGAACATTCATGAGTGGATTCACTAATGGGTCTGTCATATGCTGGGCGATCCCCATCTCCCATGTGTGACTTGAGCCTGATGTACGTAGAAGACACAAGGGGATGATGGTCTCTTAAGAATTTGGAATAAAGGGCCCATTGGGAATGAAAGTATGGAATAAGCCTGTAACGAGCTGCAGTGGAGATAGGCAGTCACTTAGAAGAGAGATTGGTTTCCTGGTTGTGGGACTTCAGAATCACCCAATGGAATGCCCTGTCCATGTGAAAGGAAAAGTAGGACCTCAGCAGGAGATGGGTCAGCCGGATGGCCTGGGAGAGGGGAGGTCTTGGAGGCACCCTCTGGGGTGTTCTGGGCACATACACAGGGCCTGACACCACAGCACTTCTAAGTTGTAATGGCACTTGTAAGTTGATCCATACTCTAGAACCTTCTAGTCCTTTGTCCCACCCCCCCGCCCCCGTGGAGGTTGTTTCCAGAAGGAAGATGCAGTGAGGACAGGTCAGCCAGGCAGACAGTTCCAGTCTCCTTTCAAATTCAATAAAATGCCACTCTGAGATGTATATCTCAGCCTATCGTGAGTCTAGTCTACACGGGTCATTCTCTCCAAATTGGATTAACCTAGGGTTGAATTAAATGATAAAAATGGAATTTTGGACTTCAAAGCTGAGAACCAGAAGCCAGAACTCTGTGATTTCCCAAAGGCTGTGATTGCCTCCTTGCATTTCCCCGGAGATTGTTCATCCCTTACGTGTCCATAATCTCATTTAATCGTCTTTGAAAAGTGACCATCCTCCTGTAACAGCTGCTTACGCATCCCTTCCTCAGATTCATCAATCAACACTGAACCTATAGCTCATGGGCTGAGAAATGTGCATCTCCCTGTGTCTTTGGCCTGCATTCTGAGCCCTCTGAAGGCTGCTCCCCACCAGGTCTGCACCAGTCACCAGCCTCAGCTTGGATGCAGGGTGGCATCTCACGGCTGGCAGGCCGTTGTTGGGCCACCGTTTCTGCCATGTTTCCAGTCTGTTTCTAAGAGATGTGCTGAGAATTAATTGAAGTCTTACTGGCCACCATTCTATTCCTGAAATGACTTCCAAGGATTCCTCCATTCACTTGTGTTCCTTACAAGCTCAGTGTCGGCCTGGCATGAAGGAGCTCAGAGCCTGGAATGAAACAGCCATCAGGAGTTGAACTTCCATTCAGGCTTTCTTGAGGAAGTGAAACACACCATTTATTGGGAACGTACCACGTGCCAGACATCGCACCAGCAGCTGGAGAAGGTGTTTTATGATGTGATGCCGAATACCAGTAGTCCCTGTCTCCCAGAACTCTCCTCTCTATAGTTATGAAGCTTGATTTTTCTCATTTGTTTTGAAGAGTTGGACTTACCCAGTTTTCAATTTACACACACACACTCGCACACTCCCTCACACAGTTGTTATGCAAACCAACTGATTAACTGGCATGCTGTAGCTTTCCTACATAGATTTTAGAAGTAATTGAGCTATTCACTTTTCTGAATACCCTGATAGAGAATTATTCTTACATTTTGTAATAACGACCATACAGATGAAAATATGAAAAGACATTCTGCAATGGGTAAGCATTCTGGGTTAATTTCAGTGCATTAGCCTAATACACAAATACCCCATTTCTGGCAAGAAAACCCAGGATGTTCATTCACTGGGTAATATCTTTTCGCATTTTGCTTACAGATGTTCGGAACAATTCTGTGTTTATTCATCTATTCAAAAGCTTGTAGAAATCTGCACAGCCAAGTGGCACTGAAAGCAGCAGCACGAAAGAGACTGCACAACTTCTCATGGGTGAAGTCCGCACAACTGCCATGAAGACCTGTGGCCTGCACACATTGTGTACCAGCAGGGTGCTCTGGGCGATTGTCAGGTGCACTGCTCAGCAGAGGTCCCAGCAGGATCCTGGGTCTGGGAGGAGCAGAGCGTGAGCCTTGTGGGACCCTCTAGAGGTGGTGGTGCCCAGGGCATTTCATGCCCGAGCCTCAGTTTCCTCTCTTGTAAAATGGGAGCAGTGTTGCTCTATGAAGCCAGTAGAGTTGTGGTTGGGTTCTCACTGGAACATAAAACGGTTTCAGGTCAGAGGTGGTCTAAAAAGTCTAGGACACGCGCTCTCTGTCACTCCAGCTCTTGGGCACTTTAGCGTGGTGGGTCAGAAGCATTGCATGGCGGGGGTGGGCTCTGCCTCCAGCATGCGGGACCATTTTCTTTTTCTCTTACATGTTCTTTGTAGGTCATATCCACCCCCTCCCCAAAAGCCTGCTGTTATTTCCTTGATGCTTAAGAGCTCTAACTAAGCATTGAATAATAATCCCCCAATCATATAAAGCGACTAGTACACTTTTTTTCTGTTTGACTTAATTTCTGAAGTGTCTGGGTGGAAGTGCATGTCTGTGTATCTTGCGTGAGATTAATGACTCCATACTTTTTCAAAGTGGGGGTGAGTTCTGCGATTAGCGAGTTTTATCAAGCAGTGTACAGCTCTTTCTAAATTCCTTGCAGACTGCATTAAATCTCTTTTTAGTGTATAGTTGGTCTATTGCACTCATGACAATGTCAGTCAGGGTAAATTACTAAGTTATTGACATGTCCCTGAAAATGCAAGAATTCTGGTGCTCTGTTCTTGCTATAAGCGGTTTGACTGCTTTTTGTTCCTCTTATTTTAAAATTGGGCCTTGAGCTTGTAGCAGGCAGGATAAAAATGCTTCTCTCTCTCAAACCCACAGCAAGAAAGCAAGCTTTGACGGCAGGGCCTCTTGACTCCTAGCTATGACCCCAGGGTCAGAGACCACTCCCCCACCCAGCCCATCCCCCCTCAGCCCCATCCATGAGCTGTTCAAGACAGATTAGTTCAGTAAATGGACCCATTGCCCAAATGCACAAAATACAAGTAATGGGAAAACAGCTGGTTTTGTTTTTTCTAAATCTCAATCACGAGAAGCAAGAAGCCTGGTTTCCTGAAAAGCAGCTGTCCTCTGCAGGGCTGACATTAGGAGTCCCCAGGGGCATGGGTCATGGGGAGGTCACAGCATTTCAGACCCGGAAAGGACTCTAATCATCTCCTACCTAGTCCAATGGCTTTCAAACTGGACAACCATAAAACCCTCAGGCTCCAGAAAGGTGCCGCAGGGCTTTGACCAGCAGCAAAGTGTTTGCATCAAATAACAAAGACTTTCGCTGCCTGGAAGACCCATTCGCAGCTTTCAGATGCATTATGTATTGGGATCCTGACTACCATTTCATTTGAACAAGTTCTTTGAAATGTTTGAAAACCATGGAGACCACTTTCTTTGCCAGTTAAGGAAGCTGAGGCCGAGCGAGATCGAGTGATTTCTGAGAGACAGGCTGAATAGAGGTGAAAATGTGCTCATCTTGCAAGGGCACAGTGTGGCTGGAATCCCAAAGGGAAGTTAACATCTTGCATCCATCCTGCCCTTCTGGGTGAGGTCAGCAATCAAGGGTTCAGAGTGGGTAGTGGCTTCTGAGTTTGAAATGTTGAGATTTCAAGAGAGCAGTATTTTTGTTGGTTAGTTCCTGCCTAATAGTTCTGTTAGGATTTTTTATTTTCCAGAATTGAGCTCTGGGGTTTTCTCATGGATAGTTCCTGTGTCTGCTTGGTGCTCCAGGTGCTGTCTGCTTCAGCTGGGGGAAGAGGCGGGGAGTGATAATAAAAAGCCTGCAGGAGCCCCTGGACTTGGAATAGAAAGGAAACCTCTGCTTCCCCCCTCACTGCCCTTCAGAGCCCCCACAGATCGGCTCCCTGGCCTAGCTTGTGGACCCCAGATTCTGAAGCATTCGGACAGACAGTCTGCAAATTGATCTGTCCTCCCAGTATGGCCTGCAGATCTTATGTGTAATAACCTGCTACATGTAACTTCAGTTTGCAGTGAGTAAGGGGATGACATGGTGATAAGTAAAATTTACCTTCGCTAGGTGTCGCTGACTTCAGAGTGGCTTTCTGTAAGCGCATAGGGCCTTTATCCGCGGGCCCTGACATGAAAATGGCTATCCTGGGGCCTCCTGTGCAGTGTCTAGACAAAACCACGTGGTCTCATTCTCATGCAGGTATTTCAAAGTTCCCAAAGTCGAAATCAAATAGACACGAACGCATTTTGCTGGAGATATTTTGCGTTTGCCTAAATATTTAAATCTAGCATTAGATGCCAGAGAGGATGAGGATTTTCCTAAGCTCCAGAGAGCCAGAGGCTGGCAGGAACCAAACAGGAGGCACCTTTTGTCCTCAGACAGCAGAAGCAAGCACTTGGTGCCTTTCCTTCTCATTGGGTGCAGTGCCAGAGACACCAATTATGTCAGTGTCTGGTCTTTGTCATTTAAGGTGAGGGTTGGGTGAATTTTGATGGTTTGTGGATTCTCTGAAGACTACTGCATGTGCTACATATTCTTCACATGACCTTGATATTTTAATATTCTCCAGCTTGTTTGGCTGTTCAATCCACCCCTGTCCCTGAACAGTTTAAATCACAGCTAGGGAGCAGGTGCGATGGTCAAACGTCAACAGACTTTAAGTAGTTAAATGTGTCAGTGTTTCAGCATTTTTAATGGTAAGATTCGAATAGGCCATTTAAATGGAAAATAAATTAAATGGAAAGGAGCAATAATAAAAACGTCCTTTATACCCATCTAACACTAGAAATACGTTATTCTTTCATTGTTCCAGGATTATATTTTCAAAGACTTGGAAGGGAGAGGAAGAGGAATTTGCTATAGCAAGCGCTTCTTAAAACGTAATTGCAAAAGTGGTTGATGAATATGTCTGCACTGATATTTTCAAATCACGTGCAGTGGAGCCATAATGTAATACGAAAAAATGACCTTATGGGGGGTTGAGCTTCTCTAGGAATTTTATGTGATATGCTGAGTCTTAATTAACTTCATAATGACTGACAATTTTTAAAGCCTCAGAATAAGCTCTCTTTTCTTTTTTTTTTTTTTCTCCTATTACATTAAAAATAAATATCCGGGTCAATTACTGCCCCATCTGCCAAGTGAAATTGCTACAGGAGGGACTCATATGGGACAACAGTCGCCCAGCATGTGAGTGGAGCACCCAGGTGGGGGTGGAGCTGCTTGGGAAGAGGGCCTTGCCGGCCAGGGCTGCAACTCCCCTGGGCCTGGGGACCCTTCATCAGCCACCAGGGCCCCTCAGCTATGGGAGAAGCTTTGTTTAACAAATCCCAGCCTCTGATGTATGGAATTGTGGGGTCTCTCAGGGAATGTCATGGAGAGAGCTGACTTCGGCGTCTCCAGCGTTTGAAAGTGGGAGCTGGCGTTGTGTGTCTGTGTTGAGCCTTTTACGTGTGGTTGTCACCTTCCTCTTGTCTCGACCTTTCCTCTTCCCCCTCCCCCACCCCTTCCCTCTTTTTCTCCTTCTTTCCTCTAGCTAAGGACAGTTTGGTTTACTCTGGTTTATTATTATAGCGCTTTAAAAAAAATCATAAGAACTGGTGACTTAGAACATCGGACATGCATTAGGTTTAAGCTCTCAACAGATATTGCAGTAGAAGTTTGTATTAATTGCTAGCTTGTAATCCACAAGACGTTTCACATGCTGAGCTTCGTCACAGCACTGGGAACGGGACAGCGTTAACACCCCCACTTAGAGAGTGCCGAGACAGAGAGGAAGTCTCCCCATGCTGTGTCACCTGGCTAGAGGCATCTGCCGTCTCTGGTGGCGTTTCTTTTGAAAACAAAATGGTTTGCATTTTAGACTTTCCCCTTTAAGCTTTTCCTTCAGTCATTTCCAATAAATACATTCTCACATGCCCTTCTTGAGCATTTTGGGATACTTAAAAAATGTTAAGTAAAGCTGCTGAGATTCTTCTAGGAATAAACTATAAACCATTTGGAAGTGGTTTATAAAAATGTCCAGTGCTCTGGAACCTTTTATTCATTTATTTTATTTTTACTTATTGAAACATAATGGATTGTACATATCTGTGGGGTACAGTGTTGAATCTCCACGCCTATGTGCAGTATGCGATGAATCAGGATAGTTAGCATATTCAGCCTCACACAGTGTCATCATTTTTTGTGGCCCTTTACTAGTTTCTCGCTAAACCCTTTCCCACCTCTGGTGGCCTCAGTTCTGTTCTTTCCTTTTGAAAGTTCAAAAAATTATTGTGATTGTTGTATCTTTCTTTCTTTTTAAAATTTCTTCTTCTTATTTTTTAGCTCCCACTTATAAGTGAGAACATGCGGTGTTTCTCTTTCTGTGCCTGGCATATTTCTCTTAATATAATTTTCTCTAAGTCATCCATGTTGCTGCGAATGGCAGAATTTCATTCTTTTTGATGGTAGAGTAGTATTCCATTGTGCATATATATATCACCTTGTCCTTATCTGGAATGCTTTATGTGAACTTGAGCTATGGATACATGGGATTTCTTTTTCTTTAGTTGAGTGGACCTTGGATGTCATCTCTTCCAGTAATTTTTGAAACTTTTATTAAGCATTAGAATCTTTTCTCCAGACAGAAGTTTTGCACAGAAGTCTAGTATCTAAATTGCAGTGTCTGAGATGCTCTGATTGGAAGAGGGGCTCCCCCTGCATAGTCCTCATTGTTTTGGCCCTGTAGGTGCCTCCTTGAAACTCATGAGGGGCCCAGTCTGTAAAGCAGTTGAGGACCAGGGACAACTTTGCTCTGGGCTGAAACCCAGGAAAGTGAGAAGCCTTCCACAGCTCATAAACACCTGTGCCTGCTGTAAGGATGTGCACTGGATGCTTAGGGAAATCCACAGATTTTCAAGGAGGCCATCAGAGAGGATGCTGGAGGGCTCAGGAAGGGACCTGCTCATGTGCAGTTCCTGGTCTTGTAGCAGGTGACCAGAGCACCAGGTCTCCCAGTGCCTAGTGCTCCTGCCACTGTCTGGTCCAGCTGCAGCTCCCTGAATGTATTTATCTTAGAGCGCTCCCTCCCCCACAGTCTTGGGAGGTGGAGCTCTTGGCTGCTGTAGCACCAGTGCTTCTGTCAGCAGACCTGCTTTGCTCTGCAAGGGTGGGTTGACAAAAAGCCAAAAGTGCCTGAATTTGTGTGTCTTTGTGCACAAGAAAAAAAATCCATCACCTTGTGTAAGGCTTGCTCGTTTGTGTTTGATAGGTGGAAAGTGCGCAGGTGGCTGGTGGTCTAAGTTCTCAGGGGAAGGTGTCTTCTCTGTCCATGGATGCTTGTGTTCAGATGGCAGGTGTCCATGTGTCCCCTTCTGTGGGGCAGGCATCTTTGTCTGTTCACCCTTGAGCTGAGGCTGTTGTTCCTTGGAGGTTCAGTTCTGCAGGGGTGTTTCCTATGGGATTCCTGACTTTGGGGGCCCTTAAGCTTTATCTTCTATGCTCTTTCCCCAGCCTCAAATGGCTCCCAGAATAGTTTCAGAAGAAACTCCCCGAGCTTTGGAGTTGGCTGGGGCACGTTGTGGCATGGCACTTGTTGTCAGGAGCTGATGACACTATTTCCCCAGGCTTGGGGTGGCTAGGAACAGGCCTGAACAGACAGAAGCCTTCAAGTGACATGGAGGGTTGTCAGGCAGCCTGGAGCAAAGAGAAAGATGATAGGCCCTCTCTAGCTCTACGTTGAGCAGTGTAGTGACATATGGAGTACCCTTACCCCAAGAAAATTTGACATCAGAGACCTTGGGTCTCAATGCAGTAGGCAGCTTAGGCACTCCGCTTGCCCACGTGTTCTGCTTTGCTTGTGTCTATAGGCCTTTTTCACTTATTTTAAATTAGTGCACCTCTGTGACCTACCTTTTGAGTGCAGATGTTAAGTACCTACAGTTATATCTCAATCTTTACACTAGTTTCTCAAGGCTTTGATGAGAAGTAGAGTCTCATTTAGAAAGGGACTTGCTTTGATCCAAAAATTCAGTCTCTTACCTCGGACATAATTTTATTTTTCTGACTGGACACACTTGGTGGCAGGGAGCTCTAGCCAGATCAATGCTGTGAGCATAAGTCTTTCTTGTTTAGAAGTAGGAGGGAGATGCTGAGATTGCCAACTGCTCGTTTTCATGGCCTTTACATGTGAGCTTGTGTGAGGAAAATACTGGCTAATATTTTTGAGTGCTTCCCAGGTGCCAGGCATAATTCTAAATCCTTTCCATGTAACATCTTCTTCAATTCTCATAACGTCTGAACGGGGTGGGTGTGCGCGTGTGCGTGTGTGTGTGCTAGCATGCCCATTTTAAAGCTAGCAGACCGAGGCACAAGGAGATGATCTGATTGCCTAAACCTACATGATTAGTGATCAGCAGAGCTAGAATGGACACATTGACCGTCTATGTCTAGAGTCCTTGCTTTTAACTACTGTGCTGTGTCTCTGAAGCAGAATGAGAAAGTACAGGCAGGTACAATGAAAAGAACTCAATTTTCAGGATGTTACACCTTCCCAAAATAAGAAAAACAAAACGCTCAACTGAAACTGGCTGGGCTAATTGTGAAGCAGGACTTGTTATTATGTGAAGGCTCCCCTTTCACTGGATCGTATTTCCCTCGAGGGTAGGCACTGTCTTTTCATCCCTCTACTCCTGTAACCTACAGCAGTGCCGTGCACACAATGGGCACCCAATCAGTGTGATTGAACAGAGATGTTAGGTATCCTCACCTACAAGCGTACTTCAAAAAGTTCGTGGGAAAATGGAATTAAAAGATAATACGAATCTTTCCATGAACTTTTTGGATTACCCGTGCATGAAATGAGGCAGTGCCCAAGGACCCAACTGGAAAGTCTGGGAAAGGCCCTGGAACACTCGTACTAGGCCCTGAGTACCGCTTCCTGATTAGCAGAAGAATCAGAAAACACTGTGAGAAGAGTCCAAAGACTCTTCTAAGTTCTGACCAGTATTTCCCTTCTCACAGGGGGCAACTCTTTCTGGGTGGTTTGGAGAGTGGAGGTCTGGATGAAACCAGGCTTTGACTCAGATTGTTCAGCAGAGGCCTCTGCGAATTATTTAAGAAATTTTAAAAAGTCGGATATACATGTCCGTCTGTTGCCTTCGACCCTGCCAAATCTAGTGAAGTTCTCAATGCCCTGAGAAAAAATGGACTTAGATGTACGGCCACTTATTGGTAAAGATGAATGAAATTTAAAACTTCAGTGTCCGTTGGGCTGTAGCAAGGTGACACAGTTTATCACAGACAGTCTCTGCTCCAGAAGCCAAATAAAGACAATTTTACAGTTTTTGGAGTTTTCTCTACACATTGAGCCTATAAAATGAAATCCACGTACATGAAGAAGAGTTAATTCACAGACTGAGGAAAGGAATGTTGTTCATAATCAGAGTCAGATGGTAAAAGTTATGTGCTTCGTGGTGAAGCCAGGTGTTTAGGGAACCCCTGTCATCCTCCTGTCTGTAGAGATATGCTGCTCTCTCTCTGCTCCCATGGTGGGATTCTCCCTCACTCTGTCCCTTCCTAGATCTATTGAGTACTTACAGGTGGGAAGCATCCCTCTGGGTATTTGGGAAAATTCAGAACACAGTGTGTTGAATGTTCTACTCCCGGAGTGTACACTGTGACAGGGAATGCAGCACTGGGGGAAGGAGGTCCAGGTCTTCTTCAGGTTTGAGGCATGGTGTTTTTTCCACCTGGATCTTCTCCTCTGTACCTCTGACTTTACCTTGCTGACTGGGGCTGCTGCTGTCCTGGCCTTTCCCTTTGGGTGTATCGTGTCACCCTGCTAGCGGTGCTCCTGACTTCAGCTCTGTCTGCCACACCCCCACCTGCAGGCCTCACTGATGGGGGTCCTGTTGCCCATGCTCCTGTTTGGTACATGATTTCTGACAACCTCAACACAGAAGCTCCAGAGAAGGGACCTGGGCCTGTCTCCCTGAGAAGCTATGAGACACAGCAGTTCTAGGAAAGAAAATACCTCTGAGTTATGTAGGTTTGTTTCTGATTTGGACTGGAAATAAATGCTGCCCAGCCTAAATGGATGGACAATAACCAGATGATCTGTCAGAATAAAAGGCAAAGAGCGAGAAGAGATGAGCAGCTGTGTGTAGGTGAGCTGTGCGTGAGCCAGGCTCTCTGTAATTTGCGCTGGTTGCAGTGGAATAAAAGCATGACTTCTGGGTGAGGAGTCACTCTGACAAGTACCCAGGGGCTGTTGGACACCTCCATTCCTGGGCCAGCTGTCCAAGGCAGCATTCTGGTGGGTGATGAAAGTGGAGTGAGAAAACTGCAGAAGTACAAGATCGATGGAATGGAGAGGGGGCAAAGTTTCCACAGATGGGGGAGGGTGAGGGGAGAGAGAGAGGAGACATGAAAAGACAGTGCTACATTGCGCACACATGCGAGTGAGGCTGCCCACAGTGTCAGCAAGTGCAGATGGGCTGGCCACATCGCCCGCAGGTAGGGCAACAGATGGACAGTCTATTGCATAAATTGAACACCTAGGGACCACATGTGCCCACTAGGAAATCCAAGGACGTATCATGTTGACCCAGCGATAACATACCTGGGCAGAGGTAGGAAGAGGGTACTACTCCTGGTCTGAAAGGGAGTGGAAAAAGCAAGTGAAATTCAACAAGGAAATAAAGGAAATTTCATTGTGTTTGTATGTGTGTATTTTTTAAGACTTGCTTTTTTGGTGAGAGGACTTATCTTAATTCATCTTTGTTAGACCTGACTAATTATGTCACTTCTGAATGTTGTAATCATATGACATTCAGAGCATTGAATGTCATATGCACATCCGGATACTTGACATATATGCAAAATACATCTGAAATAAATTTTCTTAACTGAAATTTTACTCTAAGCACAAAGTGCAAAATAATAACTTTCTTAGAAGTAGTTAATTATAGAAAGTGGTTCAGTTTTCAAAATAAAATGTAAAATACTTGTAGAAGATGGAATCAATATTTAAAGCCAATGTATTAAACTAGAACAAAACCCATTCTCTCTGGCTATACTGAGGTCACTGTCATAGGGCACCACAAGAGCTAGCATCTGCTCTGGTGGTATCGATAACCTTTTCATTTGATGGTAAAATGGATGAGTTGGGCTGCATTTAAGTTGCTACCTGTTCAATGTTTTTATATACATTTAGTAAATGTACAAATTCACATTAGGAGTTCTCCTTTGAAAGCTTTTAAAAATTAATCACCTACCATTGAAAGTCACTGTGCTGGGGCCAGACAGCAATGAGCCGCTCAGACTCAATTCTGTCTTCAGGGTGTACAACTGCTGCTTTTTAAAAAAATAGACTTTAGTATTTAGCTCAGTTTTAAGTTTATGGAAAAATTAAGCAGGAAGTACACAGAGTTCCTGTATTACCCCTTCCCCCTGCGTTCTTTTCACCTATCCTTAACGTCTTGCATTAGTGTGGTACATTTGTTATAATTGATGAGCCAATATTGATACGTTGTTATTAACTAAAGTCCATAGTTTACATTAGGATTCACTCTTGCTATTGTACATTCTATGGGTTTTGACAAATATATATTGATATGTATCCGCTATTAAAGTATCTTACAGAACAGTTTCACTGCCCTAAAAATTCCCGGTGCTCACCTGTTTATCCCTTCATTTCTGCAAACCCCTGACTTTTACTATCTGTGGTTTTGCCTTTTCCAGAAGGTCGTGTAGTTGTAATTGTATAGTACGTAGCCTGTTCAGATTGGCTTTTTTCACTCAGCAATATGATTCAAAGTCATCCCATGTCTTTCTGTGGCTCGACAGCTCTCATCTTTTTATCACGGATTGATTCTCCGTTGGGTGGATATGCCACAGGCTGTTTATCCACTCGCCTGTTGAAAGGCTTTGCAATTGCTTCCAGTTTTTGGCAATTATGATTAAAGTGCTATGAATTTTCATATGCAGGTTTTTGTGCGGACATGCATTTTCAGCTCATTTGGGTAAACATCTAGGAATGCGGTCGCTGGGTTGCATGCTAAGGCTATGGTTAGCTTTGTGAGAAACCGCCAGACTGTCTTCCAAAGTGCTTGGACCATTTTGCCACCAGCAATGAGTGAGATGCTCCTCATCCTCGCCAGCATTTGGTGCTGGCAGTGACGTGGGTTTTGGCTGTCCTAACAAGCACGTAGTGGTACCTCGCCCTTACGGCAGTTTGAGATTCCCTAGTGGCATATGACGTGGAGCATCGTTTCATGTGCTTATTTGCCATTGGTGTATCTTCTTGGTGAGGTGTCTGTTCAGATCTTCTGCCCATTTTTTAATTTGGGTTGTTTGATTTCTTACTGTTGAGTTTTAAGAGTGTTTTGTCCTTCATCAGATATGTGACTTGAAAATACATCCCCTGGTCTGTGGCTTGTCTCTTTGTCTCTTAACCGTTTCTTTCACTGAGCATCTGTCACTTTTTAGGTGCTTGTGTCAGGCCCTGGAGGACAGAGTGGTTCTGGGATGGGGGCCTTGAGCCTGCTCTGAAGGCTCTGCTGCTCTGGATGCTCTCCCGGGAGCCAGCAGGACTGTGCTGTCTCTGTACCCTGGCACTCATGCTGTTCTTACCCATTTGCTCCTGTTGACCTAGACACTGGGCTGTACCCATGGTGTTGGTCTCTCCTTTTGTTGCCCTGGTCATTTAGTGCTCCCAGTGACATTAGGCACTGCCCTGGCTGTACACCCCATTACCTGGCTGTACACCCCATTACCTGGCTGTAGCTGTCACCATGGCTGGTGCAGATCGGGCATCTGCCTACTGGCTTTGTCTGTGACTACTCATCTTGACCCACCCTGAGGCCTACTGTCTAGAAAACTTATTGTATTTTCAGTGTTGATTATAAAACAAGTTTTAAGTTGGGTGTTCATTGCTTTACATGGCTAAACCCAAACTCTTTGTTACTCTTACCCTCAAATTCTCTTTCTGAATTTCTCATTTCTTCCAGTAATGGCCTCGCCATTCTCATGGCAACTCAGACTGTCCATGATGGGTCGTCTTTGCTCTATCCTTTGCCTTCTTCACATGGGGGCAATCAGTGGCTCGTTTTCAAACCGCAATCCTTTAATGCCCACCATTCACTCTGTCAAAGGGCTTGGGTTCTTCCACGACAGAAAAAGAAGCTACGTTATCCCAGTAATATATGTATGTATGTTGAGGCATTCTGTTAATGCTGTGTATGTTTTTATGAAAACCCTGATGATGTGACAACCTCTGAGAGCCTTTTCAGTGCTGAAATCTGGAAAGATTCTTGGGCTTTTTTTTTTGTTTTTTTAAACACTGGGATGCTTCTCAAGTCTCTCCTCTTTTTCATTCCAGCTGTTGCCAGCGTGGATCTGGCTCTGATTCTGCGCTGGTCCACTGAAGCTCAGGGTGAGGCTCCTGCTCTGGGTCTTTCTGAAGGAAAGCCTGCCTGAGTAGGGGACTAAGGTGGAGAGAGCCAGGTGGCTTTTCAACCCATCTTACAGTCAGATCTTCACAGCATGATGTATTTGAAGTGAATTCCTAAAATAGCTGATGCTCTTAGTAATCAAATATGGATTTACAAAACACATTATTAAACTAGCTTTTGTAATTTTAAAAGCTTTGTCATTTGCTTATTCACATCCTGCCTTCCTCCTCTTCCCTCAGATAAATAATGATTTGACCATATTTTTCTTGTACTTTAAAAACTATTTCTTCACAAACTTCAGGTCTGTGTGTCTGCTGTCATGAAAAGTATATTTCACTTTAATAAGCTGATGGTTTATTCTAATAGAGGAAACAAAGACCCTCCAGATTTATATTATGGGATAACTTCAAAGCTTTTACTAAAGAGCTGCTCTCCTGAAAGCCAGTCTTTTGCAAGACCCAGGTGAATTTTACATTGCCTTCTCAAACTGTAGCTGTGTCACTGAGTCACTGCTAAAATGGCCTTCCCCTCACTTCCAGTAGCTTATGAGAACTACAGCTACTAGCATATAGCATTTCACTTCATATAATATTATGCCATCTCCTTAATTGTCCAAAACAATCTTATCATTGAATGCAACTATTATAAATAACATGCACATAGCTTAATTGTAAGATATATTTGACTCCAAGTTTTATTAGATGCTCAGCATTTTATCTTTTTCAAAGTTTTCTATTCTGCAACTTTTCCACACACGTTTCAACTCGTTTGTTGGATCTATGGCGGCTTGGGCTGGAGGTGGAGTTACCAGGAAGAGGTGCTGCTGGTGGGGCCTGGGTGGTACAGTGGGGAGCTGGCTGTGGGCTGGGCCTGAGCTGCCTGGACAGACAGCAGTGGACAGGTGGGCTTGACTAAGGGTACAGCTGGAGTGTCCAAGGTAAGGAAGGTAGAGGACAAATGGGATGAAGGTTGCCTTCTGGGTATGGTCTTAAGATTAAATGTCTAATTAGAGAGAAAGCTTTGGTTGTGGTGAGTGGACTGGGGATAGTCCTGCATATCAGGTCGAAGAAGCTAACCTGGGAATAACCACCGAGGTCAGTGCGGAGGGTACTGGGAAGTCATTTGAATAGAAAGATGGGCCCATTTCTTGAAGAGATTGAATGTGAGCCGGAGGGGGCACGTGGGATCATGGGGGCCAAACAGGGCTGTGAAACTATAACCCATCTCTGTGAAGGTGCTGCCACTGGAGCTGGAGCCAAGCTGATATTCTGGTGAGTCAGAGTGGCTACTGGGATTAGGTCAGGACAAATGGAGGTTTTGTCTTTGATTCAGGAAAGCTGGAACATAATTGAGGGCTGTTGGTCACTTTCTACCTGTGGCTGATCGAATGCCGTGTGTGAATATCCTGGTGTTTTAACCAGTTAAGTCCTGGAGGTAGGAGAGGCCAGTCCATATTCCAGAAATCAGACCAGATGCTATGGTGCCATGAGTCTGGCTGGAGGAGGGCCTGGACGTATGCAGATGGTGGCAGGAGAAGAGAGAGGACAAGGGCACAGGTGGGGCTGGAGCAACCATACGGGGTCAATGTTGATCTGGGCTCCTGGAGGGTATGTGGTACACACAGGTCCCTGAGCACTGGATAGCAACTCAGGTGGGACAGGTACATGACTGGGGCTTCTGGACAGCAGTCCACTCTGGGGCACATACCAAGTGTAATGACTGCTGGGAAGAGTGACCTCTGATCTGCTTCCTGTCACTGTAGATGAGTTTGCATTTTGTAGAATTTTTAATGGAATTGTACAGTATGTACTCTTTCATGCCTGGCTTCTTACATTCAACTTAATCATTTTTGAGATTCATCCATTTTATTTGGTATGTGTCAATAGTTCACTCCTTTTTATTGCTGAATAGTGTTCCACTGTATGGACAGACCACCAATTCAACTGTTGGTGAGCATTTGTGTTATTTTCAGTTTGGGGCTATTAGAAATAATGCTTCCATAAACATACATGTACTAGTCTTTGTGTGGATACACACTTTCAGTTCTCTTCAATAAACACCTAGAAATGGAATGACTAGGTTGTGTGGTAGGTGTATATTTAATTGTTAAAGAAATTGCCTATATCCCATCCAATGTGTGAGAGCTTCTGTCTCCTCACATCCTCACCAGCCCTGGTGTGGCCAGTCTTTTTACTGTTAGTGATTCTAGTAGGCGTGTAGAGGTGTCTCTTTGTGGTTTTCTCCTGCATTTCCCTAATGGCTAAATGATATTGAATATTTTTTTTTTCATGCTCTTACTTGCCATCTGTACATCTTCTTTCATAAAGTGTCTGTTCAGATCTTTGGTATGTTTTTTATTGGGTTGATTATTTTCTTATTTCAGAGTTTGAGAGCTCTTTATGTGTTTGGGACAAGAGTCCTTTATTAGCTGTTTGATATGCACACAAGTCTGTGGCTGGTCTTTGTGCTTTTTTCAGAGTGTTTTTCAAAGAGGAGAAGTTCTAAATTTCAATGAGGTCCAGTCTATCAATTTATCCTTTTATGGATCATACTTTTGTGTCATATCTAAGAAATCTTTGCCTAACTCATATTCATAAAGATTTTCTCCTATTTTTTTCCCAGAAGTTTTACAAAGTGGTTCATTTGTTGTGTGATTCATTTTGAAGTAGTGTTTGTACATGTAGTCTTTGGACATATGTGCAGTATGGTAAAAGGCATGTGGTCTCTACCCACAGATGGAGACAGGAGTCTTCCACCAGCACCATTGTATTAAGTACAGAGGTCAGCCATGCATTATATACATAAAACAGTCAGAAAACCACGAACATATACTGCCCCATTTTCATAATATATTTAATGCAAGAACAATAAGGTCATTGAGGGTAATCAGTGGTTTGTTGTATTCTTTTTTTTTTTTTTTTAAAGATGACCGGTAAGGGGATTTTAACCCTTGACTTGGTGCTGTCAGCACCATGCTCTCCCAAGTGAGCCACAGGCCGGCCCTTGTATTCTTGATTATAGTTTACTATACTTGTTGATATGGACATGGATGGAGTAAGAAATGTGCCCCCCCCCATTTAGTGGGAACCAGTGAAGTTCCAGCCTCCACTTCACACCTCGTCAACAGCAGTGACTGCGTGTGGCTTACCCACGCCATGCTCACCTGGCCGTGGTAATTACAAGGCTTTAGATCTCCTGGAGAGGACACAGTGCTTAATCGTGGGCGTATGTCTCTGGACGGCTATCCCACGCAGCGTGAGTGCGCTCTCTGCCACTCGCTCATAAGAACAGCCGGGAGGGAAGTGTGTTTGGGCTCTCACAGTGAGGGCCTGGTGGGAGGGGGGCTGCCAACGTTGAAGAGAGCAGCTTGTGGACAGCGAAGAGGTGGCATTGGAAAGATAGGATAGGGTGCTGTAGGGGTGTTTTTTTAAAAAAAATTTTTGTGTTTGCCCTTGTAATTATTGGAGGAGGAGGGGATCTTAGCAGCACCCTGTTGACCGTAATTATCCAGGGTTGGTTCCACGCTGCAGTGACCCAAGACTGGAGCTGGTCATTCCATCCCTGGCAGTTCCTCATGGGTCCTAGCATTCCACCTTCCAGTGTTCTTCTGGCCCCGGAGGTGTGCTTGCTTTCCAGAAAGCAGTAGAGATACGAGGGTACTTCAGAAAGTTCATGGAAAAATAGAATGAAAAGGTGGTACAAATCTTTCTATGAGTTGATTGAAGCACCCTTGTTTGTAGAGAAGCACACTGGAACTGGAGTCAGCAGATGAAGTGTTTGCATTCTGACAGTCCCTTACACCTGCCACCCGGGGACCAGGGGCGAGTCATTCAGCTTCTTCTGGCACCAGTGTCTTTATCTGCCCCACAGGGAGAAGAGCATGTGTCTGGTGTACTCATGACTCTGGGAGGGTGCTCACAAGTGTAGGGCCATGTGCTCTTCCATCTTCTATGCAGGACACATCACCTGCATGTGTTCTTTTGGGGGCACCAGGAGAGTCAACATTGTCGCCTCCTCCAGGGGCATTCCCTTACCAGTCCTCAGACCCTGAGGCTGGGCTGGCTTTTTGCTATGCCCCAGTCGTCCCCTTGTGTATTTCCCTCATTGTGCATCCTATGTCACAGTGGCCATCTGTCCCCTGCCTAGAGCAGGACTTTCTTCAGGGTGGGACCTCTAATTCATCTTATAGCCCCAGTGCCGTTTAAGGAGCATTTGGTGAGTAAACGACTAAAAGTGTCAATCTGAAGACGAGCAGGACAGTCCTGGTGTGAAGGGCATTCGTAGCCCAGTGACAGGGTGGACATGCATGTGACTAACTGCAGCTCATTGTCCTAACTGTGACAAGTGACTTGTTCATTCCTTTTTAAATGAAGTGGGCACCCTCCATTCTCATCTAATAAAATCACTTTCATTGGCACTCAAGACATTTGGGTGGAAAGTGTGTTGCTGAAAAATAGTTTCTAGAAGGAGCAGAAGAGATAAGGAGAGACATCCCACCTCCTCCCGGCCCCACTTGTCTGTAAGTTGTCACTTTGCATGGAGCCTCGTGCTCCACTCCCTGGATGAGGGTCAGCCCCTCATTGAACGTTACCGCAGCTCCATCCTCCTCCATTCTCACACTGATTGTCTGTTTAACGTCTGCCTCCTCTCTCCCCAGCATCTGGAACAGTGCCTGGCATACAGTAGGGTCTCAGCAAGGTGCTGTGGGATGATAAAACATTTGCTCAGACAGGTTCTGCACCATAAGGAATTGAAAAACTAAACAAAACTCTGGCTTCAAGAATTTTAAGGCCGCAAGTTCTTCTTTCACCACCAGGGGATCTTAGTATGGCTGTGAGACCCGCTATTCCTTTGGAGCAAGGCCACAGGCTGATTTTTTTGATGGGCCACAGTAAGCCACTGAATGGATCTCCACATTCCTGGCAGAACAAACCTATTGAAGACAATTATTTCATGCTATCCTCTTGGAGTTCAGGTACAATTTAACTTCTTGCCGTTGCAACCCAACTTAATAGCAGTAACATTTTTCCATCTCCTGGGTCCCTTATTTTTAGTTTTCTGGAAAAGATATAGATTCAAGCACGACCGCTGCAATAGACAAGGCACACCCCACAGGCCGTCTGCAGGTGTGGGCTGCATCTCCTTGCTTGGTGGCTTGTCTCAGGTTTGAATGCTTCTCCAGGACCTTTGCTGGCAGTTGAAAATAGAGTCCTCGCCAATGCTGGTGCATTGTGTCACAAAATGCAATTTGCTGCCACACGTCATGTTCAGACAATGGGCAAGAGTAGAATTCATCCGAATAGTTGTGCTCAAACAATCGTGCTCAAAGAAATGATACCATGGAGCAAGCCATTCTCCATTTACTGAATAATTTAAATGGTTTCATTGTAAGATATCCCTTTGTCGACTGTTCTTCAGTGGGAAAATAATGGTTTAAAGGAATTTCTTTTCTTAAAGAAACAGAACTTACAGCAGAATCAGAAGCATGTCATGCTATAGACCTATTTATGAAAAAAAAATCTGTGTTACCGCTGATTACCGGGTCACTTTTGTAGGGTTAGGACAACACCATTAATTCTTTGACTTTTCTGGATACATCGAGTACAGATGGATGTGGACGACAGTTAAGTGTCACCTGCAGGGAGGCCAGCAGGGCCCCATGACAAATACATGGGGCCCAGAGACGGGACACATGGGGTTGGCCTTGTTGCCACCATCTGCTCTCTGTGCTATTGTGGAAGGACGATCTTCTCAGCTACCTTGTGGGCTTGTTATGCCTGTCAGAGAAGATGGCACAGATGTACAGCATTGTTTGAACAGCTAAGGAAATGTGTTTTAGTTACTATAGAATTAGTTTGTTCTTGTGCGAACAGAAAAACTTCCTCAAGTTTTACCCCAGGGGTTTGGTCTTTTCTTCATGCAATATTATCAAGAAAATGTGTTTTGTTATGTATCTATCTTTGGAAGTTTTACTTATTTACTAGATTCATTGCAAATAATAAATTAAAGTTCTGCCTGTCAATAGCAATTTTTGTTTCAAAGTAATGTACAGAGCTGCAGAATCCTACATAAAAGAAAAGCTAGATGACATCCTGTGGTAGAGGTTAATATTTCCGTTCATTTTCCATAGAAATTATGTGTGTCTTCTTTTGAAGACACACATAAGAAAACATAATCTATAATCTAATGGTTGCCTTATTCATGTAATAGAAATTTTAATCCAAATTTAATTGAAAAAAGAAAAAAAGAGAATTTTGCAGATTAAAGAGTGGCAGTTTGATGCTAATCACACACAAGATTCTCGTCTGGACTACTACAGGAGAAAGGGGACAGTCGTCGGGAGCTAGCATAGGGTGACTAAAACCATGTCAGAGCAGCTTTAGTCCCAAAAGTTGTGACGGATGCTGGAGAGGGGTATCAAGTTTCATACAGGTGGGTGTATCTGAGGGTCTCTGACTTCGTGAGCATTTACGTAGAGCATTGACACAATGTACATCATTAGCTCATTCATGTATGACTGTGGAGAATTTAGGAAAGATTCGATTCCATGATCTTTTGTTTTTTCTTCAAAGGAAGAGAATTGTTAGGCCAGGCTGAAAGTAGTGTCATATGGGAATCTGTGCAGCAGGGGTTGGCCCCACACACAATGGAAAGCAGGCATCTTTCCCTGCAGCGTGAATTTACCACCACAGGAACACGGAGTTGGCGGAAACCTATTTCATCCCTGGACCTTATCTCCTTTCAAACACCCAGCGGCCTGGTGCACATTTTTGTTCTGGCAGTAAATAACTTTAGATTCATTTATGAGTTCTCTTTTTTTAATATTCCATAGAAGAAGAATAAAAGTTTTTATGTAAATGACCTCAAAACTCACTTATAAGGAAACAAACAACTTTTAAAAAATGGGTAAAAGGTTTGAATAGACATGTCACCAAAGAAGATAGAGATGACATTTAATAACTTTTAAATATGCTCAACATTATTAGTCATCAGAGAAATGCAAATTAAAACCACATGGAGCTACCACTACAACCTATTAGAATGGCTAAGTTAAAAAACACTGTCAATACGAGGTGCTGGTGAGAAGGCAGCAACCAGAGCCCTTGTGAGTTGCTGGTGGGAGTGCAGAATGGCACCGCCACTTGCAAAACCATTTGGAAGTTCCTTGTAAAGTTTAATAATGAGAACAATTACCATGTGACCCAGCAGTCCCACTCCTGAGCATTTACCAGAGAGAAATGAAAACCTATGTTTACACCAAAACCTGTACAGGAATTTTTATAGCTGCTTGAAACATAATAGCCCCAAATGTCTATCAACAGGTAAATGTGTAAACAGTTGTGTACATCCATTCCATGAAACACCATTCAGCCACAGAAAAGAATTAACTGCTGATACACACGACAGAATGGAGGAATCTCAAAACAGTTATGTGGAGTGAAAGAAGCCAGACAAAAAAGAGCACATACTATATGATTCAACTTACATAAACCTCTAGAAAATGCAAACTCATCTATAGTGCCAGAAATGGGAGCATGGGGCCAGTGAGACCGAGAGGGAGCATTACAGAGGGGAATGGGATGAGATTTGGGGGCGCTGCTCACCTGTGTTCATTATCTGGGGTGCGTTGATGACTTCAGTGGGGTGTACATATGTTAATCTCACGTTGTACATTTTAAATATGTACAATTTACTACATGTCAATTACATGTGACTGCTATTTCATTTATTTTTAATTCCCTGAGTTGTGACTGCAAATCATCTCTTTAGAAGAATTCTGGCTATTAACATAGAAATAATTGTAGAACTAGAAAAAACCACCTCCAGCAACCTCTAATGAAATAGTTTCTTCAGGCAGTGTTCATCCTGCTGAAACCATTAGGAGGAGCATTTCTGGGACAGGTTGGATGGCTGTTGTCACCTGAACCCACTCACCACTCTTAGCATCACTCAGTAGCGTCACCATAATGTGTGACACCACATCACTGTGATGTGCACAACAGCTGTATGTCAGATGTTGCTGATCTGAAGAATTCTCGCTGAAATGGTTGAGCCTCAGTAAAGTGAGCCCATTAGAACCAACATCCAGTGTGCAGGAGATGAAGGGAGTGGAGAAATGGCTTACATGGTGCGTGCCTTACACAGGTGCGTGCCTTACATAGTTGTGCCTTACTGGTGTGCGCCTGACATGGTGCATGCCTTACTGGTGCATGCCTTACATGGTGCATGCCTTGCATGGTGTGCGCCTTACTGGTGTGTGCCTTACATTGTGCGTGCCTTACATGGTGTGGGCTTTACATGGTGTGTGCCTTACTGGTGCGTGCCTTACACGGTGCATACCTTACATGGTCATGCCTTACCTGGTGCATATGATGGGAAAGCAGCAGTTAGGCCTAGAATGTGGGATACACCAAGAACTGACCTGGTTTCTGAAATAGGAGTGCGATAAAAATTGGTGGGGGACATCCTCAATTACATGACCTTTGAGAGACAAAACAATCAGATGCAGTGTGTGGACTATGGGATGGAAATCAATGGGAAAAAAACCCAATTCTATGAAGACTCTTCTTTTGGCAATAGTTGGAGAAATTGGAATATGGGTTGGGAACTAGATGATGTTAAGGAGTAACTTAATTTTGTTGGGTGAGGTAAGATATTGCAGTTATGTATGAACATATCCTTACTTCTTTGCAATTATATATGAAAATATTGAGGGATGAAATGATCTGAGAATTTGCTTTAAAATACTACGAGATAAAGGAAAAAGGAAGAAAAAAGAAAAAAGGAATACTTATTATAAGGAAACATGTATTTTAAAATGGTGATCATTGTTATATCGGGAGGATGGGTGGGTAAATGGGGTTTATTTCACTATTATTTTTGCTTTTGTGTATGTTTGAAAACTTTCATAGTAAAAAACCTTTGCAATCATCTTTCTAGGAATTATGCAGACTATAAAATATAAGTAAATAGACGTAATTTTAGGCATAGATTACTGTGCATTTTACATGCAAGAAACACCTGCACATAAATTCAATTAAAAATGGTTTTTATCTCTATTAAAAATTCAGATTTATCAGTCTATTTGCATTACAAAGGGGACTGTTTCTTTTATAGTTTACTGTGGAATTCCATTAAGTGATTTAATTTCTTTATGTATTTTTTTTCTAAATCCTCCAATTTAGCCCTTTTCTTTTCTCAGTCCCTTCTACCCTCCAACCAAGAATGCTGGGTCCTTTCATGCCTCCAAATTCGAGACAGTGTGTCTTCTGTCTCTGGAGTTATTTTCTTCACTTTGTACTTCAGGAAAGCTTATTGCGTTAGTCAGTGTTCTCCAGAGAAGCAGAATCAATAGAATGAGAGAGAGAGATGGAGAAGGAGAGAGAGGTTTATTATGAGGTACTGGCTCAGAATTGGCTCACGTGGTATGGGGATGGCAAGTCCCAAGGTCTGAGCTGGAGTAGCAGGAGAGCTGATGGCATAGTTCCAGTCCAAAGGCCAGCAGGCTCTAGATCCAGGGGAATGCCATGTGTTAGAGTTCAAAGGCAGGCCAAAAACAAAAAACAAAACCAAAAAACCACCAACAACATTGTCCCAGCTCCATCAGTTGGGCAGGAGAGAAAACTGGACTTTTTGTGCTGTTCAGGCCTTCAACTTACTGGCTGAGGCCCACCCACATTAGGGAGGGCCATCTGCTTTACTTGGTCCACCTATTCAAATGCTCATCTCTTCCAGAAACACCCTCACAGGCACCCCCAGAATGATGTGTGACCAAATGTCTCGGGAGCCCGTGGCTCAGTCAAGTTAACATGTAAAATTAGCAATCACACTTATTCACGCTTTCAGACCAACTTCAAATGGAAATTCTACAGTAAAGCCTCCAAAGGTCAATATTGTAGAGAGTTACATATCTATTTTTTATTCGAGGCTGTAAATTTCTTAATGCATTGGTTTTGTCTCATTCATTTTTCAATCACTAGTGAATGGACTAGGGACTGGCATAGAACTGGTATCAAATAGATGTTGAGTGAATGAATGAATGAATGATTGCATATGCAATAATTTTAGGAGCAACTCCACAAATGGGAAAATACCATATTTTGACTAGAGAACCCAGAAATCAACCTACAGACTTAACAGCCAGCTGATCTTTGACAAAGGTACCAAAAACATACATTGGGAAAAAGACTGCCTCATCAATAAGTGGTGCTGGGAAAACTGGACATCCATATGCAGAAGAATGAAACTAGACTTGCACCTCTTGCCATATAACAAAATCAACTCAAAATGGCTTAAAGACTGAAATATAAGAGCTGCAACTATAAAACTCGTAAAGGAAAACATAGGGGGATCATTTCAGGAAACAGGACTGGGCAAAGACTTTACGAACAAGACTCCAAAAGCATAAGCAGAAAAAGAAAAAGTAAATAAATGGGATTATATCAAACTATAAAGCTTCTACACAGAAAAGGAAAAAATCAACAGAGCAAAGAAACAACCTACAGAATAGGAGAAAATATTTGCAAACTATACATCTGACAAGGGATTAATTTCCAGAATATACAAGGAACTCAAACAACTTCACAGGAAAAAACAAATAAACCAGTTAAAAAATGGACAAAGGAACTGAACAGGCATTTATCAGAGGAAGACATATAAATGGCCAACAGGTACATGAAAAAATATTTAACATCACTAGTCATCAGGGAAACACAAATCAAAACCACATTGAGATGTCATCTCACCCCAGTCAGACTGGCTATTATCAAAGAGACTGAGAATAACAAATGCTGGCAAGGATATGGAGTAAAGGGAACTTTTCTACACTGTGGATGGGACTGTAAATTAGTACAGCCACTATGGAAAACAGTATGGAGGTTCCTCAAACAACTACAGATAGAACTACCATATGATCCAGCAGCAATCCCAATTCTGAGTATATACCCAAAGGAATGGAAATCATCATGTCAAAGGGATATCTGCACTCCCATGTTCATCGCAGCTCTATTTACAATAGCTACGATATGGAACCAACCTAAATGTACAGCAATGGATGACAGGATAAGGAAAATGTGGTATATATTCACCATGGAATACTATGCCATGAAAAAAAAAATGAAATCCTACCATTCACAGTGACATGGATGAGCTTGGAGAAAATTATGTTAAGTGAAATAAGCCAAGCACAGAGGAAAAATAGCACATGTCCTCACTCATATGTGGGAGCTAAGAGAGAAAGAAGGAAGGAAAGAAAGACCACAGTGTGTGTTGAACTTGCAGAAGGAGAGAACAGACCTAGGGTTGCCAGGGTTGGGCGGGGGAGCGAGAGTGGCATTGTGGAGAGGTTGTGTGGGGAACACGGGGAATAATTATGATTTGAGGTGGGGGGCATGCTGGTAGCATTGATTTGCTGACCACATCTTGGGCACAGGTGCTGACAGTCAGCTCTTGCCCCATGAATATGTATAATCAGTAATTTAAAAAATAATATAATAAAAAAACATGTTTTAATGTTCTAAATTTAAGTATGACTGTAGTAAGAGGATGAGTTTCAGAACTGATAAAAATAACCATGAAGGATATTGGTCTATTAAAAAGTAGACTCACTAAAAGCAAAATAGTTATCAAGTTCATTCTCAAAATAAAAACAATTTACATACAGGATTGAGATTACAGATATGATCAAGTTATTGCTCAATAGAATCTGTTGGAATTCTACTTTATTCTAAGTTATATAGTGACTTAATTATTTTATCACACTTTATATGCACATGGTTAAAAATCAATTCGCATTTAAAATAAAACAAGTTTCCCTTCCTTATTCTACCCCACCTTAAAACCTGCTCCTAGGAGTCTCTTTAGCTGCTGCTTCTACTAGTAACCTCCATATCTTGAAATACAATTATTCTGCTATTTCCTAATTTGCCAATTTGGTCATTCAGTACTTCCATGGCCAGATAGTTGCACAACTTTGGACAAGATATTTGGTTTTGCTGTGCCTCAATGTCATCTTTTGTAAAATGGGGAAAATAATATTATTCTACCCCATAACATTCTTATAAGGATTAATTAAATGAGTTACTATATGTAAAGTGCTTGGTAGTAGTAAGAGTCATGTAAGTTTTATAATAATAGTAACAACAATGACAATAATCAATATTGTAATCATCAATGATAGATAGAAGCTTAGCTTCCTTGGGCCACCTCCCCACCTCCCTCCGTCTCCTCTCCTCTCATCCTTTCTATATATCACAATTTTTCAACAATAAATCAATAAACAATGCTTATATTATTACAACTATGTGCATATGTTCTCAACTGAAGTAGATAAATATACTATGTTAGGGTGTGTTTGTAGATAACAGAAACCATTTAAATTACTTTAACCAGAACCTGATAAAGAGAACTGGACTCTGGCAGTATGACCTGGAGCCAGCAGGTGCATGTGGCAGCTTCTTCTCTGTGCGTGAAGGAGCAGTTACACTAATAGATGTCCTGCCTAGTGAGGGGAAGCTGCTTCACAGGAGGTGAGGTCTGGAGGAGCTTTACCCTGCAGGGGTAGGGGAGGGAAGCCCAGGAGAACTAGGAAGAGAAAAACCCCTTCCTCCTGCCAGCACCCTGGACTGACAAGGCTTCACATCAAGCTATTGGCGAAGGAGAATATTTACAAAGCCCATCTCTGCCATGAATTAATAAATGACATTCCTATGAAATTCTAAAGTCTCCTAATGTGCTATTGCAGTCAAATCCCAAATGCTAAGTGAAAATCTCGGGTGCGTGTGGTGCACAAGGGGGATTGTGTTAGTTGTTTTCAGATATTTAAACAACTGCCACGTGAAGGAGGAAATCACTCTTATGTGTTGCTCACAGGGATCAAGATTAGGGAAGGTTACAGGGAGGCAGATTGTGGTATGCCATGAGAAATTCGGACACATCTCCAGATGTCTCCATCATTCGACACTGAGGATGATGAAGCAGAGACCAGGGTGGTTCTCAGTCAAGTCATGCGCATCTGACTGGGACAGGGGGCCGGGCTGGATTATCCCCGAGGCCCATCTCATCTGGAGAAGCTATGGACTTGTCAGGCACAACTCTGATACCCACTGTGAAGCGTGTCTGTGTATCTAAAAGTGAACCCACCCACCATCTATATGTCTGTCTGTCCGTCTATCTATCCTCTTTTGAGTTGCTTTAAGACTCAGTGAAGTCATTTCACTCAATTAAAACTCATCATTTGGACCTCTGTTTATTGGTTGGCTTCCAAGGACAATGGCATTAATGTTGAAATTAATAGAAGACATTATATATAAATGCATTATTTTTATTCAATTTAAATGTTCAAATAATTTTTCATATTCCAGGTATCCTTTTTCTAAAAGTTTCTCACAACATGTCCCCCCAAATAGGGGTAATATTTGCAAAGAGACAGAATAAAACTGCATATGACCAAAGCATTAAAATGAGAAAACATACATATTATACAATAGATTAAGTGACTCCAAGGTGATTCTACACCGTCAAGCCTGAAGTTTCAGAAATGTAACCTACAGCTGTCTAGGTGGAGGGCCTGCAATGAGTATCTGGGTCCTCTGTGTCCTCCATGCCTTCTTTCCTTAGCTAGAGCCCATACTAGACGGTTAATGGTGTGATCTTACCGTTTCGCTGGGTGTGTTTTCTTTTCTGAGACGCAGGAAATTTAAAGAATTGGCACTTTAAAGCAGAAATGAAATCGTGGAAGGCGTCTCCTGTATAGGGCCTCTCCTTGTTCAGTGGCGAGATAAGTGAGCAGGATGACAAAAGCAGTGGCGGGTAAGGGGTGAAGCGAGACCCAGACACATCGACTCTAGGGTCTGTGCTCTTCCTTGTGTTACGGCGCCTCCCAGTACACTAGAAAGTGTGGGACGTCATGCGAACCTGGAGTTGGTCAGCTGTGTTACTGACAAGCTAGGTGACACAAAGCTAGAAACCTTGGAGCCATTCAGAAAGAAACTAGGGCCCAGAGAATAAAATGAATTGCCCAGAACATCATACAACCTGGAACTTGTCTGCATTTTTTAGCCGATTTTTTAGTTTTGTTGCATAGAAAATCATTAAGATAATTGCTCATGAAAATCAAAACCACATTGCTGAAAACCTGTCCTCTCGTGCTCAGGGTTTAAGTCCCTTCTGTCGCTCAGGCGCTCGCCAGTGTTTACTTGTGGGTGCCTGTGCAGACCCTTCTGTCCCTGGTTGGCGGTCAGTGCAGCCTCTGTCTCCATGGAGGAGACAGGCCCCACACGTAGGGTGATTTCCACGTGGTGGTCGCTCTGTTTCTTTACAGGCAGGCCCTTTTCTAATTGGTACCCCAAAGTAGAGGCTCCATGCCTGTTCTCCCTGCGGCAGCTGATTGGAGCTCATCGACCGGGACACAGTCGCGCGAGGGCACGCCACCCATCCCGACAGTGAGCGTCAGCTAATCACATGTAATCCACCCAACAGTGTGCCTCCTGGTAATCGTTCCAGGGCCCTTTCAATTTCTTGCAATTTCTTTTGTCTCAGCAGTTTTGGTTGCATCCTGAAAACTGTCAGGCTTCCTTGTTTCTGTAAGGACCTGACAATTCCGGCCTCACAATGCAGCTTAAATTGGACCAGCTGCTGCCTCAATGGAGCAGTCTGCCCATCTCCGAGGCATTAAGCCCCAAATTATTTTGAAAATTGAAGCCTTTGACTTGCTCTGGATTAATGTGATTAGCAGGGCTTGCTTTAATTTGTAGCCATCTCTTCCTTTATTAATAACATCTCATCAATTGCAGCAGCGTGTATGTCTGCGAGACAACAGAAAGTCAGGTTGATTGCGATTTGTCTGTAAGAAAAGTCTTTAATGTTTCAGTAGCAACTGATACAGGGCTTCAGTTGTGGCCCGATTTAGATCTGCTTGTTATCCTTAATTTTTCAAGGAAACCTCATAAGCAAATGAGCCCTCCCTCCTTCTCCCCCTCTGTCGCCACCCTCCGAGGACTACGTTTGATTTACAGCTCCCTTAAAGTAATAAAGAAAGGATCTTTTTTTCATCCAAATGGTATCAGCTGGTGAAATCTGGAAGAAATATCCTTCAGGGTTAGGAAAAGTAGAATTAAAAGGGATTTGATTTTTTTCCTCTTTGTAACTGAAAGTGTATATCATTATGGTGATTATAAACCTTCTAGCTTTTCTAAATGAGAAAGTGTGTACCTCATTGCTTGAGACCTAGATTTTTATAATAACGGCAGTGGATTATGGTGGAAAAAATTAGGACAATGTTTTTAAAATGCCTTTAATCATTTTTTAAGCTCAATGAAATTATTCTTATAAAATTTATCCTGGAACATTTAAGATGAAGACAATTCTATGTCTCATCTCTTTTTTCCCGTACTGTAATTTAGCTAATGAAGTATATGCCCAAGTATTTTCTGAGGTTAAGTTTGATCTTCCTTCTGTACTCTCAGGACCAAAACACAGGCCTGGGTGTCAGAAAACCTGGAGTGTCTCCACTCTTCTCACCAAAGAGCTCTGTGTCCTTGAGAATGTCACTCTACCTCTTTATGCCTAAGTTTCCTTATCTATAAAATTAGGAAATTGAGGAGGAACCTTTCTAAAATCCCTTCCAGTCCTTTCATTCTATTATTCCAGCTTCTGAGGCTTCTGAGAACCCCATTTAAAAAGTAATGATTCACTGGGTCTGATTCCAATTGTAGTCTTCTTCCTTTTTCCCACTACCAAGTATATGGTATAAGTTTATTGATATTTGGGTCAAATCTGGTATTTTCTGGAAGTCAGAGGGCCTCGAATAACTCAGCATTATCACATATACTTTTAACTGCTCATCATCTTTCTTTAAAATAAATGGCTGTTTTATTTATAATTTTTAGTACTTATTGGCATAATTTTTTGCATTAAGAACGATTTGTAATAAGTATTTGAGGTACTGCATATGTTAATTAGCTTTATTTAGCCATCCCACAATGTATACATATTTCAAAACATCGTGCTGTTCACCATAAATATATACAATTTTTATTTGTCGATAAAAATAAAAAGAACTCTTCTTATAGGCAATAAAAGCCCATATCAGGAGTAGTGCATGTTATACCAGGGACAAATTATAAAACCTTTTTCTATTACCTCCTTTCATTTTGCCCAATATTTTGATATCTTTTGTAACTCTGATGTTCACTGATGCCTGTTAAACACTTTACTATCAGTTGTCATTCGTTTATTTATTCTTTAGATCTCATTTCCTTTTTTTTTTTTAAAAATTTTTATTTTGTCGATATACATTGTGGCTGATTATTGCTCCCCCTCCCTCCTCTCTCCCCCCTCCCCCCAACAATGTCCTTTCTGTTTGCTTGTCGTATCAACTTCAAGTAGTTGTGGTTGTTATATCTTCTTCCCCCCCCCCATTTTTTTTTTTTTGTGTGTGTGTGTGTGTGTGTGAATTTATATATTAATTTTTAGCTCCGACCAATAAGTGAGAACATGTGGTATTTCTCTTTCTGTGCCTGACTTGTTTCACTTAATATAATTCTCTCAGGGTCCATCCATGTTATTGCAAATGGCAGTATTTCATTCGTTTTTATAGCTGAGTAGTATTCCATTGTGTAGATGTACCACATTTTCCGTTTCCACTCATCTGATGATGGACATTTGGGCTGGTTCCAACTCTTGGCTATTGTAAAGAGTGCTGCGATGAACATTGGGGAACAGGTATACCTTCGACTTGATGATTTCTATTCCTCTGGGTATATTCCCAACAGTGGGATAACTGGGTCGTATGGTAGATCTATCTGCAATTGTTTGAGGAACCTCCATACCATTTTCCATAGAGGCTGCACCATTTTGCAGTCCCACCAACAATGTATGAGAGTTCCTTTTTCTCCACAACCTCGCCAGCGTTTATCGTTCAGGGTCTTTTGGATTTTAGCCATCCTAACTGGGGTTAGATGGTATCTCAGTGTGGTTTTGATTTGCATTTCCCGGATGCTGAGTGATGTTGAGCATTTTTTCATATGTCTGTTGGCCATTTGTATATCTTCCTTAGAGAAATGCCTACTTAGCTCTTTTGCCCATTTTTTAATTGGGTTGCTTGTTTTCTTCTTGTAAAGTTGTTTGAGTTCCTTATATATTCTGGATATTAATCCTTTGTCAGATGTATATAGATCTCATTTCCAAAAAACGATTTGTGGTGGGTCCTCTGGACTGGGAGGAGTCTGGCCTGAGAGCCAGGCACAGTGGGGTGGCCACGTGGTCTGAGTCAGAACAAGTGCTGCAGACTTCCTCTGGGGCTTTGCCTGAGCCGTCTGCTCCATAGATCACTCTCCTGCACGAGAGGCAACATACCTGCTGCTTAACCTGGTTATGCCGCTGTCTGTGGGCTTGGACTACCTGCCATAGTAAACAGACCCGAAAAGTGTGCATGGCTCAAACAGCACAGGTTTACTTCTTGTCTATGCGACAGCCTAGAGCACCCTTTCCTGATCAATGGGCAGCTCTCCTCATGTGGCGATCCAGGGGGTCAGACAGCTTCCGTTCTGTGGCTCTGCTGTCCCCTGGGACACCGCAGTCATCTGCATCCAGCCTATCAGGTGGGTCAAGAGGGTGAGGTGGGGCTGCCACCTGAAGGCCTGGGCCTGATGTCATGAAGCACTTCTGCTCTGATTCCTGGTGGAACCCAATCCGTGGCCACGCTAACTGCAAGGGGTGCAGCTGGGCTTCCCAAGGCGAGGTGGTAGGTTTTTGTTGAAGAGCTAGCAGAATCTACTGCAATCTCTGTCATTTAAAGCTGCACCTTCCCGTGATGACGTGGTGACTCCTGGAGGAAAGTGCCGAAATGGGGATCATTCGTGAGTGGAGCTCTTTCTGGAGCTTTAAAAGTTTCAGATGTCTTTTTAAGTTGACTTCAAAGAACCTAGCCATCCACAAAGTCCTCTCTGACTAATGTGGCTTCTGGTTTGGTCTTCTGACGTTTTTTTGTAGCTGCGAGTCTTACTGGTAGTGTTTGTAGTCAGATGGGGCAATGATGGTGTTCTTGCTGGGCATGCTTAGTAACCAGAATCAATTTTTGCCTTATAGAATTAAAATTTTTTTTCCTTTTGTTGTTGTTTTTTTTCCAAAGGGCATTTGTGTAGAGATCACACGGTTGTTTTCTTCTTTCCTACCATAAGCTTTGCCAGGCTCTGCTGCTAAATGCATGATCTTGGGTATTGTTTGAGCCTCTGTCTCTTCATTAGTAAAGCAGGGCTAATAATTCTCACCTTGATGGGGCAGGGGTGATGCTCAGAGCATGAATTACGTGTGTTCCATGTAGCTGCTCAACATAACTCTAAGTGAATTAATTAACATAGAACAGTCAGCTCTCCAGACATGTGTCACGGGTGCAAATAGGGGTGGGAGTGTGGACACCCCTTTTAGAAATACATGTCCTCAGAGGTTTAAGAAACCAGTGATATCAGGGCTGGCTGGTTAGTTAGCTCAGTTGGTTATTGTGTTTGATCCCTGTGCCAACCAGCTGCTAAAAAAAAAAAAAAAAAAAAAAAGACAAATCAGCAGTATCAAAGCTAATTCCCACTGACAACTCAGTGAGGCACCCCCTCTTTTGGGTTTAGTGCACCTCCCAAGTGCTCTTATCCTGCCTTGCACATGCTGTCCTACCTGAGGACCCCTCCTCTGGATTGTCACAGTTGGTTTACATCTCCAACTCTCCCACTAGATGAAATGCTTTATTTTATTTTATTTTCCTGCTGTATCCTCAGGACTACCAAGGTTGGAATGTATAAAATTGCCATTTTTGTGGTAAAAAAATAGTTAAATATTAACATTTCATGTGGCTGAATGTACTACCTTGAAGGCATGAGACGTTTTGTTGGCTGAGCGATGTCTGCCAGTGAGTGGGGTTCATGCTGCTCTTCCTTTGAGTTCTGTGCCGTGTTTAGCATCTATTATACCATACTTGACATCATATATACTAATGTCCGATGTCACCCTGGGCATACTTCCTCAGCTGTTTCAAGTGTCTAGGACACAGAGTCTCAGATGAACACATTCCCTCAGTACAAGCTGGTGTCTGCTCTGTTGCGTATCTCCCACAACACAAACAGTGGTGGAAAGTGGTGGGCACTTAGTATCTCTGGATGTGTGCCTTCAGTTCTCTTGCTCTAAGTTATAGATGAAGACTACGTGTCTTGTAATTAGGAAACATTAAGTGGTTCAGCCACAGTCACAGCATCTTTGACAGAAGTAGCACTTGCACTCGGCAACTGGGCTGGCTCCATGATGGCGCAGTTGCCTTCGACTTGTTAAGGATGTCAGTGTGACTTGACACTGTGTCTGCTTGCTTTAGGCTTCGTCATGTGTGTCATCAGGTTTTACGGGAAGAAACACTAGATTTGGAATCAGACCTGGTTTCAGATCCAGCTATGCCACTTACAGGCGTGCAACCTCAGCACAGGCATTGAATGTTTTGCTATTTCCTGTGCTTCCTCTTACCACCCCCCCCAAAAAAAGCCTGCTTCACACCATGGATGTGAGGATTTAATGAGATCCAACATGTAAATTATTTAGAATACTTTTGGCTACAAGTAACAAGATTCTCAGCTAAAATTGGCTTAAGAATAGAAATGTACTTTTTTAAAAACATAATTAGAAGTCAAGAAGTTCCATGTTTTAGTTAATTCAGTAGCTCAAAAACATAAATGACCAAGAATCCAGGTTCTCATGTCTTTCTCCTCTGGCATTCTCGGCTTTCACGGTGTCCCTCTTTGGCCCTGGGAGGCTGCCATAGTGTCAGGATCAGGTCGTTAGCATCAGTATCCAGTGTCAAAAAAAGAGGGTTAGTGCTTCATTTTTGTGTCCCTGTTTTAAGAAAGAGAGGTGTTCTCCAAAAGTCCCCCAGAAGGCACGTCCCCTTTTTTCTCTTGGGTCAGAATTGTTTCACGTGCCCACGTCCAAACCAATCACTGAAACAGGGAATGAAGTGGCCATGGAGAGTTAGAATAGTCCAGTCATTCCCTTGTACCGCAGAGGGATCCAGCCTGCCCCCAGTGACTCCTGCCCGACTCCTGAACCAAATTGGTATTCTCTAAGCCAGGAAAATGTTGGGGGTGGAGAGCCGTTGGGTAGACAGCCAACACTGCCTGTCAGACCAGGTGACAGTGCCCAGCGAACCCTGAGGTGTGGTGATGTGAGTGCACGTTCTGGGTGGTCATGTTTTAAGTGGGTATTATTGGTGTGTATCTAAACCCAGACCTGCCGCTTCCATTGGGAAGAGTTTTTACTTCATATGTATGTGAACCAAGGTTCTTGTTCCTAATGCTGTTTCATTTCAAGGTGTATGTCTGAAAACAATCTCCATAAAAACATTACAGATGTAAAAATGTAAAGGGATTTTGATACTTAGAGAATCCACTTGGATACAAAGTGCACTCTCTGAGACTTTGCAAGAGGCTTGAGCAAGTGGTTGTTTGTCTTAGGGCTTTAGACAAGCCATCTGATTACCATACAAGAGTTAAAACAAAAAACAAAACAAAAAACCCTTGTCATAATAAAGGCTGGGCTCACAAGAGAAGTGTGGCCATTAGATGATCTAATTTAACTTACTCATTATAATAGACGTGACATAAAGATATGACTTGCTAATGGGGGGGACTCACAGATTAAAAAATGTTTCTGAGCATTTCTATGCATATTTTTACTTTCTGAAAAAAAAATAAAATAAAAACCATGACTTTGTTTTACTGCAAAATAACTATAACAATCAAACTATAAATCAAATGTATGAGTTAATCTTTGTCGGTCTTTCCCATCACTGAAGAATAAATTATTCACACTGTTAATATACACGTGTGCTCAAAAATCCTTTCAACGTCTGTTGAATGGCATCCCACATCCTTGCCCGTGTGGGTGCTACGAGGGTGAGAAAGTCCACAAGACATGACTTTATCGTAGTTCAAGTGGCTGGTCACCTAGCAGAGCTGAGAAGATTGTTCTGTCTTAAGGTGGAAAGTGCTGAGGGCCATGAGATCAGTCCAGGCGGAGAGCTCTGAGAATTCAGAGGTGTGAAAGGCGGTTTCTGGCTGGAGTCAGGAAGGTGTCACCTGGGGGCTGGCACTGGGCGGGCTGAGGGCAGGGGGCAAGAAGGACTGGATTGTTGGGCACTTGTGAGGAACTGTTCAGGCAGGAAACTCGAGGAGAAGGCATGGGAAAGGCCGGCAGGAAAGAAGACGGGAAAAGTCATAAGGTGCACACATGGCGTCATAGTGACGCCACACATGGCGTCATACTGTGAATCATTCCCCACATGCCCAGATGCGTTTTAAAATAGTTCAAAAAGATGATTAAAAATGCCTCCGTTGACTTTCGTCTTCCTGGGTTTCTCTGTGAGCCCGGCTCTGGCAGGCTCCGCAGGGCCAGTGTGTGTACGATGCAGCCCGAGGAGTGTTGGTGACCGTCTACGACGTGGAGGGCACGAAGCAGAGGTGCTTGGGGCTCAGAGACAGAAAGCAGCTCCCGTCCTCAGAAGGGGGGGGGGCCAGGGTTCCAGCAGCTCATGCTAGGCCCACCCTCCCCCTCACTGTAAGGAAGTGGGGACAGCTCTGGGGCCAGGTCATGCAGCCACACTGAAGGGATAAAGGCTGCAGAGCATGGGGAGCCAGCCCAGGTGCACCTGCATGGGGCCCGTGGCTGGTGCAGTCTTCAGTTGTTCCCACCTGTGTTGGCTTCATGTCCTCTGGGGGTAGGTGGCAGCCAGGGGAGGTGGAACTGGATGGTAAATCCTTCTCCCCGACGTCAGCAAGCCCCGAACCTGGCCCACTGCAGGCAGTGCCAAGCCCTGCCTCCTGCAGTGGGGTTTTAGACCACCCATGTGGGCAGTCCAGGGACTTGGAAAACTCTTTATACCAGGGTTAGACAGGCTTCGAAGGGTTTAGAGGGAGGACTTCTTTGGTTGAGTTGTTGACGACGAGGCGTCCTTCCCCATCCAATGCCAAGGTGAGCCGGGAAAGTGGACACTCAATTCTTCCCTTGAGCCAAGTGAGGGTGGCATTGAAGAGAGCACCTTGGGAGCTCACCAGATCTCCTGGAACTTGGGGACTTAGGGCTTGGGATATAATCCCTGCCTGTGGAGGATAAAGGCTGAGGCTGTGGTGAGAGCTGTCTGCCAGCATGGAAGGAGGGCGCACAGCTCAGCTGGGGTCTAGCTGGCCTCCACCCATGTGGGACTAAGGCATGTGTCTTCCAGAAGCAGACTCTATGGTAGGAAGCTGCCTGGGCTCCTTTAAAAAGTCTCTCTCCCAAGAGGACCACCTGGAGAGGCTATGGACTCCTGCAGAGAGGGGCAGATTGCTGGAAGCCCGGTAGGGAGCAGCTGAGGCAGCTGAGAGCAGCTAGTGACAGCAGGAGGGGGCGTGCCCACCTCAGGGAGCTGTGGCCACAGGGGTCCAGAGGAAGGATCCCCCAAAACCCACGGAATTACCCAGTGAGGAAAAGAAGCTTCAACTGTTAGTGTGCCATATTCATAGGGAACTCCAGAACCAGTGTGTCAGTCGGATCTGGCTGCCCTAACAAGTCCCATAGACCGGGCGCCTTAGCAGTAGAAACGTGTCTGCTCACGGTTCTGGAGGCTGATGTCTGAGGTCAAGGTGCTGGCATGGTCAGGGCTGGTTTCTCTAAGGCCTCTGTCTTTAGCTTGTAGGTGGCGTCTTCTCCCTGTGTCCTCATGTGGTCTTTCCCCTGTGTGTGTCTGTGTCCTAGTCTCCTCTTCTTATAAGGACACCAGTCATGTGACACTAGAACCCACCATAATGGCCTAGTTTTACCTTAATCAGCTCTTTAAAGACCCCATCTCCAAATACAGTCACATTCTAAGGTCCTGAGGGTTAGGACTTCCACATACGAATGTTTGGGGGCCGTAACGCCAGCTTGCAAATGGCACCCTTCACATAAGGCGGGGCTCTTTCTCCTCCGTCTTTTCTCTCTGGGCGCAGCCCTGGAGGGACCAGAGTGAGGCTGGAAGAGGATAACGCAGAGCAGAAAGAAGCTAATCGGTGCTGACCTCCCTTCTGAGCTTCCTGGCCTGAAGCAGGTCCAGGGTGGGAAGAGAAGTTGGAATGTTCACAGAAGGCCATCGTCAGGGTGTCTTTGGACCTCACCAGCCATGAACAAGCAATACAACCCTGCCTCAAGGTCTGCTTTGTCAGTTAATCCAGTCATTCCATGAAGGCGTTGCCCGTGTTTATTTTCCTAGTTCATTATAAGGTTTACCGCAGAAGGCAGTCATATCTAACTACGGGGCAGAGACCCTCCAAGAATCATGGAACAACCTCCAAGCCACGTTTTAGGTTTTATTATATACAAGGCTTCTGAAGGGCAAAGTTTAATAGAATAAGGGAAAAAAAGTTCAAATGATGGCGTCTGTAATGAAAATGATTATTTTCAGTTTTAGATTGGTGTGGTATAACTTGAAATGACTTAGTAGACTAGTAATTAATGTGTGTATTTGCTTGTATAATCAAAGTTAAATGCACAGGTGAGGTGTTAGGAATAATTTGGTCTTAAATGAAAGGCAAAGGTTAACACCATAGTTTCTTTTGGTAAGAACAGATATAAGATTGATAGTCTAGGGATATTTATAACAAGAGTTCTTTTAAAAGAAAATTAGATATTTGATCCAACAAAAAGGATTATGTAAGCTGAATTTACATTGTAGAGCCTGATAATAATGAACCAGTTGCTCAAGAACTAGAACTTCACCCGTGATGGTGAGGCCTTGGCATGTCCCCATTCTTGCCTCCTTCCCAGCGGTATCCACTCTGTGAACGTGACACTTACTATTTCTTTGCTTTTCTCTGTAGTTTTGCCACATGCTTGTGTATCCCAGAGCAGTGTATTATGTAGTTTTGCCTGTTTGGACCATTTTATAAGTGGTACCGTACTGTGTGCATTCTCACATGATTATTTTTATTTTTATCTCCTATTTATACTTTGCTGTGGATCGATTGAATCCACAAAAGTATATATCTCCAAAGTCCATATATTAGAAGCTTAATCCCCATTGTGACTGTTAAGAGGGTGGGAAATCCCATTATGGTAATTGAAAGGTGGGGCGTTGAAGAGGTGATTGGATTGTAGGACAATGCAGTAGTGAAGGATTAAAAATAGTGGTTGTGGTTCTGAGAGATTTAAAAGAAGAGCACATGAGAGGGTTAGACTCTCTCTGCTCCACCATTTTCTGGCATGTGAGACCCCTGGGTCACTGTTGCCACCACCGAGACCCTCACCAGGTGTATTGCCTGGACTTTGGACTTCCCAGCCTCTGAAATCATAAGCAATAAATTTTGTTTTCTTACAAACTACCCAGTTCCATGTATTTTGTTACAAGCAAAAGAAACGGATTAAGACATATTTCATTCCTGAGATTCATCCTTATGGACCTGGGTCATTGCATGGCCAGATTGCAATTTAGTTTTCCATTCTCCTCTCCACAGACGTTGGGTTGTTCTCACTAGCTTCCTGTTGCAGACAGTGCTGTGTGTGCATCCTTGCACGGGTCTCCTGCACCTCTGTGCACCTGTGTCCAGGCTGCTTCTGGACTTTTGAGCTGTAGCCTCAGTGTTTGATTTCCAGGATAAGATGTGCCTATCCTATTTTAGGGTCTACATTTTTTGCTGATTTTATGATATGAAGTGGTGTCTCACTGTGGTTTTAATTTGCATTTTTTGATTACTAATGAGATAGAAATAATTTTCATATATTTGTTGGCTATTTATATTTCTCTTCTGTAAAATTCCGACCTAGATCTTTTGCTAATTATTATTGAGATTTTTGTCTTTTCCTTCCTGATTTTAAGGGATTCTTCACACTTCTGGATGTTAATCCTTTGATAGTTATATGTAGAGCACATTTTTCTTTGGTGGCTTTCCTTTTAAAAATTCTTTATTGTATCTTTTGATGAGCAGAAATTCTTAATTTTAATGTGGTTGAATTTATGAATAATTTTCTTTATGGTTTATACATTTGTATCTTGCCTAGAAATATTTCCCTCACCCAGGATCATAAATACAAGTGTACTTCAAAAAGTTCATGAAAAAATATAATTAAAAGATAATATGAATCTTTCCATGAACTTTTTGAAGTACCCTCCTACATTGCCCTCTGTTGACTTCTAAAAGACAAAAGAAGTTTTGCCTTTTACATTCGAATTTTTATTGAAAATAGAATTGATTGTGTTTGTTATGCAAGGACCTAATTTTGTCTTTGTCTTTATGAGTAATCCGTTGTTCCAGTGCTCTGCTGTTGTAACCTCTGTCATATACTAAGTTTTCATACTTTCACAGATCTCTTTCTGGGCTGATTGTTTTGTTCCTCAGCCCTGTTTATCTATGTAACACTGCACCAATGCACTGTCTTAATTATAAATAAATATTTGGTAAGACAAGTCTTTTCAACTTGTTTTCAGGAGTGTCGTGGCCATTCTTAGCTCTTTGCTCTTCTGTACACATTTTAGAATCAGCACATCAACTTTCATGAATAATTCCTGGTTATGATTTTGATTACATTTTTGGGGTAAACCCAAGTTGCATGAAGTTTTAGCTTTTAAATACATTGTTGGGTTCGGTTTGCAATTAATTTTGGTTAGGAGTTTGCAGCTTGGTTCATGAATGAGATTGTCCCATGTTTTCCCTTTTTATCGCTGTCCTCATCTGACTTTAGTATTAAGTGATATCAGTCTTGTAGAATGTGTTGGGAGTGTTATCTCCCCCCTTTTTTAAAAAGTCATTTTGAAGAGTCTGTATAAGATTTGAATGATCTTGAATGTTCTATAGAATTCACCTGTAAAGCCATCTAGGCCTGATATTTTCCTTTTGGGAAGCTATTTTTGTTTTGTTTTTGCTAATAATCCAGTTTTTAAAAATGGTTATTAAAGAGAATTTAGCCTTTCTGTTTCTTCTTTGTGGGCTAGTTTTGGAAAGTTACATTTTTCTAGGAAATTAATTGGCATGAAGTCGTTACACTGTTTTTCTCATTTTTTTCGTCTTTGGGGTGTCTGTGGTTATGGCTCCTTTTAATTTGTGGTCACATTTATCTGCACTTTCTCTTCTTTCTCTTGATCGATTTTTGGTTTCATGATCCTTTCTACAGAATGTTTGTTTTGTGTTCCATTCATCTTTGCTCCCCTCTTTGAGTTTCTTCCTCCAAGTATCTTTTATTCTATTGTTTGCTTTCCAATTTGTTACTTTGTTAATATTTTTTATTTGTTGCTCCTTTTTATACATATAGTCATATATTTGAATTAAAGTCAAATTTTCATTGCTGCATCCCCAGAGTTTTGATAGTAGTGTTTTCATTATAATTCAGTTTTAAATATTTTAACATTTTAATTGTGATTTATTCTTTTTGAGTTATTTAACTTTTAAAGTTATCTTTTTGGTGCTAATGTCTAGACAATTAAAAAAAATTTGTAACCCTCATACACTACTGGTGGAATTGCAAAATGGTGCAGCCACTTTGGAAGACAGTCTGGAGGTTCCTCGAAGGGTTAAATGCAGAGTTACCATATGACCCAGCAATTCCACTCCTAGATATACACCCAAGAGAAATGACAACCTGTGTCCACACAAAAGCTTGTACACGAACGTTCATAGCAGCATTATTTGGCTGTTCATAATAGCCAAAAAAGTGGAAACAACCCAAATGACCATCAGCTTATGAATGGATAAATAAAATATGGTATATACATACAATGGAATGTTATTTATCAATAATAAGGAATGAACTCCTGAGACATACGACAACATGGTTGACATTGAAAACATAGTGAATGGAAGAATTCATTCACAAAAACTACACAGTATATGATTCCATTTATTTGAAATGTCCAGAATAGGAAAATCCATAGAAGTAGAAATAAAGATGATTAGTCATTGCCTTGGACTGGGGGGATAGGGAGGTTGGGGAATGATAGCTAAAGTGTATGGAGTTGCTTTTGGGAGTGATGAAGATGTTTTGAAACTGATCGTGGTGATGGTTGCACAACTCTGTGAATGTACTAAAAATCATTGAATTGTACACTTTATTTTTTTATTTAGTTCTTTTGTTCAAATTTCATGCTCCCAATACATATTTTTAGTATTTCCTTTTTAAAAAATGTATTCAATGTTTAGATAGAAAATTATTTTCTCAACATAGAAATGAAGGAAAACATCACAAATTGAATTTAAAGTCAACTGATAAGGAACAAATTTAACATGCAAAGATTGACATCCTTAATGCATAAAGAACTCTTGAAAATGAATTAGAAAAATCTAAGCAGAAATTTGGTGAAGAACATGAGCAGATAAGTCACACACCCCTAAGAAACACACATGGCTAATGGATACATTGTGAGATGTTGTGAGTCTGGGGCAGGGCTTGAGCCCACGACCCCGTCTCAGGACTCCAGGGCAACTGACTGGACAAACTGTGCACTTTAAGTGCGTGGACTGTATAGTATGTAAATTTTATCTCAATGAAGCTGCTTGTTACTAAACATAAAAGCATTTTGTAGTGAAGTCTCCAAGAAGTGGTACCAGCTCTAAACCTCTTACTTTGAATGTGTACGTGCCACTTCTTAGTCCCTCTCTCCCTGCCCTCTAGCCCTCCCTCACTCCCTCTCTCCCTGCCCCCATTGGAAATGTCGAATAACAAAATTTAACTTATTTGTCAAAAAGGACTGATATAATGAAAATGAATGGAGAAGATGGACATGAATGTAATTATCCAGTTTCCGTCCTCATAGACAATTGTACTCAAACAGATGGGGTTGCACAACCTTGACAGCGTGGCAGCACTTACTAACTAGCACACACGGCTTAGTCCCCACGATCTTGCGAAAGCAGAACCCTGAAACAATACAAGAGTAGTGAACGCAGGAGCAAGTGCACCATACAGAACACACCGTAGAAAAATGCTACAAATTCGGCCTGGTCTTTAAGAGACAATTTCTGGCATGTGCTACAGGGGAAAATGGTATCAAATCTACACAATGACCAGGTTCCATGGAGAGGCTCCTCTGTGGGGAATTTTACTTTATTCTCTGTGCCAGAAACCTTGACCCCACCCCGTGTGTGAAGCAGGAGCTGCTTTGTGAAGGATGCTGATCAAGACGACGCATTATCGAGCTGGGATCCAAACGTCTGAAGCGTATCACCAAGCACAATAGCAAAGCCTTCTCAGCCACGTTTCTAATTATATTTTTTTCCTGCTTTTTAGATAAAGGGACAAAGAAATATGGGACTTACTTTTCAGGGTTTTCAGGCTTCTCTGAAGTGTTCTTTTTGAGGTGGAGGGAGGGAGGTTGTTTAATAGCGGTGCCGTGAACAGGGCGTGTGCTTCCAGACTCTCCTCCTGTGTACAATGGCACGTGGATGTCAGAGATGCTTTAGGAGCTGCAAGAATTCGTTTGTTCTTTCTAATGAATAGTAATAATTTGTAATTTGTACTAATCAAAAACCTCTCATCCATGAAAACCCACAAGCTTTACAAACATTACCCTTCACCAACCTCTGTGGTGTCTGGCAGGTATGACTCACTGAAGGGCCGAGACAGAGAAGATAGTACAGAAATCATTGTTGATTTATATGCAGCTGAAATTTACATTTTGAAAGTCACTTTGAATTTATTTTCATTAGCTATTTTGGTCGTCAAGGAATATAATTTATACTGACCTCCGTGATAGATATCTGCCAAGGTGAAACTACAAAATTCATTCATCCACGTTTTCTGGTATGAGCAAACCCAGTGAAGCTCATATTTGCCAGCAGCCTTGTCGCTTGGGGACAGACGTCTACTCTCTGCCCCACTGGTGTCAGCCCAGTGGTCTCTGAAGTGCAGGTGACAGAGGTAGCTGCAGTGGCACTGTGCATGGCATGATGGTTTCAGCACCTTCTGGTCTGTTCTCTGATCAGCATGTGATGAGATGTGGCTGAGGGCAAACCCAGAAGTGGGACACCCTTGTAGCCAGTCTCCCACCTCCAGACCCTCCCACCCCACAGTGTCCCACCCAGGGCTGCTGCGTGAAACTTAGAATGCTGCAGTCCTTACCAACTCACTTTCTTGCCACTGATTCTGTACTCTTGATCCTGGAGTTCAGGATTTACCTTCAAAGACATGGAAAGGCAGGTTGTTTCCACATCTCTCATCATCTCTTCTCTATAGTTTGTTGAGGACAGGACTTGGATTTAATTTGATTAACCTCCTTCCCCCTACCCCTGCAAAAAAACAAAAAAGATGAAGACCAGTACTGACCCTTAGAAACTGCATAGGGATTGCAGACTGCTTTTGAAGACAAAAGAGAAGAAAACCCATTCTTAGCTCCAGGATCTTCCTTAAACCTGGCCCAGAAGACTTTCCTGAAAGCCCAGCCAGTTCAAACGATAGGTACAGACATGAAAAATATGCATATATTCACATCACGCACATACACACATACACACACACACTCACTCTCCCTCCCTCCCCCCCCCCCTTTGCTTGGAAAGGTTTTTTACAGAAGTTACTGTTTCAGGAATCCATGCAAAATGTACCCAGACATTCTTATACTCAAATGACACAACAAATCCTACATTTTGTCACCTAAAACTTGCTCATCATTATTAGCGGACTGAAGAGCCTACTTCGTATTTGTTAGGAGGGGTATTGTGCTCCCGTCTGGCAACTGAAGCCATGCCTTTGGACTGATTACCAGCGTGGGCCAACATTGCTGATTTCTTGTACACAGCAGCACGCTAAGCTCCAGTGAGAATGAGTTATAGCAGAAATGTCTTATCCACTGCTGTGCTTGCATGATAGTCGATTAGGAAAATTGATGAAAGGGAGAAAATATCATTAAAAAAAAAGTTTACTGAAACCTTAAATTTTAAAAAATTGAATAAACATGCATTCTTATGCCACCCTTTGGATGCAGGGCAGTGTCTTTCCTCTGACATGGTCCCTTCCTTAGAGTGCCTCCTGTCCTGCCATAGCACAGTGTGGGGTTGAGAGCACAGGCCTTGGGCTAGCCGGGTTAGGTCTGGATTCTGACTCTGCCCCTTATTGGCATTGTGATCTTGGTTATGCCATTTAACCTGTCTGTGCCTAGTTGTACCTAATAAAGGTACCTCCCTTGTTGGCTTGTTGGCAGGATTAAATAAGTCAGTGCATGTACGCCTCTCAGAACTGTGCCTCATGCAGAATAAGCACTAAGTGTTTGCGCTGTTATTATCATCAGCGATTTCTAGTTTGGTGTCTTTAAAATCAAATGAGAATTTAAAGACACTTGTGTAGCAATTTGAGCACAGAATTTACCTTGATTTTCATAATTTTCTCCCCTATCCTTTTTTCTTTTTAATTGTGGTAAAATACACATAACATAAAATTTACCAACTTAGCCGATTTAAGTGCAGTTTGGTGGCATCAGGTTCGTTCACACCGTACAACCACCTCCAGAACCCTCTTCAACCCACACAACTGCAACTCTGCACCCATGACACGACTCCCTGTTCCCCTCTCCCCAGCCCCCGGCAACCGCCCTTCCCAATCGATGTAGTAGTCTTGTTCACACCTAATTCCACAGGGTATTTTAACAACTTTCTTTTATTGAGTTTTTTAAAGCATTTAAGTTTTAATGGAAACAAAGCTCTATTTCTTTTCCTACTTTTATTTCTTCTGTATATGATATTTAATTAAATTTTCTAACTACAAGGTAAAGTACAACCAATCTAAGCAGGTCTGGGAACAAACACAACTGACTTGGGAGGTGTAGCCCTTGACTGGCGGGAGCAGAGTGGCTCCGGTGTCACAGCTGAGGCTGTGGGCCTCGCCACCCTGTCTTCCAGCAGGATGGCATGGACGGGTTGATCTACACACTGCGTCCATGTGGCCTTCCTCCTCTGTCACAGTGCTCATCATTTTCTGCATCTGAGGACACCCTCCCCCAGCTGTGTGTCTAAATTGTACCCATTGTCCAACATCCAGTTAGATGCACTCCCGAACCTTCCCTGTTCTCTTTCTTTTGAGAGCTCTGAAGTGTGTCTCTGTCCCTCTCCCGTGGCGTCTACACCTTCTGTCTTTGTCATGAGTGTTTGCGTGAGCACCCAAGTGCAGACTCAGGTGGCATGTGTCTTTGGTTGTCTCATATTATTGACTTAGAGCTGTGTGTGGAGCCAAAACCCCAGGCTCATGTTCATTGAATTCCTGCCTTTTCAGGCCGGGACAGAGAGAAACTGTTAAGAGCAGAGGAAACTAAGTGTTAGGCTCTGTATAGTTACCAAAGCCTGTGTGCATGTGTGCGTGCGTGCGTGAATGTGTGTGTGTGTGTGTGTGTGTGTGTGTGTGTGTGTGTGTTTGTGTGTGAGAGAGAGAGAGAGGTAATCCTTACTGCCTGCCTTTCTGGCATTTCTATGACAACCACTGTGTGGACAAGGAACCTGAGACTCAGAATTTAAGTGATTCATCCAGATTTAACATTCTGCCTGTAACGAGTGCCCTTGGCATGGTTTCCCAGCACTTCATTGTTGAAACCATGTGGAGTGCTCCTCAGGGAGTGTCTTTGGGCTTCTGCATTAATTACTAGCTGTCATCAAAGACCTGCTAATCAAGACTAAACCATTCTGGATACCAGTCAAATCACAGCTGAGTCTGGGTCTATAGGAATAGACACATTGGCAGCAATAATTTAGTGGTCAACCTTAGCAGCCATGTTTATGGGGAAAGAGCATGAGATTATCGATTTAATGACCAGGTTAGAGCCTTGGCTGAAAACTAACAGGCCCTACCACATACTGAATGACCTGAATAAGAAATGATTTGATCTCATTGAGGCTTGGTTTTCTCATCTGTGAAATGGACCCAGTAATACACTCAGCTCCTGTGAAAGTCAGAAGATAGCACATGTGAGAGCGCTGTGTGATCTGAAGTGCATCACCAATGCCACGCATTTACCGAGCAGCCATCACTCCCAGAGCAGAGAGTCCAGTGCAGGGTTTGGGTTCATATGGAACAGGCTCTCTTAAGTACAAAACTAGGACACTGGTGCTGGTTACTACGGCAGCCTCTTTGAGACACATGCTGTTTTGGTGGGATGTGCTTGGTTTTAGTGTCCTGGTCTGATGAAGTTCTGCTCAAGGCCTTATTTCATTCACAAGTTAGAATAACCAGAAGCAAAAGCATGTGGTCTAGATGAGTGCCCACATTTCTATTCTGGACTGCTGGGATATTCTACAGGTGTGAAGTTGCCAAGAATGAGAGAGACTGGGGTCAAGAGAGGCTGCATTGGAGCTTAGTGTCAAGAGCCCTAGAACCATCCCTCCCTCTGAGAAGTCTTCCCTGACCCTCAAGGCTGTGTGGGGTGCACCTCCAATGTGTTCCCATGGGACTCTGATCACACACCTCTCCTAGCAGTGATTGTTCTATCATGGAAGTTCCCATTTACCTGTTTTTCTGCCTTCGTGGACCATGAGTTCTTTGAGGCCAAGAACTGTCTTATCCTTTGTTGTATTAGCTGCAACTGAGAGAGTGCCCCATGCTCTGTGCATTCTCGCTGAATGAATCCCTGCTGAGGTGGTCACATTACATGGCAAACGCGATCCAGAAGTGAACATGAGGCGGGAGTGGTGGTTGGCTGTGTCGCTATTTTGATTGTACTGATGTACTTGGGGGCTTCAGAAAGTTCATGGAAAGATTATATTACCTTTTAATTCTGTTTTTCCATGAACTTTTTGAAGTACCCTCATATTAATTGAATCAGTGTTTTTCAACCTTTAAAAAAATTACAGCCACCCTAAAGAGCCTTTTTAGACATTTCTTTCCTAATTGCCTCCCCATGCCCCTTTCCATTAAATGTTGATACCACAGATGTACTATATGTGGCCCTTTGGAGGGCCACAACCATTTTAATACTTAAGATGTTTTTGTCCCTAAGAACCAACTTTTGACCCCTTGTGAGTGATGTCACCCTCACTGAGAATGCTCAGATTAGTCTGTGTTTGACTGAATTTATTGAATCTGCTGGTTGGGTAATGTGCAGATGTTCTAAAGAGTTTCTATTTGATATTTATGTAGTCAGGTATGAAGTTATTAAGCTCTGGTTGCTTGTCTGGTTGATATGCTTTCAAGATAAGGTTGTTGACTGATTTTCTTTGGAACAAAATAACTGGTGCTTCTGGTACTATACAGATAGGCAAAGCCAACACTTTTCCCAGACCACCTGCAGTATTTCAGTGTGGACTAAGTTATGAACAAATCTAGGTTCTTAGTTCCACTCCTCTCAAAAGTGTTTAAACCAAACATGTAATTATACTCACTGTTAGTGAATTCAGACATCTAAATAAGTCAGAGCCATGCTTCCTGGGTGATCTTGCTAAATGATGCCTATGTGAGGTATTGGTACTCTGCAAGCTGGAAGGGTATGCCACAACCACAGAGTCCTGAAGACCACCTGTAATGGGAAAGTGTGCCGCGACCACTGGGTCCTGAAGACCAACCATAATGGGAGAGTGTGCCATGACCACAGGGTCTTGCAGACCACCCGTGACGGGAGAGTGTGCCGCGACCACAGGGTCCTGCAGACCACCCGTGACGGGAGAGTGTGCCGCGACCACAGGGTCCTGCAGACCACCCGTGATGGGAGAGTGTGCTGCGACCACAGGGTCCTGCAGACGACCCGTGACGGGAGAGTGTGCCGCGACCACAGGGTCCTGCAGACCACCCGTGACAGGAGAGTGTGTCACGACCACAGGGTCCTGAAGACCAACCGTGATGGGGCTGATGTGCAGCACGAAGGCAGTTTTTGTTGTCCTTGGATGACTTACAGCAGCTATTTTGGCAGGACGGTGCAGGCAGCCACAGCGTTTGTAATGGCGGGCTTTGACAGAGGTGCCTTTCTCATCTGTGTTATTAATAAGAGTTGAGACTAGTTTTTGAAGAATATGAGAAAATATCAAACCTGTTTTTTGGAGGCTCCTTCTATTATCATGATTTCAGGGGCACACAGACACTTTTAGGAAAACCCACCCTTGACAGCTTCCCCAGAGAAATCTATCTTTGCCGGAGAGCCGTCCATATTATTCTGTTTGTCAGCCTCGATCCTAAACATTTGAAAGTTTCTGGCTTTCCTGGTGAAGTTATGCCATTATGACGTGGCTCATTACTATTTGTATATGGAGATGGAGAGACTAGTAACAATATCATAGACTTGATGACTACCAGTGAGTTCCCAAAGTGGTTTCCCTTTTATGGCTGTTACTGAATGCTATCAACCACACCCTAAAAGTGATGGGACCGGTGTTGGTATCCCCATTTTACAGATGGACAACTTGTGGCTAAGGGAAGTTATGTGGCTTGTCTGGCAGAGTCTACCCTCAAATTTATGTCTTCTGACTCCAAAGTCAGTCCCCATAAAGCCTCAACCCTTCATCTCCCACAAGAGCCATTGTGGGGGAGTCAGGAGACCTTAGAAAGCCTAACTGGGGCCAGTGAGTAGCAGGAGGCAGACTTTGACTCAGTAAAGGTGGAAACTTCCAGCAATTAGGACATCCTAATGATGGTGTGGACTGCTTTGTGAAGTCATGTGCACCCTATTCTGGAATCGTCATCTGGATGTTGCATTGGGGTCAAGTAAAATATGGCGTTTGCTAGATGACACTTTGGGTTCCTTGCAATTCTGAGACTTCGTTAAAAAGAAAATCTTTTGTCAGTTTCCCCTCCCTTGGTGTAGCCACATACATCCAATGCCTGGTTCGTGGTTTCCTTCCCCAGCTCTGCGTCAGAAGCACCCACGGAGCTTTGTGAGAACGCATGTGCCCAGGCGTGACCCCAGCTCTCCTGTATCGGGACTGAAGTGGGAGGTGCCATCGAAGGTGTGAGGGTGTTTCAGAAAGTTCCACAAGGGATCTAAGGCACAGAGTTGTGAACCACGCTTCCTGTGTAGCCCACTGATAACAAGGCACACACAGCCTCATTTTAAACCTGGCGGTACAATTTAGTATCATCAAGGAGCCACAGTTTCTCAGCATCTAATACCCTGATTCATATTAATCAGGCCATTTAATAAAACTGTTTTTGTTCTCTTGGCTGAAAAGGTACCACGATCCCTACTTGAAAGAGTAAATTCTGTTGATACCTCGTGAGACTTGCCTATGTCATGGTAGGTCAGGAGCTGGTGCTGGTCTAGAAAGTAGGCATTCATCAGCCCAAACACATTGGTCCTTTCATCTGCCTCGTATTCTGGAAAAACCAGCTCAAAAGGTTGACGCTGGGTGTGAAGGCCAGCCTGTACAAATAGCAGGATGGATACAGAAATAGTGAGCTGCTCACTCCTACTCTTGTTACCTGCTTTTACCTACTAGTTACCTTTGTAGCAGTGAGAAACCTCCAGCGGCACAAGAATTGATGGTTGTAGTTGATTGCTTTCCTGAGGAATTTTCTTGATCAAGAATTCAACTGTGTTTATAGCACTCCTCCGAGAGAATCATCTCAGAAAGATGTGTCCGTATGAAATATGCAGTGGGGGATTATAAACACCCCACTGTGTCTCCCCATGGTGGGCCAAAATATATCACAATTGCTCTAACAGCATTTTTTCTACTTTTCAATCAATATGATGCTTTTTAAAATTTACGTTTCTCATTGGACATTTTAAGTGACTGGTGAGACTAAAGAACAAAAGCCAGGATGAAATGACAGTGTAGACACTCCTCAAATCCTATAATGAACTCCACAGGGCATCTCATTTTGATGTATTAGGATTTTCTTTTTTTTTATCATGAGTACATTGTTGGAAATCACATTTTCTATCTGCAGGAACTAGAGATGAAACTGAGCTGACATCTTACCTCTTTGTAGCTAATTAGCAAGAGATACGGAGTGTCTTGAATCTTGTAAGGGAAAGGCGGAGGTTCTATCCACCCGCGATCTCCCTTTTTCCCTTCAAATACCTGGATCTTTTTGTGTGCCCTTTGATCCGGTTTAACAGTTTGGATGAGTCTGGTTGGCAGGGAAAGGATGAGGAGAGTTAAAGAATGGCTATTATTTAACGGAAAAAAAAAAAAAACACTATCGCTCACTTCTCTCCTCCATCTTGCCCATAGGGTAAATAAAATAGATGGGCTCTTTTTCCTTTAAGGAGCAGTTCCTTACCTGGACCCAGCAGTTCCTTGCCTAATACCCATGGTACCAGGGTCGTTATTATCATTTGTCAATGGCGATTGATCCCAACACTTAGTTCAATGAGTGGGACTCAGTAGGCATTCAATGAATATTTATTAACTAGTGAATAAATAAAACATCATGCCGTCTTATACGGTAAAGTGTCATATCGCATTGGCTATGTCTAATATCTTCCTTTGGGTAGTAGCTGCATCTGTTTTAGGATGTGCAGTGAGGTTTACATAGAATTCTGTGGTTAGGGATGGAGGGTCAGAGCAGAGCCTGCATGTATGATTCCATCTGGGCACTGGTCACCAGGCTGGTGTGTGTTGCTGGGGTTTGTGTGGACACCCTGTGTGGATGAAGGCCAAGTAAGTGGTGCGAAAATCCAGTGCAGGGAATCCTCCAATCCATAGCATCATATGTGCCCAGCCCTGGGGGACTGCAGAGAAGGGCCATTGCCATGGTCTCTTTGCTCAGGGAGCTCCCTGTATGTGGGGAGACCAAGCAAGTGTGTGAAAATGATGTGCACTCAACTGTCACGCTGTGAGGACTGATCCCAAGTGGAGCGAGGATCTGGGGAGGCTGGACCAGCACGGTCTGAAAGGAAAGATTATTTTTGGAGTCCCTGCCACGTGCCAGTTACTGGACCCTGCCTGCTACTTCCATCACCTCTCCTCTTCACTACGACCCCATGAGGAACCTCACAGGACGTGACTCAGTTGAGGAGCCAGGCTGTGGGCCAAGCCGACCCCATAGGATGGCACTGACTGTGCTCTGCCCCCGCAGCCGGCCTCTTCTTGGGGCCCATCCTCAGAGAAGGCTCCCTGCAGGAAGCGGGACCTAAGGCGGCCTTGACATCAGGGGAGGGCTTGGGTTGCAGATGGAGGGAGGGCACTTCAGGCTGGCGACACCAGGACTGGGTGGAGCTGGGGATATGACTGGATCAGGAGAGGGTGTGGGGGAGTGAGGTTGGGATCACGCCAGTGCAGAGGGTCCTGGTGGCTGGACAAGGGCTCCTGTGGGCCGCTGTGCAGAAGACAGGTGAGAGACAAACAGCAGAGAGTAGGGCCATTGGACTCTGGCTAAGAGATGTCATGAGCTGAGAGTTACTTATGAATTCAGCCTTGCCTTTTCCGTCTATAAAATGGACACAATAATTTCCACCATGATAATCTCACAGGGTGCCTGTGATACTAAAACGAGTTTGCGGGTCCAGAAGCACTTCATAAGGCACAGAATGCTGTGTCCAAAGGCAGGGGGCTTGTGGCTCCTATCTCTGCTGGATGGCATGTGGGGTCCTGGGGATGGGCCAGCCGAGAGGCTCTTATAGTGCTGGGGCCGTGACAGCCCAGCTCCTGGAGTCCCTGCTTGTGTCACAGCATCCGCCTCGCTCAGAACGCGCTGCCCTCCTCCACAAGGCGCCCGACTTCTTCAGTCCACAGTGGCGCTGTCCTCTGTCTGATGAGCACGCGCCTGCCCCGAACCCATCACCACTCGTCTGAGTCCCTGAGCGTCTCAGCCTGGGCTCCACTCCAGTCCCCTTCTTAGTATTTGCGTGACTTCAGACAAATCCCTTTACTTCTCTGTGTCTCAGTTTCCTCCTCCAAGAAGTGGCGGTGCTAACATCACTTGTGTCAGGGTGTCTGTGAGGGTTAACTTCGTCGGCACAGACCAGGAGCTCAGTGCAGTGCGTGACGTTAATGAGCGGCCATCTGTACTGTCACCATCACCAGGGAGTAGTCTCCTGAGGGAAAAGAAGGGGCTATGGGTCCCTATTCACCCACCTTCTCCTCATCCACACCACAACCTTAGGAAACGGCTAATGTTCTTCCTAGTTTCCTCTGTGTTTTCCTCCCCTCTCCCTGTCTCTCTTCCTTTCCTCCCCCCTTCTCTCCCCTCCTTTCCTTTTCTTTCTTCTCACTTCCTGCCTCTCTTCTTCCCCTAAGGCCCCTGGGGCTCCTTGTGTCTCCTGATGATGACAGAGACAGTGAGTGCTGGGGAGCAGGACAGCCAGGCTGGGGGCTGGCTGTGTAAGGAGTGCACGGGACTCTAGGCCAGTGGTTTTCAAGCTCTGGTTACTATTAAGAATCACCTGGGGAATCTTGTAAAAATATAAATTCCCAGACTCAGAAAATTATGAAATAACAGTAATAGTAGCAATCGTAACAAGACTAACGATGCTGTTACTAACAAACCTAATATTGATTGAGGGTTTTTTTTTTCAGTTTTATTGATACTTATTTTTGTGGGGTGTACTCTGTTGCTTCAACACATGCATACACCGCACAGTGATCCACTTAGGGTAGACAGCATAGTTTGTACCTGCTAGTCCTCCCATTCTTCTCCCTCTCACCCTCTCCCCTCCCAGCCCCTGGGAACCATTATTCTACTCTCCACTTCTGTGAGAACCACTTCTTCTCTTTTTTTGTAAGATTCCACATATGAGTGAGATCATGCAGTATATGTCTTTCTCTGCCTGACTTACTGCACTTAACATGATGGTTTCCACTTCATCCATGTTGCTGCAAATGATGGGATAGCATTTCTTATTATACCTGAATAGTGTTCCATTGTGTGTGTGTGTGTGTGTGTACCACAGTGTTTTAAATCTGTTTATCCACTGATGGGTATTTAGATTGACTCTATCTCTTGTTTATTGTGAATAGCATTGCCATGAACACGGGAGTGCAGGTATCTTTTTGATATATTGATTTCATTTCCTTTGGGTGTATACCGAGCAGTGGGATAGCTGGATCATAAGGTAGGTCTATTTTTACTTCTCTGAAGAAGCTCCAAACTGTTTTCCACAATGGCTGTACCAGTTTACATTCCCACCAACAATGCAGCACATCCTCGCCAGCATTTGTTATTTTCTGTCCTGTTGATAAAGGTGATATCTCATTGTGGTTTTAATTTTCATTTCCCTGATGATTAATGATGTCGAACATTTTTTCATGTACCTGTTGGCCATATGTATGTCTTCTTTTGTGAAATGTCTGTTCAGGTCCTTTGCCAATTTTTTAATTGTGTTATTGTTCTTTTGCTGTTGAGTCCCTTATATATTCTGGATATAGCCCCTTGTCTGATGTATAGTTTGCAAACACTTTCTTCCATTCAATGAGGTGTCTCTTCACTTTGTTGACAGTGTTCCTTGCTGTGCAGAAGCTTTCTAGTTTGATGTCATCCCATTTGTGTATTTTTGCTTTAGTTGCCTGTGCCTTTGTGGTCTTAACTCATAAAAGCACTGCCCACTCCCATTTTGTCTAGTGTTTCCCCTATATCCTCTTCTAGTTGTTTTGTAGTTTCAAGTATTAAATTTAGGTCTTTAATCCATTTTGAGTTGATTTTTGTGTATGGTGAGACATGGGGGTCTAGTTTCAGTTTTCTGCATGTGAATGTCCAGTTTTCCCAGCACCAACCATTTCCTGAAGAGGCTGTCCTTTCCCTGGTGTATATTTTTGGCACCTTGTCAAATAATCAGTGGGCTGTGAATGCATGGGTTTGTTTCTGGGCTCTCTATTCTATTCCATTTGCCTGTTTGTCTGTTTTTGTGCCAGTACCATGCTGTTTTGGTTACTATAGCTTTGTAGTGTATTTTGAAGTCAGGAAGTGTGATACTTTCAACTTGGTTCTTTTTGTTCAAGATCACTTAGCTATACAGTGTCTTTCGTGGTTCCATTCAAATTTTAAGATCATTTTTTCTATTTCTGTGAAGAACGTCACTGGTATGTGACATTTTGTATCTAATTTGATAGAGATTGCATTGAATGTGTAGATTGCTTTGGGTAATATTGGACATTTTGATGATGTTAATTCTTCTGACCCATGAACATGGACTATCTTTCCATTTATTTGTGTCCTCTTCAATTTTTTTCACCAATGTTTCATAGTTTTCATTGTAGAGATTTTTTACCTCCTAGGTTAAATTTACTCCTAGGTATTTCATTTTGGGGGTAGCTATTGTGAATGGGATTACTTTTTTGATTTCTTCTTCTGCTATTTTATTATTGGTGTATAAGAAGGCTATTGATTTTTGTGTCTTGATTTTGTATCCTGCCAATATACTGAATTTAATAATAATTTCTTTATATGACTGGGTACTCCAGAGTTGGGTGCCTGTATAATTAGAATTGTTACATCCTCTTATTGGATTGATCCCTTTGTCATTATATGATGACCTACCTTATCTTTCTAATTTTTTTACTTTCCTTGGCTTGAAGTCTATTTTATCAGATATAAGTACAGCTACTCCGGATCTTTTTTGGTTTCCATTTGCATGAAATACCTTTTTCCATCCTTTCACTTTCAGTCAGTGTGTGTCTTCATAGGTGAAGTAAGTTTCTTGTAGGCAGCATATTGTTGGTTCTTGTTTTATAATCCACTAAGCCTTTCTGTGTCTTTAACTTTGGGCATTTAGTCCATTTACATTTAGAGTTATTATTGATCTGAAGGGACTTGTTGCTGCCATTTTGTTACTTTTTTCTGGTTGTTTTGTTGATCCTTTTTTCCTTTTTCCTGATTTTACTGTCTTCTTTTGTGATTGAGTGGTTTTCTCTAGCAATGTATTTCTTGCTATTTATTTTTAGTATGTCTGATAAGTATTTGTGTTGTGGTTACTGTGAGGCTCACAAAAAACATATTACAGTTACAACAGATTATTTTAGGCTAATAACAACTTAACTTTGATATATAAAAGAAAAAAAGAAAGAACCACAGGCAACTCCATGCTTTGGCATCATTCCCCCCCACTTTAGACATTTGCTGTTTCAAGTTACATGTTTTAATATTGCCTATCTCTTACATTTGTTGTTGTCTTGTTACGTTTGTCCTTTGGTCTTTGTGCTAAGGATGTAAGCAGTTTATTCACCAACCTTATGACACTGGAATATTCTGAGATTGTCTGTGAACTTACTTTACTAATGAGTTACGTACCTTCAAATGTTTTCTTGATGCTCTTTAGTGTTCTCTTTCAGATTGAAGAGCTCCCTTTAGCATTTCCTATACCGCATGGCTAGTGTTGGTGAATTCCTTTGGCTTTTGTTTGTCTGGGAAAGACTTTATTTCTCCTTCATATTTGAAGGTTAGTTTTGCTGGATAGAGAGTTATTGGCTGACAGTCTTTTTCCTTCAGCACTGTGAGTATATCATCCCATTCTCCTCTGGCCTGTAGGGTGTCTACTGAGAAATCTGCAGAGAGACATATTGGGGCTCTATTGAATGTTATGTGTTTCTTTTCTCTTGCTGCTTTCAGTATCCTTTCTTTGTCTTTGGTTTTTGATAATTTGATTATGATGTGCCTTGGATGTTCCTCCTTGGATTGAATTTTATTGGCAGCCTCTGAGCTTCCTGTACATGTCTGCTGTCATCATTCTCCACAGTTGGGAAATTTTCACCCTTTATTTTCTTGAATATGCTTTCTACATCTCTTCCTTTTACTTTTTCTTCGGGTATGTCAGTTATGAGGAGGTTATTTCATTTGAGAGAGTCCCATATTTTCTGTATTTCTATTTCATTTTTTCTCATTTCTTTTTCTTTTTGCTCCTCTGATTGGATAATTTCATACATTCTATCATTGAGCTCACTGATTCTTTCATCAGTTTGATTAAATCTGCTGTTGGAGCTTTCTATTGAGTTTTTCAGTTCAGATAATGCATTCTTTATTTCTAGAATTTCTATTTTCATTTTAATGGATTCAGTTCCTTTGTCAAGTTTCTCATTCTGCTCTTGGATTGTTTGCCAGATATCATTTAATTTTCTATCTGTGTATTCTTGTGACTCTGTGACATCCTTAAAAGGGTTATTCTGAATTCTCTGTCAGACATTTCATAAATCTGCTGTTCCTGTGGGTCCATTGCTGGTGTTTTGTTTGTTTCCTTTGCTGGTGTCCTATTTCTCTGTTCTTTCTTGATCTTTGTGTCTTTATGTTAATTCCTGGGCAGTTGAGAAGACTGCTACCTCTTCTAGGTTTTATAGATAGGTGTTCTTTGGTGGTGTTGGACCTTTACTGATTAATATCGGAGATTTCTCACTGGTCCATGATTTTTATTTTTATTACTTTTATTTTTTATTTTTATTTTTTGTTTTTCAGTTCTGTAGTGGATTATTAGCTACCTGCATCATGTAAACTCTGCACTGGAACTAATTTGTTGTCCTTTGGTTAATTCCACAATTGGGGGAACTTCCTGTGGGTACCAGTACTCTAGCCCCGGGGTTGAGCTAAATAGCTGCTTTGTTGCCTGTTCTCTGGGGAAGGCTTTTACTGTGGCTCAGATTTTAATTCTTGGCCTTTTAATCACTTCTGGGTCTTACGAGGTCAGGTGCACTGGACTGTTTGGAAATTCTGGCCCAGGACTGAGTCTTTCCAGCAAACCCTGCCCCCTGCAGTTCTCTCACACTGTCCAATCTTCACTGGGCCTGTGTTGAGTGGAAAGCAGATGAGCTGCCCACACTGCACCCTGATGTTTCCCCAGTGGGCCAGTCTCCCTGCCACACTCCAAATGCCTTCCATGGTGCAGGCCATGCATGGGTCCCTCACAATGACTCACCAGCTTCTGGGTGGCTCCTTTCTTTGGTTGGTTGTGGCTTCTCTCCCCTGTGTGGGTCTGTGGGAACCTGTCAGTGGTTCACTGTCCTGGGGGCTGGTAGGGTGCACTCTGAGGCCCTCTTCTCCCCTGCAGACTCCAGGCAGCATCACACAAAGGGCTCAGCTGTGGCTTTTGCTGGCTCCTGCTCCCTGTGCTCACTGGGGCCATCCCCAAAGCAGCCAGGGCTCAAAATGGTCAGATTAGTCCCTTCTTTCTCTTTCCTTGGCTTCTCTTGCCTTCATGAACTTCACAGATCTCTCCCCCTTGTTCTCTGAGCTCCAGCGGTCCCAGATTGGCAGTCTTTGCTTGTTAATGGGTGTAAGTTAATTGATTGTGGGAAGAGTGATGAGTGATGCTGAGGACTGTCTATTCTGCCATCTTGATGATGTCAGTTCTCCTTGGTTGCATTCTTATGTGTGTGATGGGCCAGACTTTTCTAAATGCTTCCCCTGGATTAGTGAACTCATAGTTATAACCAACCCCTGACATTGATACTATTAATATCCCCATTTTGCAGATAAGGAAGCTAAAGCCCAGAGACAAATGCACTTTGCCAAGGTCATACAGTGGATAAGTGGCCAGGATGCCAGCCTGGGCACTCTGGCTCCCAAGCCCAGCTCCCAAGCACTCTGCACAGGCTTCCTCAGTCTGGGTGGCACCAGCCATCTGTGCCTAGGCAGGCACCTGTTGACCCGATATGGCTGGATCCTGGCATGAGGGAGAGGGTGTGCTGACCTTCTTTGAGTGGGTCTCTCATTGCCCTGTGAGAAATAGCAGAGTCCTGTTTACAACAGGGCCCCCACTCAGCTGCAGTGACTGCTGGGAACCAGGCATGTGTCTCCCTCCCCACTGGGAGCAGAGCTGTGTGCACAGACTGTGCAGGTCTGGGATGACTGGTGGTCACCTTTAGAGGCCCTTCTTGGTCAGTCTCAAAGAGCCCAAACTGCGAGCCCTGCTCTGGCTCAAGGTACTCTTGGCATGGATGGCCCTGCTCCGTCTCCTGCCAGGACTTTCTGCATGAGATTTGCCCCCCGGCTGGGGAAGAGCCCCTATTTCTATGGAGAGTGTGGAATATAATCCTCATCTCTGGTCTCACTGTCTCATCATGCTAGTTCATGATGCTACAGCTTGTCCCTGCTGCCTGCCAGCTTGTGGACACTTAGCACGACTGGAGAGAGGTGGCCTTGTATTCTCTTCTGAAGCTTACTGCATCTCAGCCCCAGGGGCTCTGCAGCCTCCCAAGTCTCTCCAACTCCAATGGACAGAGATGCTTGTTGGGAGGAGACTGTTGACACAGCACATTGGGAAATGGCCTCTGCAGGGAGGCAAGGTGCCAGCCTCAGCATCCACTCCTGAACCCTGCTTCCGGAGGCGTCCTTTTGCCCAAATCTAACACTCACTTATTAAACCTGGCTCTTAATTTCTGACTCTAAAGTGGGCAATCACATTTGAAAAATACAGTCCTCTTCTCACCCTTTTATCAAGAGGGAGAATCTGGACCCTCACACGGTGTGGATGGAGGCCAGACTGTAGTCCCCATCAGAGCCGGAATGTGTCACCCTGGTGGTCCAGCTGCCCAGCACCCGCTCAATAGTCACACACACCCAACTGCTATTTCTAGAATGAATGAGTAAAATCATCAGATACTTACAGAGATAAATTTAGTTTGGGAAGATGGAGACCTCCTAATATCATGTGTTTTCTCCTGAAGTTGAGACAGTCATTTTAAGGAAATGCAAAATGGTAATAACAGTAGAAGCCTCACATGTGTGTGCGGATAGCTTACTCTTCCCAAATCCTTTCCCACATATGACGTCATGTAGTCAGATTATTTTTGTTTCCACCTAAAAAAGCAGGTGACCCAGGATCACAGTCAAAAAAGTATTAAACTACATGTTAGAACTATGGTTTAAGCTACCTCTGTGGCTTTCATTCCAGTCTTTTTCTATGCCATCACAGCTCATTAGAGAATAATCATAACAGTATGACTTAGAATAGTAAGATAGACTTAGATAGACTTACATCCCCTGTCCAGGCACTAATCCCCATTTTGCAGGTGAATAAGCTGAGGCCCGGTGGTCAAGTAGATAAAGGCCTTCAGGAAGGGGTGCAGACCCCCAGGAGAGGCACAGCTCTTTTGCAGGGGAGCCTTAGATTGCATTGGCTTTGTCCCCTCTTTGTGGGCCTGCCACGGTCATGCCATTTTTAAGAGGCACAGCCAGCAGGCCAGCCTTGCCCTGTGGCCCCCGAGTGGTGCTGCCAGCAGCTCCCGGTCCTGCCCCGTGCACGCCGTCTGCCGGGCGCCTCACCGTGCTCCCCAGCGCTCTCCCTTCTCATCCTGATGGCAGCAACAGCTAACCACCCAAACCTGGAAGAGCTGAGGTTAGCAATTGCCCCATGGGATGGGAAGCTACGACACAGGACTTTAAAAATTGGCTGATGTATCTTGGTGTTTCCTTTAGAAATACCTGGTTCCGTGGATAACTTGGCTTGTCCATAGCTCTGGATGACCCCAGAATGCCTGCTTTTTCTGCCCCCAGAAAACGCCCATGTGTTTCCTCTTGGATGTTTTGTCTTGGAAGAAATGGCTGCCCGGAACCAACCCCTCTGTGTTCTCTCCCTTTCCTCGGGGCTGCAGTATAAGACAGCAGAGGAAGTGCTCATAGAGGACATTCGTCCTTTTTCCTCTCAAGATATTTTTGAACAATCATGTTAAAGCACCTACAGTGCGGCTAAGAATTGTTAACAAGCATGTTTGCACGTCACATCTGTCATGCTATTTGCACGATGTTATGCAGAGACACAGCTTCAAGTATTTTTAAGATATGCCCTCTTATCTCTGGAAGCATAAGAAAGTATTTGCAGATTGGTCTCTGGAATGAAATCAGCCTCCCACGTTGGCGGGCTCTGTACAACGTGGGCATTTCTGTAAGTGGTTCCGAGGTCCTTGATCCTTTTGATCTTTTGCACTGTGCATCTTCACACAGCTTCTTTCTCTGGGGAGAAATAAGGTAAAGAAACTTGAAGGTGAGTCTGGCGAGGGCAGCTCTGGGCATTTGTCAGTGCAAATGGATCTTGAATCTGAATGGCAGTAGTTTCTCTTAAGTAAGCAGGCTTCTTTAAACCTTCCACAAACAATGTCAGTGGCAGATCATGTCTGAAAGTGTTTGCTGGTGAGTGGAAATCTTTCCTGACCCTGTACTGCAGTCACAAAAGAAAAGCCTGATTCTGTAAAATATTCTTGACCACCTGGGTGTCAATTACCACACAGCTGTGATTTCTCATCTGGGCCACTGCCTGGGTAACACTTGTGTCACTGGGTGACTTCAGGTCTCTCCATTCGGAAGCCTGGCTCTGGGTCCTGGAAAGAGCCTGAGCTTCATCTGCAGTTGAAACCTGATTAGCTTGTGACTGGGTTCTGCCACTTACTGGCTGTGGGATGTTGGTGAGGAAACCTGTGGAGAGATCTTGGTTTCGTCATCTGTTAGATGGGGACCATATCTCTTTTGCAAAACTGTTGTGAGCAATATTTGTACACTTGTGTTCACAGCAGCAAAACTGTTGTGAGCAATATTTGTACACTTGTGTTCACAGCAGCTAAAAGGTGGAGACCACCCAAGGCCCACTGGTGGATGAATGGATATGGTACATGTATGATTCTGCCTTAAAAAGGAAGGAAATCTGGACACATGCTGCAACGTGGATGAACTTGAGGGCATTACACCAAGTAAAATAAGATAGTCACAAAAGGCCAAATACCGTTGATTCCACTTATGTGAGGTACCCTGCAGAGTCAAACTAATAAAGACACGAAGTAGAATGGTGAGTGCCAGGGGAGGGAGAGAGTGAGGAGTTAGTGTTTGAGGTGTGGAGCTTCAGTTTTGGATGGTGGCAGCAGCTGCACAACAGTGTGACTATGCTTAGTACCACCAAACTGTGCACTTAGAAATGGTTAAGATGGTTAATTTTATGTTATGTGTATTTTGTCACAATAGAAAAAAAATGGACAAAATAGTTTTGAACATCAAATGGCATCAAGTGGGTGAAGTGTCTGCCGCATCGGTGATGTTCAGTGAACAGTGACAGCTTTCATGATGGTCGGGATATGGCGTTTTAATGGTTACGTGATATTTCATCATGTGGCTATACCATAATTTGCATTTTTTTTGTTTTCTTGACTTTTGTATTTCTTATAGCACTCCACCATTGTGACAATGATGGAGTGAATTTTTTGTGCATGTATATATCTTTTCCATTATTTGGGGTTCTACCTTTGAGATCGATTTTCTGGATCATTTAATCAAGGTACAGGATCATCTTTGTGGCTCTTGCCACATATGCCAATGGGCTTTCAGAAAGAGTTTAGTAACTTTCCCCTGTCACCAGCTGAGAGAGGGCACCCGTTTCATGGTATCCTCAACAGCACTAGGATACTCTTAAGCAGTTTTGCAAAATGTAATAAATAAGAGATGGTATGTTAATGTTTTAATGTGCATTTATTTACTTTTATTTGATTACTATAAATGTTGAACACTTTTTATGTCTTGATCTGCATTTATTTCTTTCTCTGTTTATATCTTTTGTCTATATTTCCGGTGTGGTGTCAATGCTTTTCACATCAAATATATGTCATATTTATAACACATTGTTGCCATTTTTAGATTTTCAGAGGGTTTTAACGCTTATGTAGTTGAATCACTTATTTAAACATTTCAAATTACAAAATAATGATTTCAAATTAAAATCTTAATTTAATTTAATTTAATTTTTTCTAACTAAAGTAGATCAAAAGTGGTCTTACAATAACATGTATCTTCTTCCCAAACCCTCCACTATCATTCTTTTCATAGCTGTCAGCATAAAATCTGTTTAAATGCTAACTCGAATGACTATAGTATTTGAATTAACAGACTGACCAATTAATAATAAATCATTAATACAGTATAATAGCCAATTAATAACCCAATATAAAAGGACATGGCCAAAATTACAGAAAAGAAGAAATTAAAATTACTAATAAACATGAGATTTATTTTTCACCTTACTAATAATTAAATTCATTCTAAATAAATAAGACAATACGATACTATCTTCCAGCTATAAAGTGCTAAGCATTAAAAGGATTGTGATAATGACTGAGACTGGCCCTTAACTATGCTGCCAATGGGGAGAGAAAATTGGGTTAACTTTACTGAAAAGCACCAAGAAATTTATGAATGTTTATAAACGCTGATTTAGAAGTTCTACTTTTGTAACTGTGGCTTGAGGTGGCCTCAGAAGCATTGAAAAATATTTACATTCTTGGATAAAAACAGGGCTCAGTTTAGAGGCCCAATGACAGGGAATGTTTAAATAAGCAGTTGGACAATCATCTGATGTAGTTACGTTGTCATTATAAATGGTGTTTTCTAAAAACTTCAGTGACACAGGGAAATGCAATATGCTGGTAAGTGGGAAAACATGCTGTAATGATTACAATGTAACAAATTGTGTGTGGGGGCGTGCACACACATTTGGTACACACTGGAAAGAGTTGCATAAAAAAACATTGATAGTGCTTGGAGTATAGGTGATTTTTATTTTATTTTGTATGCTTCCCCTCATTTTCTAAGCTTTATGTTATCTGCAAATATTATTTCTGCAATCAGAAAAAAATGTAAATATTGAAAAAAGATTAGAGATAATAAACAGATTTTTTCCTTTTCTGGACTCGTGTCAAATGCTTACCTTGCTCTCTTTCCTGTGAAGGTATTTTTTCAGGTTATGGCCAGAAATTCACTGGCTATGTGAATTTCAGTTTTTGAGTTTGTAAAATGGGGATTTCTGTCTTCCCTGCCACAGCATTGGACAGTTGTGGAATTAAAGTAAGATAACCAACATATGGAAAAACACTTCTTCAAACCAAGGTGCAAGACCAGGAGATTCCCCACCCACCTGAGTTTGATGGTTTGATAGGGGGACCGACAGAACTTACTGAAAGCTATACTCTTGGACATGATTTATTATAGCAAAAGGGGACAGTTCAAGGACAGCCAAAGGAAGAGATGTACAGGGAGAGCTGGGAGGATCCTAAAGGCTTCTGTTCTCTGCTCCCATGTGGAGTTGAGATATTTTAACCTCTTGGCATTGGTGTGTGACAATATGCAGAGTTGCTGCCAACTGCAGAAGTTTGCCTGATCTTCAGTGTCCATAGTTGTTACTGTGACTCCATCATGTAGCATGACTGATTGATTGATTGATTGGCTGATTGATCGGCTGATTGGTTGCCCATGTGGTTGAACTTAGTCTCCAAGTCGACTGAAGCTATGGTGACCCAAAGCCCCCACCCTGATTCATATGGTTGGTCTTTTTGGCATGGCCAACTCCCACCCTAAACAAGACGTTTCTATGGTATATGATGATTATCTCTCAGAAGCTGAGGTGAAGGCCAGACCTCACTTTTGGCAAGCCCAAACTCTTTCCTACACATTTGTGACTGAAAAGAGAAAACACATTTAAATATAGGGATGATGTTAGTGTGGAGGCGTCTACTATTTACCATGTTCTAAGACTACACAGTAAGAAGGGGCATGAATTCCACAGTGGTACTGCAAATCCCCACTTCACTCATCCACTGGACCTTTGGAACTGCCTTTGAGGATGGGCCTGCTTGCAGCAGCTCCTGCAGGCATGTTTGCTGCTATAGTTGTTCACCACAGAGACACAGGCTGAGAGGACGCTTAGTGCCCTGTGGGGATCTGCATCTAACCCTTGCATCCCTGTTAACAGCTCAGCCAACGCGTCCCTTTATTAACTAATTTATCTCATGTGAACGAGTCCTCCGCCTGTCTTTTGCAGGTCTCTCTCCCTGGCACATCTCACTCTGCAGTGCAGCTCAGCTTACTGCATACAGCTCATGCACGCACGGGGGATATATGTACATATGGGGGGTGATAAAAATAAATAGGCTTGTTCCCCCTGTAGAGTATCACATCTCATGCACTACGTCAGGTTGGGTCATGAGGTTTCCCAAGAGAGGAGAAAAACAAAAACCCACGTTTGTCTTCTCATGGTCGTGAAAGAATATCTGAGTGTAGTGGAGAAGTCATCATCCCGAGGAGTGCACCAGGGATAACCGTGTGCTTTCATGGAAAAAGAGCCAGGGACAGAGATTTGGGATGAGGCTTAGCTGAAGTCCAACTGTGCCTCCAGCCTTTCTTCAGAGGGGGGAGTTTTAGCTCTTGTCTTTTGGCTTTTTTGAGAACAAATCACTTGCATTAAATTGATGTTGTTAGTAAATTTCGGTTGTACATTCTCCATCTTTCCAGGAAGGACCGGCCACGCAGAAGTTGTCCGGGTCGTGTACCAGCCAGAACACATCAGCTTTGAGGAGCTGCTCAGGGTCTTCTGGGAGAATCACGACCCGACCCAAGGTAGAGTGACGAGCGAGCTGGTATTTAATTATCTTACTAATTACAGCTGGGATAATTAGCGTCAGAGCTGCATGGAAGAGGTGAACCTTGAAATCACACAGCAGCTCAAGAATGTGACTGCAGACATTTATGATGGGAGGGGGAGGGGCCGGGAGAGGGAGAGAATGAAGGCGCAGGCGAGTTGGGCACCCCTCCCCCACAGCTGTCAGGGTGGGAAGAGTCCCACAGAGGAAGCTGCCAGCAGTAGAGACCTGCTCACCTTTGATGACTGTATTCCTTTTCCTTAATGCAGCCTTTTATCTGCAAAATTAAAGTGTCTTTCCAGCAACTCCAAAGTTTTCCTGATTTGTGATTCCTTTATTTCTCTGAGTTTAGCCTTTCTCATCTTTTGACATTATCAGTTTGTTTGTTTTTTTTCAAATGTCTGTGGGTGATTTAGGAAAAAAAAATAACGTGAGTGTAAAATGCAGTATTGAGTAGGCCCACGATACATGGGGTTATTTAAATATTTCATTTGTCTTCTTTGGAATTTGTTATGTGGAGCTATTAATATATTTGGGCTATAAAAAATGGTGGCCAGAAATTTTATTTGAGTGCACACACAAGTAAAAAATCCCATGTTGGCAAATATCATTGTAACATTCAATAATGAAGCAGTTTCCAGGTTCTGTCCTAATGCCTTACAAGAGCTGCTCTAGCAATGCGATGATATGATATCGTGAGAAGCTTATGAACTGAGAAGTTCTATATAATAGATGGGACTTTTCACAAATCTTGTTCATTTAGCAATCAGTCTGTTTGACAAAAATATTTTCCCTTTGATGTCAGGTTTTTGTGTAGGGGGTATGCAATGTTGGCTATTTCTCAATGAATGGGTGTGTTTTTCCAAATGTGTACTGTGCTTTGTGATGGAATCTCAATGTGACTCCAGCAGCACAGACTGGTGAGTCCTGTGTGCTGGTTCAAAGGACACCCAGTGCCAGGGTGACTTGCCAGAGGGTCATGAGATCAAGCAGGTTAAGGCAGGTCTGAGGTCCAGGCACATCCACTGGATGGGTGAAGGCTAGCAGCCTGGGCCTAGGAAGGAGGCCAGGGGCAGGGTTTCATGATAGGAAAGTCTTGAGTGATGTGGGGGATGGGTCCCTGGTGGGAGGGGGCTGAGGTGGGGGCAGGGTAGGGAGAGGACTGGTGGGATGAGGACACTATGATCAAAAGGCTCAGCTGTCACCTCTGTTTAGACTCCTGGACTGTCCCATCCCATGAGAAAGGCAGGACTACAGGCCTCGACAGCTGTGCCTCAACAGGATGCTCTGCCTGGCGAGCATTTCGAGTAAGGGTGGTGATGGCCAGGGGCTCGTGCTGGTCAGTCTTCAGCCAGATGGCGCAGACTCAGCTACTTGAGTCAGGGCAGGATGCAGAGAGCTCCAAAATTATCACTGGAGACACACACAGGAGCCCAGACAAGCCTGAGTTCATGCAGGAGACAGGCTCCTGCAGGTGGGTCTGTGGCCTTTGTCACAGCCAGCCACAATGCCCTGCCTAACGATCCTCCTCTGGCTTAGCCCTGGCGACATTTCTAAGAGGGCGAGCTCTGTCACTGAATTCTCTCTCCTTGCCTCTCTTAACATCCTACCCACTACATCACACCTGCATCAGCACACACAGGTAGTTAGGTTGCTAGGACTGGCCCCTGAATCTCGGGGGAATTCCGCATTACAAAGAATGTGGAAAGGGCCTCTTGTCCCCACCCACATACCAGGTTTGTCTCAGCTGTGCCTCAGTCCTCACCCAGCCACCTGTGACAATCTTGGCTTACTGTGTCTGCTGATTTGTTAGGGTGCCGTGACAAGGCCGCAGAGCACTGGCCTGGCATGGCGCTTGTCACTCCCTCCCAGTCTGGGGGCTGGCCATCCGAGATCGAGGCACAGCAGGGCTGGCTTCTTCGGAGGCCCCTCTCCTTGGCTTGCATACAGCCAGAGGTCTTCACATGGTCGTCCTTTGTACCTACATGTGTCCATATCTTTGCCTCTTGTATGGACACTGGTCATATTGGATTGGGGTTCACCCATATGATCTCATTTTACCTTAATTACCTCTTTAAAAACCCTGTTAAAACATGAATGCAGTCACATTCTGCCTAGGGTAGGACTTCACCACATGGATCTGGGGGGAGGTGGGTGCAACGGAGTCTGTGACAGTGTCCAGTCATGCAGCAGCTCCTCTGCTGTTCTTCCAGAGGTGTTGAGAGTCTAATGGGTAGGCACAGACCTCCCAGGCTGGAGGAGATCTCAGTGGCCATCTGGTTAAGTGTCACCAACTAGAGCCTCTTGGCTTCAGCACTACAAACCAAAAGATAAAATCATTCATGATGGTGTTTGCAGAAAATGGAGTTTAATTGTTGAGTGAGATATTTTCCACTGATATTCTGGACAAATTATGCACATAGGAGGAGAGTTTTTCTATTCTTGTGTGTATTCATTCCTAGTTAGAATAGTGCTTGATGTGTTATATACTTTCATAAATATTAAATTGCAAGGTGTATGGCCTTCCCACATTGTTATCAGACTGACTTTTCTGGAGAGCTCAGTGTAATGGGCCATGGTAACAAGATCTTTGCCTTGCAAGGTTTCCCATGACCCTTCTGGAAACAGGTCCTGCTTCACTGACCGAAGAGGTCGGTATGTGACGCAGACCTGGCCAATTACAGCGTCTTGTCCTGTTGTCAACAGTGTTTGATCCAAGGAATGGACATGTGACCCAAGCAGGACCAATTAGAGTCCTTCCCTGGGACTATCATGTGGGAGAAGAAGGTGTTGTCCCTTTGCTGTATGTGGGAAGTGTCTATGGGCGAAGCCAGGGAGGGAGAAGAGTGAGAGGAGGAAGAAAGACCCCTGCCGACTCTGAGCCCCTCACCCTTCGCTCCTGCAGCTCTCCCTTCAATCCTGAGAGCTCTCCTGGGGGCTCTCCAAGCTGTGAGAGCTCCTGTACACTCCCCCACCCCTTTATGTTTTAAAGCTAGCTTGTTGGGTTTCAATTACTTGCAACAACAACAAAAATCGTAACTAATCACTTGTTCAACTTACTCATTGTGCTCCTCACATTCCATGGCTGTTAGCTTATCATGTTCATCTGCTTCAGAAATCAGAGTCCTAAAACCATGAGCAGTTTTACCACTAACTCAGGTGTGACGTCCTCAAGACCTGCTGGTGGTGTGATGAGGGTTTTTTTTGGTAACTCAAAATTAAGAACTGTGTTTAGGATTTGGGATATATGGCCCCCAAACATATCAGACCCCCTCTCAATATCTCTAAAATACTGTAAAAGACAGTCATTCACTAGCGACACATCTTGCGCCTCATGTGTTTGCCAGGCACTCTGCTAGGTGGTGCTAAGTCACCACATGGTCTGGAACATGCAGGCGTATCCAGCCTCGTGGTTAATGCACAGGGTAAATATATTCATATAGGAAGAAATTAGTTAAATTCCTATGTACTGAGATCAAAACGAGCACTCAGATACAGGCATCTGAGGCCATAGAATTCAGTGTTAGCATGAGATCATTAAAACAGGCACGAGTCAACACTGGAACACTAAAAGCAAAAACATAAATTCAGAAGAACTCTGGTTCTGATGGATTTAATATTTCCGGGGATTCCTGAAGGTCTAACACATGTAGTCATGTGTGATTTTTCAGAGGTCAGAATTTGAAGCCCACTCCCTGAAGGACTGGCATGCAGCAGAGAGGCAGGTGGCCGGTGAATCACACTGGGCTGTCGGTCACATGTACATCTGACCGCAGCGTCTTAATCCTCCACATGAAATCACCTGGTGGCTCTTTTCATGTTTCCCGGTAAAGACCAGCCCCAAAAAGAAAGCCACCAATCGAGCAGGTGAGGGTGGCGAGGACACGTAAGACTGACTGTTCTCACTCAGAAAACAGATGTCACGAGAGAGCAGCGTGTTTGGCATGGCAGTGACTCTGATCTGTGAAGCCCTAGCCCACCCTGGCTTCTTTTCAGACACAGGAGTAAGTGATTCCTAAAAATGCCTGAGGAATGCTCCTGCCGGGCATGTATTGCTAATCAACAAAGACACAACTTGAGTAACAGTTGAGGAGGCGCTGACCTTCGATGTGAAGGTGAGCCCAGGAAACACATGGTTCTCCACAGAAGCGTGACTCCAGAGAGATGTACTTGATTGAGCATGTCGGAAGATTTTAGTACCTCACTTACATTTATTAGCTAGAATTCACTGCATTTAGTGGCAGAAGCAGTATCCTAGAATGACATTTGCAAATGTGAGGGTTCTCGTGTCAACGGTCTTACTATAGTAGAAACAGCAAGAATTTAAGCTTCAAGTTCCGTTTCGGTCAGTTCGGATCTTCACGGAGAAGTCTAAATAGAGACAATCACTCACGTTCTTCACTATTGAAGGTATTGAAGCAGAGCAGCTCCCATGGTATCTGTCCCAGTGGGAGGGGCGACGTCCCTATACATAGTCTGCCACCTTGAAGGGTGCACAGCTGCTAAGAGAGAGGTTAGGAAGTGTAGATGCTTTGAGATTTAGGTGGGGCCAGAGGCCTGTTATTCCACAGCCACTGTGCAGTGAGTCCAGAGAGAGTGTCACCCAGCAGATGAGTTTCAGGGGAAGGAATAGACCCAACAGCATCGCTGTACATTTGGCCAGTAAATAAAATAGTCATATCTCTTAATTTACCAGTTACCACAAAGGCTCTACTTTGACTGAAGCATTCAAGCTCTGCTGCTTAAGCTATACATTCTGCTCTGACTTTCTGTCTGACTCAAGGGACACATTCTTGTAAAGCTCCTCTGGGCTCCTGAGAATGGATTGGAGTATGCCCGTTCCTGGCCGTGTGGTCCCCAGACCCCCCAGTCTCCAGGGAGCATGGCAGAGCCTGAGATTTAGGCGATTTGGGTTCTGGCTCCAGCTTGGCCCCTTTCTAACCACACGGTCCTGGCCAAGGCACTAACTGAATCTCAACCTCCATTTTTCTCATGTGCACAAAAGGGACAATGAAATTTATACTGCCTTGTTCATGGGCTGTCATTAGAATTCAGTAAAATAATGTGAAAATAACACGAAAACGGCCAGGTACCATGCACATGCCATGTATCACTGTTATGTCTTTCTCAACACATCAGTGCAGTTTCACCAGATATTTATTTTTATATCCACGTGGCCCTTGATTCCTTTGGGCTAGGAAATATTTACCCTCTGTCCACTTAGGTGTGGGTTTTCTACCCACAGATATGCTCTTTTCCCTCGTGTTAGCTGGAAAGAGTTCAGCATGTTTATGTCGTCGTGAATGCTGGTGGATCTCGCTCAGAAGTCTCCTTAAGTCTGCTGCTGACACAGTAGGCACAGGGCTGGACCAAGCCCAGCCTCTCGTGCCCAGTCTATATCCTTCTAACTAGCATGCTGTGTGCACCCAGCACAGGAGTGTTGGGTGTCCCTGTGTTGGGTGCAAGGCACAGACGGTGCACTTCACGCCAAGCCACAGTGCATAGGCAGAGACTTCTGTGTTGTGTGGATTCACTCCATAAATCTCACTTCTCAGCTACAACCCACTTCACTCTCGTTGATCCCGGGGCAAGGAATAGCGACATTTATTTAGCACCTTTTCTAGGCCAGTCTTAGTGATAGATGTTTTATATTCCTAACTTCATTTAGTCCTGACCGAAACCCTATGAAGTAGAGATCGCTGTCGTCATTGAACAGAAGAGAATAAATGAGGTTCCAAAACACTCACAATCGTGCTCGATGTTGATGGCAGTGTTTGGGCCCAGGTCTGTATAAAGCTCAAGTCTATTTTCTTTCCCCTATACTAAAGGACTCAGAGCTTCCTAGCTAGGAAGACCTCTTCTGAGGATAAACATTTTTATGGATCCCCTACATGTTAATAGTTGTGCCTTAAGTATAATTTCTAGAGCAAATATATTAAAATGGTACTGTAAATTTAATTATACTTTAATTTGAATGCCCATTCAATTAACCATCACCATGTTACACACCTCTGGAAAATGTTCGTGCATATAATGCATTCTGCAGCCTCTAGGCCAAGCCTGCCACACAGTGGGACTTGTGGGCCCCTTGTGGTAACTCCGAGCCTCCCAGGGGACTGTGACCTGGCACCTGCTCCAGGGCATCTTTAGGGAGCCGTTCTGTAGAGGCCTGTCTGGGACTGCTAGTTGACCCAGTATTGGTTTCCCCACTTGTGTAGTGTTGGAATTTTAGCCGGATATGTGGCCACCCATGAATACTAAATGTCCTTGACTCTGGCAGGAGCAGAAGGGCTGTGTGTGCACAGCGGGGGGCTCCTCTCCCACCTGCTTCCCACAGGCTGGTGTTCGATGTCATAGGAGCCGTTGGGTCTCAGGGTGGTGGAGCTGCAGAGCAGAAGGATCCAAAGTCACCAGCCCAGGCTGCACTCTTTAGGCAAGGGCTGTCTTGTTTAAACTACTGTTATTTTGGTTCATTTTGCCCCTTTTTTCCTCCTGTTCTACAACAGCTGAACCTATACTCTAACACAGCCTTCAACTGTAAGATGCACTCCAGTCTCCCCTCCGAAAACCTTAATTAAAATGTTCTCCTTATTAAAATGTCTTTAATCAAAACTGCTGTTAGGAGTGTGGACTCAGATTGGGGAAGCTGCGCCTTTGAAGTGGGTCTGCCGTGTGGCCAGGTCTCATTTCCCGCTCTCACCTGACCACCCGGGTCCCTCAATGGCCTCCTGCCTGGCCTGTCCTGCTGTTTCTCCACCATTCTCTGTAATGGCCTGTTAAAAACAGGAGACAAAATGTGTCCTTCTCCTGCTTAACGCACTTTGCTGGAGGCCTGTTTTGGAGGTGATATACAGAGCGCCGGGGACAACTGGCACCTGCCATGCAGCCGTGGCTCATGCCACAGCCCCTCCCTGCCACGCACGGTGTTTCACTTCCTCCATCCTGGAGCACACAGACAGTGCCTTCTTGCTCAGTCTGCCCACGGCTCTTGGAGGGACCAGCTCCTTCTCGTCCTTTCGGCCTCAGCTTGAGACATCTCATCCAAGAGGTCTTCGCAGACCCACCCCAGTGATAGCAGTCCCCCATCCCCAGGCTTCCCCACCCCCACCCCCCCCCCCCCGTGCTCCCTTTAAGGTAGAACGGTCTGTTCTTCATTGTTATTCCGTGTCCTCCTCTGGAAGGTAAGCATCACATGAAATGCTCCCTCATTGGCTGAGTGGATGAGCCTCAGTTTCCACACCTGTGGAGCAGTTCCTGCTCCGTGTGTAAGTGCTGTGGCAGGCGTGCAAGGGATGAGCTCTGCAGTGCAGGGCCAGCGTCTATGCAGAATTATCCCTGGCAGGTCGTAGCTGTCATGCGCATCCTGCCCACGAAGAGCCGCTGTCACCAGCTGCTGCTTGGCGTCCGTGCCTTTGTGAATCCCAGGATCTCTCCACTTTTTCTCTGTCTTTTTTCCTCGGCTCATGCTCTGATTACCCTGATGGCTTGGTTCCTACCCATGATCCTCAGTCAGCTCCTTATCAGCCTTTCCCTCCCACCCACCTCTCCCCACCTCCACAGTGAGCTCCAGCTGTCTCATGGCTTGGTCTGCCTGGCCCCAGAGGGCCACGCTGTCTGTGCAGCTAAGGTGTCAGGGGCCCAGGACTACACAACCCTCAGAGTTATGAGGGAGGATTATGAGGGACTCTTTAGCCTGTGCTTGGAACTAGAGGACCCACACGGACTCTTTTCTGCTTAGTGTCCTTGGACCCCACATACCCTGACCCCTTACTATGACGTGTTGCTCCAAGTGGGTGTTCCCAGGAGGTCCCCAGAGAATCAGGGGTGGGGGAGTGGTCCAGTCCATCTTTTGCAGGCTTGCCCCATAGCCCCTTTCCAGGTGCACTGCAAAGAAGAGAAACCCCCCTGCACTCTCCCGCCCCCATTCTGTCTACTGGGAAACTTTAATGGGAGGTAGAAAAATCCTGTTTTCCTTCTGTTTCCCATCAAGTTGGCAATTAAGTGCTGCTGTTCTTATATTTGAAGTTGCCAAATTAATATCTGAACTTCGTTGTGCTGACCCTTTTAAGTTAGTTTTTAAAAAATAAGTCACCAGTTTTGAAGGACTATCCTTTTTTTAGACCACGTACAAGGAATCTATCATCTGCAAATAATTAGACAGTGGGAATTATATTGTATTGCTAATGAGCAGATGTGCATACTTACACTGGAGGAACAGCTGCGCACATACAAAATGCAGAAAGGACCCAAACCCAGCATTGTGAATTCTGAAAGGGATTTCATTCTTCTAAGAATGTCAGAAGCAGAGAGATGAAACAAGGAATTTAACTGATGTTTTTCTTTATTAATTGTTCTTTCAGTCATGCTTCTCCCTGCACAACATTATCATACATGTATGTTGTATCTTTGCTCTTTGCAAAAGTGCTATTTGCACTTTCAAATCCCTTGTCTCATATAATACCATAGAGCTTATATTTAAGTTTTCCTTAGCTTTTCTAGTGTTGTTAAGGTTTGGTGGCTCCAAATTGAATAAAAAACTCTTACTGGGTGTCTTTTCTGGGTTGGTCATGGTGCTTAGGTGCCTATGTGTGTGTGATCCCATTTGATCTTTAAAGTAACCTGTGAGCTTTAGACCCATTTTACAGATGAACAGATAGGCCTGGAGAGGTGAAGTGATTTGGCACAAGCCAGTTAGCACACTACTGAGGTGGAATTTGGACTCCAGGGCTCAGTCTCAAACCTTATGTTCTTTCAGTCGTTTGGCATGGGGCCCCACATGTGACACAGTGCCATCAGGAGAGAAAACATGGCCCACCACGAATGGAAACAGCAGCACATCATCTGACGATCAGGAATTCCTTGAGCTGTCTGTTACAATTTTATAAGCCACTCGTTAAGGATTTGCAAGATGAAGAAGTTCACATGATCAGGCTTTTGAAAACTTTCAGCTAGAAAAAATTTCATGTGTTTTAGGTATTCATGGTTAGGTCCTTTAGAATTTGAATAAATTACTGAAGTAGTATAAAACTAATCAAAAGAGATGAAGTCAGAAGAATTATTCTACTTCACATAAAAGAGTACTAAGTTGGATAAGAGAAAAATCAGAGCTGATAACATTGGCAGGAACTAAAGTTTCAAGATTCCAGTAATGGCAGGCTAGGTTATTCAGACCAACTTTCTCATTGTAAGCAACTCAAAATGTTGGATAAAGTATAAAGCAATATTAAAAGTATCACATCAAAGAGCTGACAAAATTATTAGGAATTACCAGGTTAAAATGGAAGGCAACACAGGGATCCAGACAAGTAAGCAGAAGACCAGGGCTCTTTGTTCTGAGCAAATGTGCCAATCCCAGAAAATTTGAGTTTTGAGGGCCTTATTAAGAAAATAGAGGGTGTGACCAACACAGTTAGAGCATGTGACCTGGTAGACACACATGAAACACTGTGCCCCACACCTGGAGTTTACTTTCTTCTCAGTCACACATGGGACATACACTAGACCATAAAGGACTTAATATGTTTCAAAGGGATTAATATCTTATAGATTATATTCCTCTTAGCTTAATGCAAGTATGCTAGAAATTAGTTGCAAGAAGATATCTAAAAAATACTGTTATGTTATAAAAATTTTAAATTTCCAAGTATCCTATTTATCAAAGACAAGTCATCTTAGAAGATATTTTGGATCAAATCATAATTAAAATACTGCAAATCAAAACTTACAGGGCATAGCTAGCACAGTTCTTGGAGGGACATACAGAGCTTTAAATTAATCTGTTAAAAGAGAAGAGAGGCCAAGCTACAGATTCATCTCAAGAACTTAGAAAATCAACAACAAAATGAACCCAAACAGTGAAAAAAAGGAAATAATAAAGAGCAGAAATGAATGAAATGAAAGTGTACGAGGAGAAGAGATAATCGAAAAAGCCACGAGTGGGTGTTTCAGAATGGCTATAAAATTGACAAAACTTTAGTAAATTGATCAAGGAAAAAGTGAGAAGGCACAGATATCTAGGAACCAGTACCTTGAAGTGGAATGCAACCAAAAAATCTAGAAAACATTGCCCTAGTGGTTGCGCAGTTGGAAGATCCAGTATTAGGTCTTGTTTATGGTTTGTGAATGTGTCAGTTCTCCCCACACTGTTTTATAAATTCAGTGCGAGCCTAAATGAAATCCCAATGGTTGTGTTGTTGTTATTTCTGCGGATCTTAGAAGTTGATTCCAATGTTTATATGAAAATGCAAAAGTCCAAGCAAAGCAAAGTTGCTCTTGAATAAGAACAAGAAATGTGGGGGGTTATTCTTTCATAAATCGATATTTACTGTAAAACCACAGCTATTAGGACAGTGTAAATTTGATGCGGGGACAGATGAGTAGACCAGTGCAATAGAATAGAGAATCCAGAAGCATACCCTTGCATCTAGGGCCATGACAGATGACACAGTTGGTATTTCAGAGGACGGAGGGAAGAAGGACTTTTCAATCAATAGTGCTAAGGTGATTTTCTTATAGGAAGAAATTCATTTGGATTTCTTCCTCAGACAGTGCACAAATATTGATTCCAAGTATATCAAAGGCCTTTATGTGAAAGTCAAATCTGCAAAACTTCAAGTAGGTAACGTCATGATGACTTTGGGTCTGGGAAGCATTTCCTAAGAAAGACTCAAAAAGCAGTAACCTACTGGCCAGACACAAAACAAGAAATAAACCCCCCAAAACAGTAACCATAAAAGAAAAACTTAACTATATTAAATATACTAAATTAAAGGACAAATTGAACTATATTAAAATCAGAACTTTGATTCATCAAAAAACATCGTAAAGAAAATGCCAAGAACAGATTATACTTGATAAAGGATTACTATCCAAAGTATATAAAAAATAGATTTAAAAATAAATACAATAATTTTTTTTCTTTAAAAAAGACTGCTATATAGAAAAATGGGCAAAGGACTTGAATAGCAGTAAAGAAACATATGAAACGATAATCAGTGTTCTTATTAATCAGGAAAATGCAAATTAAGATCAAGTGAGATTCTACTACATTCCAAGCAGACCGACAAAAAGTGAAGTCTGACGTGAGCAGAATCTAATGAATGGGCAAACACTTAGAGCTATTTATGAATTGCTACAACTGCTCTGGAAAGTGGTTCAGCGTGCATACTCTGTAAGCCAGCAACTCTGTTTGTAGTTGTGTACTCAGGAGACACTCATGCATATGTATAACAGAATACATGTCAGGAATGTCCCAGCAGCCCCAAGCTGGTGATGTCCATCAACAGTGGAACAGACAAATCCATCGGGATATAGTCATACCATGGTCATTACACAGCCGTGAAAATGAAGGAAATGGAGGAATCTCATGAACATAATAGTAAGTGAAAGATGCAAACCACAGTATAATTGCATTTATGTGAATTTAAAAAACTTGCCAAACCTATGTTTTTTCTGCATGTGCCCATGTACCAAGGAAATTATTACAAAAATCAGGCATGGTTACGACTAGAGAGAGGAAGGCCATTTCTCATTAGCAGAGAGACACTGGAGGACTCTCAAGGTGCTGGCAGTACACTATTTCTTATCATTGGTGGTGGTTATATGAGTGTTCACTTTATAATTATAATATTTTAATATAATAATATGTTATATTATTATGATATTATGATATTTTAATATAAAAGTGCACGCTTTAATAAAACATGCATTTATGTTTTATGAACTTTTCTGTAATTAGATCTCAAAACTGCAAAGGTTTAATGTGTCAATTGCTGCTTCTGCTAATAATATGGACACTATCCATGATGAAAGACTGGCTTCGTGAATGGGTGTGCGCATGTATGCTTGGTACTGATTCAAATGTAAATGTCTTGCAAATCTCATTTACATGCTTGATGTCCTGTAGTGGCGTACTTTGGCTGATTCACTGCTACAAAACTTTAAAATTTGGATTGGAAATGGTGACATAGAAATTTTAATGTTTTGAGAGTTTTCTCTTACTTCCGTTCTTTGGCTAAACTTGGGAATTTGGAGCCTAAACAGATATGGAGTCCCAGAAGACAATCTAGGAGACATGTAATAATTAAAAATATTTCCTTTGGTCAGCTGTAAGTAGAATTTTCCTTTTATACAAACAAAATCCACACTAAGATAGCTTTTTGCCTTTTAGGAAGAAGTTACCACATCTTTTCAAAAATAATTTATTTATGATTATAGAAGTAATGTTTGCTTTGATTTTGCTGAACATCAAAATATTTCTTTATGCTTTTGGTGCAGAGTGACTATTTGGCACCTCTGTTATATAGCAATGTTCTTTTATCTCCCTTGAGATGCACTGGATGAAAAAATTGAAAGAATATGGTGAAAATGATAGTGGCCACAGGGTATTTCCTTTCAGATAAGAGCCACCTGGTATCTGTTACACATCACTCCTTTCCATTTTACTTATTTTTGCTTAAATTATGTATTATTTACAAATTAGAGAAGTAATGGTTAAGAGCACAAGCTTTGGTGTTAGGTGGTTCCTGGTGCAGTGCTGGCCTTGAGCAGGTCTACTTCTCCTCTCTCAGTGTCAGTCTCATCTTCTGGGAAATGGGTTTGATGATAATACGCTAAGTATTTGCAGAACTAGATGAATGACATAAGCAAAGCACAGTGCCTGGCACACAGTGGAGGCTCTAGCATCGTTAGCTGTGCTGATGGTCTCCCACCCTTCTGTCCATCCCTCCTTCCCTCCCTCCCTTTCTTTTGATGAAACAGGGCTATCCATTCATTTACTCAGTGTTTTAAATTTAAAATGAGCTGTCGCTTAAAACTGACAGAGTTAATTTTTCAGTCAGGTAAAGTGAGATTGTTCCATATTAACAGAGCTTGTAAAGCCAGATGTGTGAGGAGGGTCATGTGGGTGATAAGTGCCGTCTGTCACTGTTCAGAATGCAGGCTCATCCACTGATGGAGGACTTCAGGGCACTGTGGCATCCTTCCTGTGGAGACCCAACCTTCCAGCAGAAGGGAGGGGCCATCCTGCTGCAGCACCCATGTGAGTGGCTCACGCGGCCAGTCAGCCCTGGGTTTTTCTGTGCCATTGCAGCATGCAGGTGGCCTTTTGGTGCCATCTCTGTGGAGGCAAAGTGGGTCAGTTTAGGAAGCAAAAAGTAGAGAGACTAAATCTGTTTATATGCTTGGAGAAACTGAAGTTCTGAGTCATTCACTGGCTGTTTCATTTTTCATTGTGATAAATTTTGAAGGAGCAAGAGGGAGTGTTAAAAATTTAGTAGATAGAGCCATGGCAGCTAAGCCTTTCCCCGTGCTGATCTCAAAGGAAAATCAAATCCTATAATGTAAGACATACCATCCTGAGCATGGCCAATGCAGCCCGTAGGCCTGTGGTGTTTCTCTGGGAGTGACGGCCCTCAGGCATGTGCAAGCCCTATGCTGACCACAGAAGTCAGGTCTCCCATAATAATTTAATGAACTTGTCTACTAATACTTTAGTAAACATATCTAATAAGAGTTTATCCAAAAACCTAAACATCATAAGTGGTAGAATGTAGGAAACAGCATAGCTAGAGGTGGGCAGTAGGGCAGCTTGAATAAGAGCAAATCTAGTCAAAGAGCTTGGAGTCTTAGGTTTGCTTCCATAGACACAGAGCCTGAGACGAGGATTCAGTGCATGTGACTGATTGAGGATATGGTCTCAGGAAAAACAAGGAACTGTAAGGGAGTGAGGGAAGTAGGACCAGGAGGGGAAGGAGCGGAGCAAAGATTCCATTTCAGGTGAAGTCTGGTCTTGGCCTGACCCACGGTGGGGAGAGGGGCTTTATGGGGGTGTGGCCACTCGACTGTGTCTGGCCAGCAAGTGAGTGAGAGTGTGCTGTGGGACTTCTAGGAAGGCTGTTTAAAGGAGGAAGGATGGGGAGGTGGTGTCCTTTTTTTCCCCTTTCTCTTCCTTTTGCTCGTTTACGCCTTGGATGTGGTGGCTGTAGTGACATCTTATGTCATCAGAAGTGAAGGCCATATGCTAAGGATAGTTGAGTAGAAAGACAGAAGACACCTGAGTCCCTGGTGACCGTGGATCTGCCACAACTTCTAGACTACCTGTTTTCATAGTTTTTCAATTATTTTAAGTGAAAAAGAGATATAATTCTTGTTTAAGTCACTATTATTTTTGGTCTCTGTTACACTGAATGCAATTTCTAATGGGTCAGGACAACAGATATCATAGACATTCTCTGAGAGATATGGTAAGGTGCTGTAGTCAGCAAGAAGGAGATTGTGATGACAACTTTAACACTTCCTACTTTTTTTTTTCCTGCCCAAACTATTAAGAAAAGAACAAAAAGACTTCTCTCTTGCTTTCTCTGTATAATTGAGAACCTTTCAAACTGTGTGCATGTTGACTTCAACTTGTGCTGACTCAAAGTCTGTGATATCTTCTCTCCATCTTTGGAGACTTTCAACATGTAGCTTAGAATGCTTTTTTACCAAAAAAAGAAAAAAAAGGTCTTGTATTCTCTAATGCAAATCTCCATTCTCTTAAATTTGGGGATAAGAGAAAATGAAACCACAAGGTTACAACAGAATCAGTGAATATAAATGGAAACATGAATACCAAAGGCCTCTGCGGCTCAGAGCAGCTGGTCTCCACCCATCCTGAAGCTCTCACTTCACACATGCTGCTTTGTTTAGCTGCCTTGAAAATGGAGACTTTGTAAGTGGTGATACCAGAACATGGGGTTCATTAATACAGAGCAGTGGGTCTCAACCGGGGGCAGTTTTGCCACCCAGGAGATGCTTGGCAGTGTATGGAGATATTTTTGCTTATCACTATGGCGTGAACGTCAATAGACTAAATCTGAGGATGTGCTCCGTACCCTACGATGCACAGGATGGCCCCTCACGACAAGGAATTACCCAGCTCAAGATGCCTGTAGTTCCAAGGTTAAGAGACTGTGATAGAAAGAGCATTCTCGGCAGTCACTCTTCGTGTTTTAACAGTTTAGTTACCAACAGTGTCTCTAAGAACATTTATGTTTCACTTCCAGCACATCAGTTGATTACCGAGCTTTCCCCTCAGTCTTTACAATAGCCCAAGTGCTCTTCCTCCTCCATGTGACCTGGTTCACACTCCTCTTGCTAAGTTTATCACCTCCTAGTTGGCGAAAGAGTGACTGAGGGCTTATGCTTAACCAAATTCACGTGGATTATTTCACGTAACATAATTTTCTCCAGACTCATCCACGTTGCTGAAATAAGTCAGACAAGGAAATAGAAATACCACATGTTCTCACTTATAACCAGGTGCTAAGAAAGAAAGAAAGAGAAAAAAAGAAAGACCTAAACAATTCCTTGAACTTTCAGAATACTAGAGATGGGGGTGAGGTGGGGGGAGAGGGGAGTTGGGGAGAGAGAGGTTGGGTAAAGGGCATAAAGAAAAATCATGATTTGAAATAATATGCTTATAATAAATAATATTAAAAATAAATAAATAAATCCTGAAAGAAAATGAACAGTGAATACTTTTAAATTTAATAAACTCTACATTATTAAAAAAAACCCCTACAACAACCTCACACGGAGGTCCATGTTTCAGTGTGATTTCCTGGGGCGCCTTGATTCAAAGTCATGAATGGAATGTTTCTGAGTCCAGTGGATTATTTGAAGACAAATTATTTGCCTTCCCTTTACTTTTTGGAGGCACCTTACCAACATGGAGAATACCTGATCAATATATTGGCTTTCATAAAGTTTAAAGGGATAATAAACAGGTTGAAACTGTAAGTCTAGCCTAAAAATGGTGAGATAGAGCATGTTCTATAGGAGGGAGTTGCAGACCTCTGTCATTTTCTGCGTTGTGTTCATTCTGCTCTGAGAATGGGGATCTAAAAAATGACGGCCACTGTTACAACAAACTGCTGGTTCGTTTATTCAACCTCCACACCAGAAACATTGTGGGAGCATGCATCAAGCAAGCCCTGACTCAGGACCCTTCAGAACATCTGGGTGTTCATCCTGCATTAGCATCACATGCTGTGAGCTGTGGCGTCTAGATGGGGGTGGAAGCTGTGGAAGGGGAAGAAGGACATTAGCGAAGGTTTTACAGAAAACAGAGGTAACAGTGGGTGACTGCCTGGCGTCAGGAGTGAAGGAGGCTGGAGGATGCCATGGACTTCTCCAGGCTGCCAGCCTGGTTGCTAGGAGGATGACCATGCAACTGACAGAGGTGAGGACAGTGGGGACCGGAAGGAGAAGTGGCCTCTTGAGACCCAAGGGACAGTGGTGCCTGGGTGCATAACTGATCGGTGGGAGTGTGGCCCCACACGACTGAAGGAGAGCGTGGATGACAGGTGTAGGTTTGTAAATTCTCAGCAGAGAGAAGGGAGAGATCACTGGAGTGCACGTGGGAGGGACGGGGTGGCCAAAGACTGAATCCAGGACCATTGGTAGTGAGCAGGATGAAGGGGATGGAAAAGTGAGTAGAGATGGGGGGGGCAGGAAATGGTGAAAGGCCGGGGCAGGTGCAGTGTTCCAAGAGCCAATGGGGGAATGTTTGAGGATGGAAGGAGCTGTGAATACTGCCAGACGGAGCAGTGATCAAGAAGAAGAGGACAAAAGGGTAAAAACAGACAGAAGTAATTTATCGATTAATGATGGGGATTTAAAAATATTTGTCACCACCCAGATGCCATTTGTAGAAATGTTTAATCTGAGTTATTTTACTGAAAAAAAATTTCAGAGTCCATTTGTTAATAGAATAGTAGAAAACAAAACAAAACAACCCCAACCCCCCAAACCTGTGGAAATCTTTTTAGTCTGTCTGCCTGTCCCCATGCCCGTTGTTTTAAATGCAGATGATTTTTAAAAATGAGGGCTAGGAAATACTTAGCCCTAAGACTTCTGCTTTCCACTTAGAACGAGTAATAGGGACGGATTTACCCTCCCACCTGAAGCAACTGAAAACCTGTATGAAATGTATGAAACAAGGGTTCTCAGGACACTGCTCAGCAGACAGACAAATGAGTGCTGCAACTGCCCCATCCTATTTCCAGGAAGTTTCTAGGCTGCTGAGCAGGAGGAGGAACCCATGCCAAGTCTGGCATCTCCATGAGCTGAGGATGGAGCTGGAAGTCTAGGGATGCAGAGGGATGCAGGATCCATGTTGATACAGAACTGGGACTCTCATCCTCTACAAGTAGCGATGTAAGATGTCACACCACTTTGTAAAACAGTTTGGCAGTTTCTTAGAAAGTTAAACGTAAACGTACCAGCCATTCCATTTCTAGGTATTAGCTGGAGAGATGGAAGCATATGTCTACACAAAGACTTACACATGAATATTCACATAGCTTTATTTGTAATAGCCAGAAGCTGGAAACATGCCAAGTGTCCATCAATAGGCCAGTGCATTAAAAGCTGTGGCATGTCCAGTCAATGGCACAATGCTCAGCAATAGAAAGGTCCTTCAATGGCACAATGCTCAGCAATAGAAAGGAATGAGTTGTTGGTATATGCAACAGCATGGTTAAGTCTCAAAATGATTTGGTCGGAAGGAAGTCAGACCAAAAGAGTGTACACTGTATCACTGCATTTATGTAACATTCTAGAAAATGCAAATGAATCTATAACAACAGGCTATGGATCCATGTCTGCCTGAGAGCTAGAGAGGGGTGAACTAGGAGTGGTGGGAAGGGGTGTAAGGGAGCTTTTGGGGTGTTCATTACCTTGAGTGTGTTGATGGTTGCATGGTGCATACACACATTGAAACAGATTAAATTGTACACTTTAAATATATACTGTTTAATGGGCATGCTGCCAGTATTGATCTGGCCATCACATCTTGGGCACCTTTGTTATCCAATGAATATTCGTACCTAACAAATATATATATAGCATTTATTGTATGTCAATTATATCTCAGTAAAATTGTTTTTAAAAGGATCTAACTGAGGGCCGAGCCCGTGGCGCACTTGGTAGAGTGTTGTGCTGGGAGCGCGGCGACGCTCCCGCCGCGGGTTCGGATCCTATATAGGACTGACTGGTGCACTCACTGGCTGAGTGCCGGTCACGAAAAAACGACAAAAAAATAAAATAAAATAAAATAAAAAATAAATAAATATATCTTAAAAAAAAAAAAAAAGGATCTAACAATCCTTCATTGTGTATATGATGAACTGAGGTCAGAGAGGTTAAAATAAATCTATTTGTCCTTAGTGATCACATCTTGCTTCTCTGCATTCCCATCTGCTTGATGATATGTTCCAGAAGTTCTCTGAGATTGAGAACGAGCTCATTGGTCTGTGTTTTAGTGAATCCCTAACAAGATTCCTGTATTGAAATGGGTGCTTAGTAGCTCTTCTACTGACTGAGGAATCTTTAAATTCTTAGGTAGTATGCTGAAAAATTCTCTTCCTTGAATTTCTGCAATACAAGTCACAAGGGGACCAGGGAAATATGTTTACTGAGCTCCTGTGTGAAATGCTAACCACCCTGTGAGGTACGTATCATCTTCTGCATTTTTCCAAATGAGGAAATTGAAGCTTGGATGGATTTAATGGCTTGGCTGAAAGTACACGGTTAGTAAATGGCAGAGCTGGAATTAAAATCTGCAAGTATCTCATGACGAAGGCTGTACCTATTTCTGTGCTCCATGCAGCAGACTGTGGGTCAGGATCCATGTTTCTTAGCAACAGTGTGTAGAAGAGAAGAACATGGAGTTTGCCCTGATGGGAGTCACTCTGTATTTGTGACCAGAATGGATAGTCCTGCTGAGGAGGTTGCTCCTGTGAAGTTCTCTAAGATAGAAATAGTGACTTCAGACCCTTGGGAATATGTCCTCACTTGCCTCACTATCAGTTTGTAGCTGCTGAGAGGGAGAGAAATCTTAGACTAGTCTCAGGATGGTCTGTTCCTTTAAAATCTTCTTTGGAGAAGGTGGCTGGAGATATCTCAGACAGTTGGTAGAAGCCAAGAGGTCAGTGCTCTTCAAGAAGGCCCCAAAGCCCCGTCCTCATTAATCAGCTTATAGAGTGTCCTGGAAGAGTTTGAAGCACGAGATGTTGTTTCCAAGCCAGTAATTCTCTTTTCACCTCCACAGCAAGCCCATTGCTTGCTTTCCTGGGACATGAAGACAGCCAAATAGTGTCAATAATTTATCCTCTTAGTTTCTCCAAAGCCAGCACAGGGCACAGTAAACTTTGCAACATGGTTGAACCTGTATGAGAGAGAGTTCTATGTTGTTGATGGCAATATTCACCCAGGGTTCCCCAGAATTCTGTAGCTTCCTTGAAACTGGTCTTTCTATGAGTCTCTGGTCCCCAGTGTGACTTGTCAAGACACCTAGGTGGCCTTGCACTGAACTGAGAAACTTCATCTCACGCCAGGCCGCTTGTCAGAACCCAGTCCTTTTTCTTCTTGGCCTCAGCTTATGCCAAGCTTGTTCTTATTTCTGGGCCCTGGGCTGTGGTGCACATCATCCACCTGGTATACCACTTACAGGAGGGCTTTGCTCCACTGTCCTCAAATATTTAGCTTTAACATCTTATGTGTCAGTTTTGAAAGGAGAAAGGACTTTGGTGTCAGGTAGATCAAGGTTTAAATCACAGGATGATCACTTACCTGCTATGTAAACTCAGGCAGGTCACTAGATGTCTCTGATCCATAATTTCCTTCTTGTCAAAAAGTGTTAAGAATATCTGCTTTGGCAGGAGTACGCACAGAGTCCTAGGCAAGAGATGTTGGAAACCCCCACCATTGGCAGAAGGCAGGAGCATGCATGGAGTCCTAGGCAGGAGATATGGGAAACCCCCACCACTGGCAGAAAGCAGGAGCATGCATGGAGTCCTAGGCAGGAGCCGTGGGTAGTGCCTCCTCCTCAGCAAAAGGCAGAAGCATGCTGTAAACAACAATTCTGCATGGGTGGTTCACCACAGCCATTACCACTGCCACAGCCACTGCAGAAGTGGCTCACTGCCACTATAGCAGCCATAGCCATTGTGCAGGTGGCCTGCCAGCCATTCAACTGCAAGGAGAGTCACCAGTGGAGACCAGAGAAAGAAGAGGAAGTCTCCCTCCTCAAAGCCCACTCCAGAGTAATAAAAAGCAACTGCTCTACCAGATGACCAGATATCAATGTAGAGACACTGGATATATGAAAATCCAAGAAAATATGACGCCATCAAAACAATGCAGTAATTCTCAAATACCAGACCTTATAGAAGCAAGAAACCCTTGAAATGGCTGAAAAGGAATTCCAAGCAACAATCTTAAGAAAACTCAATGAGAAACAAGAAGACTCAGTTAGACAACATGATGAAATGAGAAAAAAAATCCAGGCTCTGAAAGAGGAAATTTACAGAGAGATTAATACCTTGAAAAATAACTTAGCAGAACTCATGACTAAAAGATTCAGTCAATGAAACAAAAAACACAACTAAGAGCTTAAGCAGCAGGATAGAACAAGCAGAAGACTTTCTGATCTTGAAGATATTTTTGAAATAACTCAGGTGGACAAAAGAAAAAAAAAAAGGAAAAAAGAATTTTAAAAAATGAGCTAGCAGACAACCTGAAGTGCACAAACATTTGAATCATGGGTGTTCCAGAAGGGGTGGAGAAAGGAAAAGGCATGGAAAACCTATTCAACAAAATAATAATGGAACACTTCCCAGGTATAGGGAGAGACATGGACCTTCAGATCCAGGAGGCTCAAAGATCCCCAAACAGATTCAATCCTAAAAGATCCTCTCTGAGACCCATTAAAGTCAAACTGGCAAAGCTCAAAGACAAAGAGAGAATTCTAAAAACAGCAAGAGAAAAGTGTCAAGTCACCATTAAGGGAGTCCCTATCAGGCTAACAGCAGACTTCTCAACAGAAACTCTGTATGCCAGAAGAAAATGTGATGATATATTCAAAATAATAAAAGAAAAAAACTTCCAGCTAAGAATATTATACCCCAAAAGGCTATCCTTCAGAAATGAGGGAGAAATAGTATATTTTCCACATAAGCAAAAACTGCAGGAGTTCCCTACCACACAACCAGCCCTGAAAGAATCTTCAAGGGAGTCCTGCATCTGAAATCTGAAAAACAATAATCACTACTATGGATACACAAGAAAGAACAAAACCCATTAGTAGAACAAAAATGTACATCAGAAAGAGAAAGAAACTAAATCTTACCACCTCAAAAAACCAACAAACATCAAAGACAAGGAATAAAAGGGGAAGAAAAGAACAAAAGAAATTTAAAACATCCAAACAAAAATGGATAAAATGCCAGGTATAAGACAACACCTTTCAATAACAATCTGAAAAGCTAGAAGCAAATATATTCCGTCTTCAAGAAACTCACTTCACCTGTAAAGGCACTCACAGACTAATAGTGAAGGAATGGAAAAAGATAGACCATGCAAATGGAAACCAAAAATGAGCAGAAGTAGCTATTCTTATACTGGATAAAATAGACTTTAAATGGAGGTTCTTCAAACAACTACAGATAAAACTGCCATATGATCCAGCAATCCCACTACTGGGCATGTACCCGAAGGAATGGAAATCATCATGTGGAAGGGATACTTGCACTCCCATGTTCATTTCAGCTCTAATTGCAGTAGCCAAAATATGGAATCGATCTAAATGTCCATCAATGGATGACTGGATAAGGAAAATGTGGTATATATACACAATGGAATACAACTTAGCCATAAAAAAGAATGAAATTCTGCTATTTGCAGCAACATAGATGAGCCTGTAGAAAATTAATATAAGAGAAATAAGCCAGACACAGAAAGAGAAATACCACATGTCCTCAATCATAAGTGGGAGCTAAAAACATAAACAAATAAATTTTGAAAAGAAAGAAAGATACAACAATGACAATAATGTGTTGAACTTTTAAAAGGCGAGAACAGAACTGCAGACACCAGAGGTTGGAAAGAAGGAGAGAGGGTTAGAGAGAAATTGGTAAAGGGCCCCCCAAAATGTGTACACTGTGTAATGATTAAAAAAAACCCAAACATTAAAAAAAAAAAAGAATATCTTCTTCGCAAGGCTCCTATGAGGATTAAATGAGGAGTGGTGGTAGGACCCGGATGGTGCGGTGCAGTGTCAAGCTCCTGACTGCTCCTTTCTCTCCCTTCCTCATGCAGGTTATTTCTTGAGATCAGGATCATCAGCTAATTATTCCGGAGCCTCCACAGTGTTGACTACACAGTCAGGACTTTGTGAATACATTTGCTGGAGAGAACGTAGTTGTTTGTGGGAGAAGGAAAAACATAGGGGTTATTGTGTCTCTCAATAATATTTTTTGTCCTTTCTCAAAATATAATTTTGGTTAATTCTGCGCTCTGGAAACCAGGATCATAAAGCCCATTGAGAACAATTTATGGTGGTCACATATTTCATGTGTTCTGTGGCTCAGTGGACAGGCAAGCAGGACCACTTCTTGTATCTTCAGCAGCTCCTAGATGTTGGTTTTCTCACCTGGTTTTTCAATCTGTTGAGCATCAAATCCTATTTCCCAGTGAACCGTCTTTCTCATTTGGGCTTCTGGCTTGCTGGTGAAGTGTACATACTCCTGAGATGCTAAGCGTTGGGGCTTTGATGGAGATGCTGACCGGGCTGTGGCTGCTTTTGCAACCAGCTCCTTCCAAGTCCCCGAGGACACCTGGTGTTCCATGCTGCTTATCCATGTTCTTCTCCCCACCCCCACCCTAAATGTCTTCCATCCTCATGCCCACCTACTGCTGTTTCAAGACAAGAGTCACTTCCTCTACAGCCTTTCAGACTTAGGCCCCTTCCCCACTGGTCATAGGAGCTCACCCACCCCCTATTTGAACCCTTATATTTTTCTTACCTGCACAGATTTTCCCCGTAATATCTCTAGTACTTGACTATGCTTATTGGTTTCTACCTGTTTCCCATTACTGTACTACAAGTGTGACCAGTGGAAAATGATACCGAGTCTTATTTCTGAATCTCCGTGTTGAGTGCCTTGCCTGAGAATAAGGGAGGAGGGATGGATGGTGGAAGGCAGGCAGGCAGACAGAAGAGCTTTTCCAACCATTGTAAATGCCAGTGTGTTTTCTTTCTAGCATTCTGCAGGTCTTTCTTTTTCTCTTTATGGTATCCCTGTGGGTGTGTGTTCAGTGGACACAAGATAATGCCAACAGGCTGAATTTCTCCAATTGATCAGAGACCAATTTCTCCAATTGATCAGAGACCAAGAGAATGTCATCTCTGTGTTCGTCTAAATCTAGGACTAGAGCAGCCCTAAATATTTTTAGCTGGGAAAGAATTCCACTGTGCTGTACTTTAGAGAGGGGTCAAGAGAAACAACAAAAACTCATGGTTTGGGGTTTTTTTCCCCACAATTTGAAAGTCAAAAACAGTTCAAAACCTGGCAGTGACTTCTTAACTCTTTTGGGGGGTAAAACTTGATCTCACATGTGACTGGTCTGAAGATTAACAGAGTTAAAATTTAACTAGAAAGGTAATTCTGCTAAAATTTTTTAAAAATAAACAATTGAAAATTAAATAGTATATCTCTGTTCATGTAAAACAAATTTTGATCATGTCTTTGGATTTATTGGTTTGACCTCTGCTGGGTGGGTATAGAGAGATGAACATAAATAATACTTTTCAGGGGAAAAAAGGGCCAGCTACTCCTAGAGTCTTTTGTATTGTTCTTTGTATTTTTTTTTCAAACTAGGTGTTCTGAAATATGTTCTAAGATTGTTAAAAGTTGTAAAAATAAAAGTATTTAATATCTGCCTAGTATTTTAGTCAACAAAGTACTTTACAGGTTTCATCTCATTTACTCCTCATAACAAACCTGTAGGTTAAGGCTTTACAATCCTTTTTTTTACAAATAAGGTTTTAGGCTTAGAAAGATTAGGTAATTCGCATAAAGCATGTAGGTAGTAGAGTCAGGCTTAAAAACAAGATTAATAGCTCTAAGTCCTAGGCTTCTTATAAGAGATTTAGTAAACAGGCATTCTTCACTTGTGAATTACTGTTTGGGGTTCATGACATAAACTGATAAAGGTTGAAGGAACATTAAAAAGGTTAATGATGCTAAATGTCTGTAAAGGTGATGTATTAAGAATAACAGGAACAGGAACAGGTTTTTCAGTTGGTTGAGCATCAAGTCGTATTTCTCAGTGAACCATCTGCTTCCAGATTTCAAACTCCTATCCATATATGAGCCCCTCATCAGTGGACTGAAAAGCACATGCAGGGAACCAACCAAACACGCCACATGCATGTGGGTGTATGCATGTGGTTGTATGTCAAGGTATTATTAAATCTTCTCCTCAAGATGAACTTTGATGGGGAAAAAACCCAATCAAATTAACACTGTTATTCATGAGTATACCAGAGAGTCAGTGCCTTCTCCAGTATCATTCAAGATTCAAGGGAATCTGAATAAAGGCATTGGTGTTTCCTCTTGGTTCCCTACTGTATCTCTTCAGCACTTTCTTGTTTTCCTTTCCGGCCAGGCAGGTGCTTAACTAGAGTGACCAGGAAGAGTGTGCGTTGTTTTTGACATGGAGAGGTTTCAGTTTGGTTAGAACATCTAAGTAGGGTTGGGATCAGAAGGTTGTAGGACTTCTGCATGCAGATGGTGGTTGTAATCATGAATAACTTTCCTATTTCCAGTGGATGATTGTTAGTTAGGGTTCATGCAAAAGGAAAGGTGCAGGGAGGCAGAACTGTGGATAATGTGGATGTCCCTCCTGTCTAAAGCTGTCCAGGGTGTGCCGGGGACACCCTGAATGTGCACAGGAAAGACACGGGCAAGACGACAGGAAGGGTATCAGTAGTGCGGTGTTACAGCGAGCCGATGGTCAAGTTAGAATCTAGAGTCAGGGATCACGGCTTCAGGGAAGAGTTTGTAAATCCGTATCCTGGGTTGCAGGAGTAGTTTATAACCTCTAATCGTATAACTAATCCATGAGTTATGTTTTAAAAATGCTTGGCCTTACGTGCACACCAAGAACGACAGTCATGTGGCTCTTTCTGCCCAACCACATGATTTTGTGAAATCTTTCAGATGCCTCTACCCTGAGGTCATCATGACCAGAATAATGTAAATAAGGTTGCAGATTTAAGGGTTTTCTGTGCACTGCTCCTACCAGGGTATTTGTGATAATGTGATCAGTGGAAGAACCACTGTTAAACCAGAGTGATTCTTAACTATTGCCGAAAAGAAGACAGTTTTGCTAAGAAGACAGTTTTCACATAAGCAACAATTTTCTATCATCCTATGATATTTTATGGACCTTCACTTAAGCACACAGATGTTTATTGTCTTCAACGCACAAAGCGTGTGGAATCTTAGCAAGACTTGTTGAAAACTATAAATAAATCACACCTATGGGTTCTATAATACCCACATATTAATTACTCTTTCTAAAAGAAAGAAAGAAAACTCAGCGTCCTACAGCTCCACACGGAGAGCCTGTTTTTCTGCATCTTGTGTCGAATGGAGAGAGGAGTCAGATGTACTGAAAATGCACCGTGTAGTGATCTTTTTCTCATGGAGAGTGTTAGAAGGAACAGCAGTGACCACCATGCCATTACACGTAGAAGGGTGGGAAGGGGTCGCACAACAGCCCCGCCTAGAAGTTAAGGAGGAACTGAAGGAGGCAGAGGGAACGTGTCACCCAAGTGCCACCCTGGGACGTCTTTGTCCAGCTTCCTCCCTCCCCAGGCACACAAGCTCTGCGGCCTGGGGCTTTCTGTTGTTCACTGCTGTATCCTCAGCACCTGGAAGCATGCCCGGCACCTGTTAGATGCTTACCAAATAATACCTAAATGAATAAATGAGTGACTACATAACTTACACAGAAATGAAATTGATACTCGGTATTACGTAGTGCTTTTGGAAGGCATGAGCTAGTTTATTTTTATGACCTATTATTAAATTAATATTTTGGTGTTATTATTGGTATTGGCTCTTCAAGTCACTAACGAGTTCCTGGTCCCCATGTGAACTTTGGGCATCGAGGGGAGAATGGAGCTCTGAAGGTGGGAGAATGGGATTTCTAGAGAGTTGGTGAGGCTGGGAGTGGGAGCCAGCAGGTGTCAGAAGTAATCACTCGTGAACACACACACACATATACACATACATGCCCTACACAGCCTGTGGCTTAACCTCAAATCCTGCTAGTTGATTACTATTTCAACCTCTGTTTTTGACCTGCAATTTCAATCCTGAATTCCTCCTGGCCAGTTAATCCATTAACTGCTGGAGTGAACCTTTGGTGTTTTCAGCTTCTGAACTTGCTGCCACTAGTCAAACTAATTAGCTCATTTGTACCCTTTTCCTGCAGGTCCTGGGAGAGGTTATTTTCTTATTTGCATTTAACAGTATGAACGAAACAGGGCGAAAAGAGTTTTGATCCACTGATTGGGGTCCCAGTCGTGATTGCAGGGGCTTGGATTATAAGATAGAAATCCATGTATTCTTCATGCAACAAATACCTGGGGAGTTTCCACATGTCTGGCGCTGTACCAGGTGCTATGGCTGTCCAGCTGTACTCTCCGGAAGGCTCAGAGAGGAGGAAGATGGGCACATGTGTGATAGCAGTGTGGCGTGTAAAACCTCCCCAAGAGCGTCCCACAAGGCCCAGGGGAGCCCAAAGGAGACAGTGACAGCCACAGCTGGTGAGTGTGATCAGAGAAGGTACTGGACCCGAGTCTTGAAGGCTGAATAGGAGTTGGGTGAAAAGTGTGTGCTTTGTGGGGCAGGGCAAAGGGAGTGCTGGACACGTCGCACCTGAGAAGGCGTGTTGGGAAGATTCGGATTTTCCTCATCACAGCATTCAAAGTAAAAACATTGCTGATGGTCAAATAAGGAACCCTGAAAATATCTAGGCAAACTTTTTTTTTTTTTTTTTTAAGAAAATGAAATTTATTGCTTACAGTTTCTGAGGCTGGGAAGTCCAAAGTCCATCTTCTTGAAGAAAACATAGGAGAGACACTTCAGGAAATAGGACTGGACACAGACTTCATGACTATCTAGGCAAACTTAAGCCCTCGCTACTCAGAGTGTGGGCTGGTGACCAGCACGTTAGAAGTGCAGAATCTCAGGCCTGCCCTACCTCCTGAGCCAGACCCTGTGTCTTAGATGCCCAGACAGCTCGTATGTGTTCAAGTTTGAGAGTGCAAAACTGTTCTTTATGCAAGATGGAATCCTCTATTGGAGGAGTTCAGGAGCATTTGTTAAGATGGAAACTGATCACTGAATGATGCAGTAAATGTGTGAACTTCATTCTGACTACAACATGTTGATCTATAGGGGGTCTATAGCAGCCTGTTCACTCCGGGACTATATCATTCAGCTAGAGATTGACCACCATCTACACTAGCTGCTGTGACAGGGGTAAAGGATTGCCTGGGATTAGGTGTCTGACCTTGGTCATTGCTATCTGACTCCTCCTACGTGCCAATCACTGTGCCCTGTACTCCCACGGACACTGTCCCATTTCCGTGCCTGCTGAGTGAGCAATGGTAACACCTTACACACAGGAAGTCTCGTTAGGATCCAAAGAAATAGTGCGGATCATAGTGCTTTACACATGACAAATGGAATAGATTATTATTTAAATATTTGCATATTTAAAAAATGCATATTTATAGAGTATCTAATGATGCTAAGACCTGTGATAAATTTACCTAAGTTCAAAGATATTTGTTATAATTAAAACAGGCAAATCAAAACAGATACGTCTTACGCTTGTGTAAAGCAAGTGATGTCAAGATGAGATGAAAACAAACACTTTGCAACACATCTGTCTAAGGATGTATGGAAGTGTCAGGACACCGCAGGTTTTTGCCCAGCTGGATGCTGGTGCTGTGGAGTCCATCACGGTGACCTTCTCTATTCTGCTTCCCAGGCATGCGCCAAGGCAATGATCATGGCACTCAGTACCGCTCAGCCATCTACCCCAGCTCGGCCCAGCAACTGGAGGCAGCCCTGAGGTCCAAGGAGGACTACCAGAAGGTAGGGCCCCCCCGCCTCGGCCCCTGGGCTCAGGCCAGATCCCAACTCTAGAGCGGAGTCTGTTTTTTCCACCTGGAACTGTTGTTCCATTTGCACAGTGTTGAAGAAATTGCTGTCAGCCTCTTGGACGAGGGCCATTGTGCCCAGTACAGGTGCTGCATGAGATTTTAAGAGTGGACCTTTATGTATTTGTCCTTAAAATCAACTCATCCAGATGGATATACAGCTTGTTAAAACTGTCTCTCTCTCTCTCTCTGTTTCTTTCTCTCTCTCTATATATATATCTGAATCTCTTTCCTTTTTCTATATTAGTTGCTAGCTAGGGCTAGTGATTGCCTATGGAGGAGCAGAGGCAGATTTGTGAGGAAGGGAAGCTAAGTTTTAGGAATGTGGAGTTTGAGGTACCCATGATACGGGCACCAGAGTGGTTGTCGTGAGGAGATGTGGGCTATTTCTGCCCTGTAGGGAGGGTTGCTGTGACTGTCACCTGTGTTAATGCTTGTGAAGCACAGCGCCTGGCACATAGTAAGTACTCCATGAACAAGAGTCCTTATTATTGGGAGTTAGCAACTTATATTTGGTAAATGATAAGGTCACTTGGGAAAAGTGATAAGAGATGACAGGAGGTGGCAGCTCAGGACCAAAGGAACACCAACATTCGAGAAGTGGGTGGGGAAGGCCTACCCTGGGCAGGATGCTGTGCTAGGCCCACAGAGAACCAACCCCAGGCAGAACTTAAAAAGAAGACATTCTTCTTTTTTGTAATTAATACTAAAAGTCACATGTGGTTAATGCTGTATATAAATTGCCTAACGTAATGATTTGTAGTCCCTTAAAGTGCCAACAGTAGTACTAAGAGACTGTGTAAGGGTATTAACTTCCCTCCAGAATATCTTGAAATGAGATGATATTCTGGTGTTCACAATGAAGACTTTAAGATCAAAAGGTCAGTGCCCTCCATGTGATGGTGAACAGGCTTACTTGTGTCTCGTTTTCCAGGTCCTTCCACAGTGTAGTTTCTTACCCCTAGTTGTGAATGGAAACCATGTGGATTTTAGATAACCAATGTCCATAGGAGATATAATTTAGATATTAATTAATTAACTGTTTTGATCATTTTTCCATTGTTTTTGTAGATTTTGGAAATGTTAATCTTATTATATTCTAGACAGTTGTTCTAACCACATGCTCTTTGGGTGTTCTGCACCTAAGCTATGGGAATTAAATATATACATATAATTATATATATAATTACTTTGCTTGGCTTTTAAGAGTAGTGTATATATTTTTTTCTCATAAAGACTGGGGACTCCTGTGCTCCAGTATCCAAATATGCATCACTGTTCACATGCCCACATGTAACTGCTTTATCATCCACTCTGGGAACAAATACTGTCACGTCTCTTTTATTTTACCACATCAATAAAACTGCCCCTAGATTCCACTGAGAGGTGAGTAGAAAGGGCAGCCTTTCTCCCCCATCTAGTTGACGGAAGGCAGAGTCTTGACTCCGGGCCAGCGTGTGAGGGCTGCTCAGCCTTCTGCTGCGATGCAGTGGTCTCTCCTCTGTCGTCCGCTGAAGTAGCCCATGTGACTAGTGCAATGGACGGACTGGATATTTACTTTAATTCATTTAAATTTATATTTAACTAGCTACACGTAGCTAGTGGCTACTGTATCAGACAGTGTAGCAGTCCAGTAAGGGTAGAGAGTGTACGTGCGTGCATGTGTGCACATGCGTGTGCACGTGCACTGTGGAGAGGCAGGAGCATGTCAGTCTGGCTCCCCGGCTGGGAGCCTCAGGACTCCAAGCTTTCTACTCTTGGATTGGCTTATCCCAAGGGCAAGGGACTGCATGGAGCACGGGTCCTCCTGCCTATCAGAGGTGCTGCACCAGGAATGACCTTTTCCTTTCTGGAGGAATGAACAAGGGCCAGGTTGTTTTCCTTTCCAGGAATCAAAGTGTCTTCTTGGGTACTGCTCCTGGAGAGCTGTAGGGCTAACTGTGCACCTGCACCCAGGTGAGCACTGTGATTTTTTTCTTAGTCTGGGTCCCACGGAGAGCAGAGCTGGGGACAAAAGCTTGTGTGTGAAGATTTACTGGGATGGGTGCCAGGGAGCAGGAGTAAGGGGCTGGGGGCGTGGGAAAGGAAAGGAGGAAGACCCAGTGCAAAGTGGCCCTGATGCCGGTAGAGGCTTGAGCCTTATGAAGTGGCCAGTCACTCCAGGGGAAGAAAAGGAAGCATATTTCCATTGGATCCATTACCCGTGGGTCACTCTGCACCTCTGGGTTGCACAAGTGTGGCCTCAGGACACTATCCCCTGGGACAGGAGACAAGAGGCACATGGCATGGGGTGAAGGTGGGCGCTGCGGGTGCTGCAGCAGATGAGAGTTTGCACAGAACTGGCCTGCAGCGGGCAGGGCTGAAGGGGCATCAGCGGTGTCTGACGTGGTCGTCTACAAGGGGTGCTGCCCACCCCAGCCCACCCCAGTCCAGGGGAGACAGCTGATGACAGTGGCTCCAGGGTGATGGATCACGACTGAGTGACTTTCTGGGGCTTCTATTAGAGCAGAGAAAGACAAACAAGCCTAATGTTCAGCTGGGCATCCTGCTACAATGGTACGAGCTATATAATACATAGTTACATATACAGTTTGTATAATGTAATTATATGTATATATAGTGCATGCGTGTGTGTGTGTGTGTGTGTGTGTGTGTGTGTATAAAACTACATATAATAGTAATAATAACATGGAATAGCAACAACAGTACCAAGTACTACATGCTAATTACTGTTTTAAGCATTTTACATAAATGGAGTCAGTTCTAAATCTTTGGTTATATTTATCTATATACATACATGGATGTAATGTATATGTTTAGATATAGGTATGTATGTGTCTCTCTGTATCTTTATATAAAATTGTATGCATTCATGTATTTCTGAGACCCGAGTTTCTAGTTTTGCACCATGAATTTGTAACTGTTCATTTGGCTGGTATACTTGAAAATGTAAACACACACACACATACACACACACACACAAGAAGTCAGTAATTTGCAATGCCTGTGAAAGGTGATGTAATTATCTTTTATACCATAAAGAAGTCCATCTTTTCTTTTGTATTTAACTTAATTTGTCATGTGGTTCCTGATAGATCTCACGAAGTAGGAGGAGCTCCTCAGCTCTCACCAACTGCTCCGGTAGCAGAAAGCAGAGAGCTTAAGGCGGTGTCCCCTGGAATTAATTGGCTTTCCTGGGTTTTAAGTCTAGAGTGACCCTGAACAAATTTCTGAAACAGCAGATCGTTTAACCTTCGGAGAGTTGTTTCTTAACATGAAACATTAGGGTCTAGAACTCTGCAATCTTGTCAAAAACATTGAGTTTTAGTTCTAAGAGTGGGGAAGTTCTGCGAATGACTCTGTATCTGCTGTTTTCCCCTTTGAAGGATGGCACTTGTGGCCCTGTCACTGCCTTCTGGGAGTTCATCTCACTCGAGCCTGGTGGGACTCCATGTGCTGACTGTAACACTGGCTTAGGTTACTGTCTTCGCTAGTCTGCCCCCAGCGACCCCCTAGTAACCAGCTTCTTCAGCAAGTTCTTTGCACGTGAAGTTGAGAGTGACAGTTTGCTTACCACAGAGCAGCCATTTGAACATAAAATTAGCTGATTTTATCACAGGGACCAATTGTTGAGCTAATTAGATGTGCAGTACTGCTGAGGAGCCAGAAACCAAAAGCGATTTTCCATCTAAACTGTGGTTTTCTGCAAAGTTGGCTGGGCTGTGGATCCCAGGTTCACCAATGCATGCAGGAAAGAAAAATGGCAGAAGCAATTAGGGATGCTAGTTTCTAATCAGGTTAGAGCAGACAGGGAATGTGCAGGATCAAGTCCTCAGGAGCGGAACTTGACCTTCACATGGGGTGTGCTGACCTTGAAAGGGCTGGATTCTGCTCACAGCATTGGAAAGCTGCTTCATGTCTTTGGTGAGCTAAGGACTTTGCCTAAAATGTGGTTGTGCTCTTGCCTTCTGAAGCAAAGACTTTGTAATCTTTTCCTAACCTCCTTTTATATTTAAAACTTTTTCTTCATAGTTTCAGTAGAATTATTTGATTATGGCATTAATTGGAGGAGATAATCTAATGTATTATTAATTGTTTTTGGATTATCAAAGTGGGCAATTTACCTCCCAAGTGTACCTGTTGTGACAAACATTTTCTAATATCCTAAGCTGGATCGTGTCTTCCAGTCATGGTGGGTGATGGTCCACATGTGACTGTTCCATCCTGGAAATGTGACTCTTCCTCATTTAGGAATTAAATCCTTTGAGCACTGATAGACTATGTTTGTTGAAGCATGAAAGACATTGAACGAATCAGAAGATAGTTTTCCTGGCTACACAACCTAGTTCCTTCCAACTCCTCCAACTTCATGAACAGTGAGCACATTTCCTCTGGATATTTCTTTTATTAAAAAGAGAGAAGAAAAGCAGGTTATCCTTTGCATGCATTTTATGTCATATTAATGTCTACTAAGAATAAAACCTTTCTGAAGTGAATGCTAAATTACCCACTATCTTTCAAATATAAAACAGTGCTTTAAATTCTGTCTCTGTTAGTCTCTCTGTTTGTTTGTTTGTCCATCCATCCATCCACTCACTCACTATCCATCCATCCATCTATTCATGCATCCATCTCTGTCTTCATAGCTATAATCTTTAAATGCCTGCCATAATTTTTATCTTCAATTTCAATTATCTAGCAATTTATCGCCTCTCATTGGTGTGTTTGCATGTACTCAATACAGCATGATTTTAAAGAAAAGTACCGAAAGTGAAAGATAAAAGGCAGTTTAATGATTGGGTTACAGCTAGCGATTTTTAGAATAAAGGTTCAACTTTGATTATTTAATTTTCTTACCACTTAGATTGCCACCAGATATTCAGTGACTCCACATGCTGTCCAATAAGCTCTGGCAAGTTGTGGTTTGTCAAAGTTAATTCCTGCATAGACCCACTGTTGCCCCAAAGTGACCAAATTCAGAGGCTGTGGAATTGCTGCTTGGTTTAGGATGCCAGGAAGAATGAACTCTTTCATTAGCCACAGTGTTCTTGACCCCAGAGCCTCTCTTGCTAACTCTCTTGACACAAGAATTGCTAAATGTCATAATCATACAACAATATTTGGTAGGATGAAGTCAGAGGCTGGTACATTTAACTTTCTCTAATTTGCGAAATCTTGGACTTTTTGTCCCTGTATTAGTTTCCCATGGCTGCTCTAACAAATTACCACAAACCCGGTGGCTTAAAACAATAGGAATTTCTCTCATCTGGAAGTCAGAAGTTCAAAATCTGTTCCACTGGGCCCAATCAAGGTGCCAGTGGACTGTGCTGCCTCAGAGGCTCTGGGAGAATCCTTCTTGCCTCTTCTAGCTTCTGGTGGCCGCCCACATGCCTTGGCTGTGGCCGTGTCTCTCTAGCCTCTGCCTCTGCCTCTGTGGTCACACTGCTCCCCCCATTTCTGTGTCTAGTCTCTCACTTCTTCTCTGTTATAAGGAGGTCACTTATAGTTGCATTTAGGGTTCACCTGGGTAATCCAGGGTAATATCCCCATTCTCAAGATCCTTAATCACATCTGCAAAATCTTTGCCATGTGAAGTAAGATTCACAGGTTTCAAGGACTGGGACTGGGACATGGACATTTTTGGGGGGACCATTTTTTTCAGACCATCAGAATCCCCCTGGCCTGGTTTTCAACCTGCCATTGTCACATCCCCCCAAAATGGGAGACTGAAGTAAGGGCTCTTCTTCCTTGGGCTGCTCAGGAGAGGCAGGCCATGTTCACTGGGTGGGAACCCGACTGGCTTGACGTGAACCCCAGGGCCATAAACAGAATGCTGGCAAGTTCGCCAGAGAGGATGGGGCTTGATTTCCTCTCTCTTGGGATCTTTATCTAGTTTTGAAGGGAGGTGGAAATTCGCAAAAGTTTATCTCCTTTCAAACATCTCTACCTTCAGAAAAGACCAAACTTTACCCCCATACGATTTACAAAAGTAAAGTAGCATACCAAAAATAACAACAGGAAAAAAATATCCTAAGAGCTAGAAGGATATTTGGGAGAGGCAAGGAGAAAACTCTGTGTGTGTGTGTGTGTGTGTGTGTGTGTGTGTGTGTGTGTGTGAGAGAGAGAGAGAGAGAGAGAGAGAGAGAGAGAGAGAGAGAGAGAGAGAGAGATCAAAATAACATTTGGATGGTTGGTATAAATGTTCTAAAACTCTCTTAGTCACTCACTATCTTTGAGCCCTGACTTAATTTCTCTGATCCTCATTTGTAAATTATCTAAGTGTTGATAACAAATTTTCCACACAGGTTCGTTATAAGAACACATACACTAGCATGCAGTAGTGACCCAATATACATTCATTGAAGCTAAGCCCCTCCAGTTTTCTGATCTAGAAAATAGTTTTAATTATGCCAACCCAATTGAGAGAAATTAAATATGCTCAGTGAGCATCCAGTCCCACTATAACTATCATAATATAACTGGACATGACAATTCCTTACCGAGGGGCAGATCCTTTGTGTTTCCTTTTACGCATCTATGGGCTGAGAATGCTCTCCCCTCTTTAACCTCCCCCACCTTCCCCAGCAAATTAATAAATTAATTACCTTATCCAGTATTAATTATGTACTGATTAATTGCCAGACTCTCATTACGATTGTTTTAAACAAAGCTATCTGAAGAAGGATCTTGTGAAATTGGTTGTAATAAACGGTCCCACATTCAGTCACAAAAGCTCACATCGCAAATGCTCTTTCCAGTAGAGAATTTCCAGGAACTATGCTGACATTTTCTCCATTAAGTAAGCTCTCTGGGGGTTCACCTTTGTGTCTCCAGTGCCCAGTACGGTGCTTGGCACCTGGCAGACAGTCGGCAAATATTTGTCAACCTGAACTGACGAGCTGGAGTGGGAGAAAAAAGCCAACTTTGCTGCCCATTGTTATGGACTGAATGTTGGTGTCCCCCCCCCCCCAAATTCCTATGTTGAAACCCTCATGCTCAGTGTGGTATATTAGGAGGTGGGGCCTTTGGGAGGTGATTAGGGTTAGATGAGGTCATGAGGGTGGGACCCCCCATGATGGGAGGAGTACCTTTAAAGAAGATACACCAAGGCCTCTCTCTCTCTCTCTGTGCATGCACAAAGAAGTCATGGGAGCACACACCTGTCACCTACCTTGCCAGCCCCAGCCTGCAGTATTTTGTTGGCAACCCCAGGAGATCAGGACGGGCTTGTTTTGTGTGCTGAGCTCCATGGAGTAGGGAGAGTCATGGCCTTGGGTGAACACTCCTGGCTGGAGCCCTGGTTCTGCCCACACCAACCATGACATCCGGACAAACTTCTGCAGCTCTAGTTCCTCATCTGAAAAAGGGGGGAAATGAAAACAGCAAAACTGTTCATGATCTTATTGGTTTTTAGTGCAGTGCTTTCTCCCATATTATGCTGAATGATTGTCACATCCGCACCGAGGTAGTGCGAGATCTGTTCTCTTACCTGCCTTAGAAGGAAACTGAGCTCAGATAGGTCCCTTCACATTCCCAAGGTGACCTCGACAGTAAAATTAGACAGAGTCATCTACCTCTGAATTCCATATGCCTTCCACCCTCGTGTGAATGCACTTGGTAATCTGTCGAGCATTTTACAAATATCAGGGTTTATGGGGTGACTCCAGAGACGGGGCTGTCCACAATGACTTCATCCTGCTTTTCCAGAGGTCCTCGCATCTCATACCGTCATTAACACATAGGATCGGGGAGTCTTCCTTTCCTTCACGAACCAAGAAAATGTCAGGGTTATTTCTGTTTCTTTGTTCCCAGGGAAATGGGTAGCTTCCATGGTAGAAGTATCCCTTCTCAGTCTATTGTATTCTCTGTGCTGCGATGTTCAAAACCAGTCAAGAGCACCAAAACACTCCTGCTTTCCCCAGCACTGAAAAATCATTTATTTGCGTTGGAAGACCTGAATAGACATAGGTAAATGGGGAGTAGACAGCTCTCTGTCTTTTTTTCTTTTTTAAAAAAATTTTATTCGTGCTGTTGTTTAAGCATGAAGTTATGATTTTAAATGCCCATGGTAAGTCCCTGAATAATTTATTCACTTACTTTGGTCAAAGAGAAAAATCCCTTTGTATGCCCAGCAATAGAGACAAAATTCCTCTTAGATCCCTCTTGTAGCTTTGAGGTTATAATTATGGGTATTGTTATGAATTCTAATTAAGAACTTGTGAAAAAAATATTTTTAAAATGCCCATTTCTGGTAGTCAGTCATCTGTATTTCTGTGTATGCGGCCGTGTAGAGAGCTAGATCTTTAGCCTTAATGGTTCAGTTGCATCTGGGTGATTATTTTCATTTCCACTTATTACTGTGTGTTAGACTCCCTGCGCATGAGTACAGATTGCCCTTTCCTGCACTGTATTTAGAAATCTCTGCATTACCCCTGGGCATTTGTTCATTAACAGGGGGTGGGGAAAGAAAAAGCTTATAATAATGGGCTTTACATATTAAACTGTGCGCATCCATGTTCTGGCCCACATGAAAAATCTTGTTTATGCTACTGCCCTCTGGTGGTTGTGGGCCTTTGCTGCAGCGACAGGGACATGCATCTCGGGGTGGAGTTGGGCCTACTGGTCTGCTGCCCATAGCCACGCAGACGTGGGCCTTGCCGGGCAGTCAGTCTTGTACTCGGGCCCTCTGCTTTCCATTCAGTGCATTGCAAGCCCCCGAGGATGCCACTCACTGGTCAGGCTGATGGTAGAAGCAAGCAATCTCGTGAGGACCAAGGAGACATTTTCATTTCAGTGGAGGTGTATGCACAACATAACCCTGGCCAGCAGAGCGTGACGTTTGAATGAATGAATTCAAGTTTCCCATGGGGCCTACTTCTCCTCATCTTTCAGGGACAGAATGGCGAGTTCAGTGGCTCCCAAATGTGGCATATGGATCCTGTGTGGTGTGCAAGATGATTTTAGGGTGTTATCCACATGAATCTTTAAAATATTAGTTATGTGTTTAACATGTATTAGGAAAATGGCAGTGAGCGTTTGAAGCCCACGGTTTCATGCACATGATTGCGCCGGTGAAATGGCACCTACACGCACAGCTGCATCCTCTGCAGGGGCTCATCTTCTGTTTATCTGCGGATGGAGCAGAAACCCCGCAGAGGTGCCTGGATGACTGGTGCAACTGTGGCTTTGTGCTTGCTTGTTGTGTGACCTTGGATTGTTAGCCTAAGCCTGGGTTTGCTGATTTGTCAGACAGGCTGAAAATGGCTGCTTCTTAGGGAGTTATGAGGATTATATGATATGGTGACTATGTAACGTGGCTGTCACAGACCGCCTGTTCTTCTCCCACGCATCAGGACACTGTGTGGCTTCTGGTGCTTGTTTCTTCCCACCCAGTATCCGGGTTTCCACGTTTCTCTCCCTCTCGATAGTGAGGGGGACCCTCCTTTACTCTGCACCTTCTGCAACACCCCAGCAGTACTTTCCATAAAGCAGGTGCCCTGTGAATGTTTGCCATGTGAATTGAACCCGGGCACAAAATTACCGTAAGCAACATTGCCCCATCCTCTGACGCAGTCAGCGCACTTCATGTATGGGATTAGGGCAGGACCTCTACTGCTTCTTCTCCTCTCTCTGACTCATGTGGTCAGATAATAGGCATGAGGGTAGGTCCCGGCCCATTGGCTGTAAGCAGGGAGGGACAACTGCCTCAGTGCCTGCTGTCAGTGTCACCTCTTACCTTACCAGCTGACCCATGGGTTTATTACACACATATTCGTTAGTGTCGGGGGAAGAGGAATGGCAGGCAGCCGAGACATTTCAGCCAGGAAATGCTCTATTTTAGAGACAGCCAAAGGACCTTTGCTGTTCAGGCAGGCACATTTGTAAGCCCTGTCCTGGTTTAGTCTATATAAAATGGCCTTAGGGATGACATGATCAGAAAAAATTGCTAGGGGCGGGAGGGAGCAGGAGCCTTTCATTTTAGTGGCAGGGACTGTGACATAGGGTTTGTTGTTTCTCACAGAGGCAGTGCGTTTGCCGTGACAGCCCCGTGGGTTTCGTCTCGGCAGGTGCAGGTCTGTGTCCCCAGCTCATGGGGACAGAGCCCTGGTCTGCATCTGTGCCAGAAACTTGGGGAGTAGAGGCCGGGGAGTGGGCTCCGGGGGTCCAGGGGCCGAGGAGCGGGGTCTCCTCGCCTGCAAGGGCCCCACCACACGGAGCCGGCCACGTGATGGCCGTGGCGCCCCGCCCACCGTCCTCCCGTTGTCATGGCAGCGCGGGCCGCCAGCGAGGGGAGGACCAGGACGGGGGCGGAGGGGGGGGCGGGTGTTCGCTGGCGGGGACGCGGGGATGCGGGGCGGAGAGCAGCCAGCGGCCCTCCCTGGCACGGGCTTCTTGGTGGGGAGGAGGCTGTGCTCGAGCCCGCTGTCACATTCCACTTTCCCTGAGCGGAAAGAGGACAGCGTTCCACTGCGATATCTACTCCTGCACTTGGTGGTTGTGAAAACCAATTTTCCTTTTCCGGGACCACTCTGACGATGCAAGGTGACCTGAAGCACTGTTCCGGCCTCAGCCTTAGGCTCCTGTGCTGGCCCCATGCCCGGTGAGCCAGAGAGCCCAGGGCTAGCCCTTGCACCTGTCCCAACAGGCGTGGAGACGCCTGCAGACGTCCCAGCTGCACGCAGGCTCCCTGCCCTGCGGGCGAGGTCCCCTGTGAGGCAGGTGGGTGCTGTGTACAGGCCACACCTGGGCCTCCACGACCCTGGGCCAGGGCTCCCTTCAGTGTGTGGCCGGTGGCTGGTGGCCTGTCCCCGCCTCCCTCTGGCCAGCACTGAGCACCCAGCACCCAACAGCAGAGTTGGGTGGAGGAAGAATTGTCACACATTCTGCACCGCACAGGGAGCCTGAGAGGCTGTTGCTCCAGTCCCTGCTGATAGCCCCCGGGTCACAGGCTGTAGGTGGATGAGCCCATCCCGCCCTCCTGGACATTCCCGCTCTCACAGATCCCTAAGCAGGGAGCGAGCCCTGGGACCAAGTCCTCTCCTCCCCTTTATCCTCCTCCTCTACTTGCCTACTTTACATTTTATAAGAACGTGTCATCAGTGCTTAATTTGTCAAGATCAGGGGCTAATGGTAGAGGAATTTTTGTGGTTCCTTCTGGTGGCAGAAACACATTTACGAATACAAAAACATTTTACAAAATAGCAGGATTTAGTAAGAAAGAAAAATAGGCATGAGAAAAGGGACCTGGTTTGGGGGATATCTTTTGTTACCACACTGTGGGGGCCCGCACTCTGGGGGTCCATCCTTCAGGGAGCACAAAACCTGCACCAAGACAGGGGAGGAGGAAGAGGCTTCATTACTTGCAGGTAAGAACGCTGGGGATCTCTCCCAAAGCAGTGTCTCCCTGGACAAGAGAAAGGGGTGTCTTATGTCGCCAAAGTTCCTGCTGACTTCCTGCCCAGGTCCTCACTGAGGTCCTCACATGTAAGTGAAGGGTACAAGCTCATGCGATTCTCATTGGTTGACTGTGGGACATGGTTCGCTGGTCAGTTCTGAAGCCAAATTTGCCTTTGGGCCTGGGAAAGATGTGACCTTTGGGCAACAGCGGGACCTCAGGAGGTTGTCACACAGGCTAAACCTTGGGCCCTTGGCTAGTACAGTCCATAGGTGGAGAACTGAGACTTCCCTGTTGTGGTTGACCCATGACAAAACACAGGGACAGGTAGGTGTGGAAGTCCCAGCTCCTCCTTGGTTGGAGATTTTAGCATGAAGATGAGGCATGTTTGTCTCTGGGGCCCTATTTCAGTTTCAGCTGGTATATTTGAGGGCAGTCTAGTGTTTCATGGTTCATGACTTCCTCCCATCTCCTCTACAACAGAAACTCAGAAGGAAAGGATGCCCTGTGGTTTCAGGAACCCACAGAGTTGAACACCCAAGCACTTGTGAGAGGAAAATTTATTTCTATATTTTTCATTTTCATTCCTGTTTGGCTTCTTTATGAAGTCACCGTGAAAATTGCTCTGTGGTTATTTTTCCCTCTTGTGTTACAGACCAAACTCTAGGCCTGATGTAATGAGTGGAGGAGGAGAGGTGGGAAGACGATCTGAGCAAACCAAAAGAGTCGTGCCTCGTTTGAGGAGTGGGCAGCCATAGTGGTCTCCTGGCTTTTGTTGCCCTCTGTAGGCTTTTGTTGTAGGTCCCAAAATTGTACCTCATGGGATCAATTACAAGTCCATGTGGATTCATACGTTAGATGTAGGCTATTTTTACCATTTGTGTGTGTGTGTGTGTGTGTGTGTGTGCATATTTGCTTAAAATCAATGAATTTCTAGACCAGGTTCTGGTAACTGAAAGGCCTTTATAAGTAGTTTATTGTCTAGACAAGGTGTGTTGCAAACACAATCTGGAGCAAAGTGGGGATGAACTTCTTCCTAAAGATGGGCTTAGAAATTCTAATCCAGTAAATTGTTTCCTTTCTCTAGTAGCAGGGCTGAGTCATACCTGCCTGCTAGACCACGATTCACAGGTATAGCCAAGAAAACCAGGTACAGACCACCAAAAACAAGACCAGCCAATCCACGCCATGTTATGGTACAGGTTTCACAATTCAAATCAACTGTATGCAAAGGTAAATTCACAAAACTTTTGTGAGATACCTGCATTGTCAGAAATTGGGTCCCCACCTTTGGTAAGCCAGCAGCTCCATGAGCCTGAGTCACAGTTAAGACACGTCCAAGAAGACCGTCTGCTGTTAGGCCACAGAGTGGCATTAAGTCCAATATAGGTTGATCCATGTTCAAGTAGATTCCTTTCTGCTTCTGGAAGTTGGTTAATTTTTCTGGTTGCAATATCGATTGTTGATAAGTTTTCCTTGACAGAATTGTCTGGTTCATGATTTTCCATCTTGAGCCTTATACTCCCTGTGGCCACCTCTCCCTATCCCCCTCATCAGCCTCTGTTCAACTCGCCGGCAGCAGCCGTCTTCAGGAAAATGTTAGTAAAGCTTTGTTAGTGTGCAGCAAGGTGCCCTTCTTTCTGCCAAATCGGTTTCTAACATGCTCCTCAGAAATGCACACACTCTCTGTTACAACAGCAGGACTTCGTGTTTCTGATGCATGACTAATCAGTCTAGATTAGGTGGCCCAGCAAATTGGGGGTCAGGGGAGTTGATAAATGATAAGAGGAGTGAACTAAAAGGACAGTCAAAGAGTGGCAGAAGAAAAAGTCAAATAGGGCGTGTGAGGGGCCAGGTAGGTCTAAGAAAGAAAATGTGAGCCACTGTATGTACATGGTGACAAAAACAGAGCTGAGGAACTCAGGCCCAGAGGACGAAATGCCAGCAGAAAGCAAACAGTGGTCAAGGATAATTGTGGTTGGATGGGAAAAGAATTGGAAAGAAGTCACATGATAAAAACCATCCAAGAAACACTTACTGTGTGCTGAGAGTTTCTAACTCCCTTTTATGGACTTTGGTGGTGATTTGGTGCCTTAAACAACTTTTTAAAAAAAAATTACTTCCTAATCTACAAACTGGAGCTAGTAATCCTTGCCCTGCTTGCCTGTATTGTGGGCTGTTGTGAGTATTAAGCGAGGTCAGGAATGTGCAGAGAACTGTGATCTAGAACATGCTCTGCAAATGTGAGGTTCCAGCAGAATTGGGGTTGTAGGGGCACGTGACAGATGAGTTCCCATCCTTGCCAGCTGGTGAAAGATCTGGCATTTTATTCTATCCCGTCGTTTAATTCACTGGGGTTATTACTTTATTCTTATGAAGTGAGACAACCTGGCTGCAGACACGAGTCGACGGTGGCAAATGGATGGAAGCATAGTTGACCTCCCCTGCGTCAACCCCCCCGTCAGCGACACCTGCCGAGATGGCCTGCCTTCCCCCGCCCCTAGCTTTAGTGTGAAAACCATAGCTCGTGGCCGCCCACTGCAGAACGCATTTGATTTGGAGCTTGTAAAGGTCTTCCCTTAACCGTCTCTTTCTTTGAGTGTGGAGAAAGGCCCTTTTCTGTAACTTTGCCAGCTACCGAATATGGCTGATTTATCTCCCACTTTCTGCCTTCTGGTCACATTTCCCACTGCTTCGTGGACATTTGCAACTAGATATTACACTGGCCTCTCAAAATTAACATCTGGAACCAAACTTACGGTGTTTCTCCCAAGCTGATTCCTTTCTGTGATGTCCCCACTTGCTGAAGTCCCACCGTTCTCCCTGACACCCTCCCTTGTCCCCTGCACGTGCTCAGTCACTGGTGGGTCTCCCTTGTCTTCCCCTCTTCCATCTCCAGCTGTTTCATCTCATCCCACCTCAGCTCTTGCTTTGGCTTGGACTCTGACCTCAGCCTCCTGCCTGGTCACGGGGCTCTGGTCTCACCCTCCTGATTCCATCCACCACACCGTCTCCTTACGCTTCTGTCTCCTGGAAATCCTCTGTGGCCTCGCACTTCTTAGCCTGGAATTCCAAGCTCTGAACAACACGATGTTGAAGAGTTGTGTCCAGCATGGTGCTCACCACAACTTGACACCTACCTGACTTTCTGATCAAACTGCCCTGGCCATCCTTTCCAGCACGTGCTCTCTCTCCCCTCCTCCATGCTGCCTTGCCTGCCACTCCAGCCGAAGAGAATGACCGATGCCCCCTCTGTTGCTCCAGCAATGGAGACACACCCTGCCCTGCACTGCAGTTACCAGTGCAGACGTCTTCTCTCTCTATGGAACTAAGCTTGTCGAAACGTCCCCCCAGCTGGTCTTTGCCCTTTGTGGATCAGGCACCTGGTGACTATTTGTTGAATGAATGAAGGATGCAGCTGGTCTGTGCATCTAGAAGAACCCTCATGTAAAATGGGTTCGTTCTTAGATGGATTCGGGATTGACGAATACAAACCTGCGGTTGAGAGTTTGCTTTTAAATCATGAGATCACATAGACAGTGGAAGAATAACGATGATCTTAAGATCAGTGCTTACTTAGTCCTTCCTTTTGTAGTTCTAGTAAATTGCTTTGTATTTGAATAAGTGCTAGGGCCCTCTCACCAGGACATTTCTTTTTTTGAGGACTGTACCAGCAGTGTGGTCAAATGCCTATTTCCCAACTTATATCCAGAGATAATTGGTTTCTCTTTAGTGGAAGTTCAGTTCATACTACCAAGGCATCTAAAATATTTATTTCTTTCCTTGCTAATACTCTGCAGTCACATGTCATACTGGAAAGAGGGATAGGTCAGCAGAATTGGAGAGCAACTGGTAGCTGGGCTCTGTGAGGTGTGGGGGAGAAGCTTGCTAAGGACAAGGCATGTGGGCATGCGGGACAGTCTCGGAAGCCAGTGCCAGGGAAAGAAGAGAGTGGCTGCCCCGTGGCCCCTGCTATCTGAAAACCCTGCCGGCTTGGCATTTTGATTGTTGGTTTTTTGTATCCGGTGAAGATAAAACGTTCCGATGATGCCAGCACTGTGGAGAACACCAGCCTAAGAAAATGGGATAAAAAGAATGCCTACCAAATCTGAATAATCATATACAATACATCCATCCGCTTTAAAATGTGGTTAGATAATGCAAATTACACATGATAATCATAAATTAAAGCAATTACAAATAAAACAGAATACAATTTATTGTCTCAATTGCCGAAGTTTATATTTAGAAATTGCTTTTGGTAGCATCAACATTTACACTGCCAGCAGGTTCACCTTTGCTGTCATGAGTTGCAAGGCCGCTGTTGCAAATGGTTTTAATAACTGTATGTGCTTCCGATGCAATGAGCTGGTTTTCTGCTCTGCTGAGCTCTGCCCTGTTTTCTGTGGTTTCATCATCATTGGCGTTTATATGTGCTGTTTCCTTTGGCTAGAATGTCTTTCTCTCCTTTTTGTTTTCTTCATTCTTCAGGATTTAACTAAAACGCTTTAGGATCCTCCCGTGATGCCACCCATCTGCCTGTGGCATTGCTTTCTTGTCTGCAACCACACAGTGTCCTGCACATGTGCTGACGTGCACCCGTCACCTTGTTGTGTTCCTTGTGCATAGGTTCCTCTCCCCTGTGTGTGCATCCTCTGCTAACACCTCAAAGATAAGGAGGACCCTGCCAGAGTTACTTTTGTAAACTCCCTCCATCCTGTGTCTAGCACTTATTGGAAAGCAGCAAGCACTCATTTAATGAAATGATCACTCCTGAGTTCTCTATGTGAGGCTCACGGTTGCTAGGATATTAGAGCCCAGGGGGACCTAGGGGCCTTCTCATGTAACCCCCGCATTCTACACATGCACATTCCACAGAGGTAAGGGCACTTAATGAAGGTCCTTGGTTCCCTTCTAGCAGCCACGAAAGCTTTTGACTTTGTCACACAAGCCTCTATAAAGGAAAAATTGTTGTACCCAGAGAGTCAGGAGACTTGGTTTGTGTTTCAGACTTTCCATTAACTAGCTGGGCCATTAGGGCCCTTTCTTTTTTTGTGTGTTTAAAATCGTTAGTCACAAACCAGTGGCCTATGAGGGGAATTTGGTCTACTGTTGCCTTCTCTTTTTTTAGTTTGAATTTTAGTACCTTTCAAAAAGGCATCCACTTTGCAGTTAGCTCTAGTCCCCACGCTTCTCGGAGACTATTGCTACATCTTTGAAAAACTTTGTGTTTTATACACATAGACGTCTCCTTTTGGACTAGCCACATTTCAAGTCTTCAGTAGCCACATGTGGCTGGTGGTTACAGTGTTGCACAGTACAGTTCTACATCCTTCCCATGTAACTCATTGGCTGTCCTTGCTGGCTTTTGAAGGCATTTGGATCAGAAACCTCTGGAAGAGAAGGTTGTATACAATCCTTCCTGCTCTAATGGCCTGTAAATCTATTATTAGGGTGAATTTCTGAGTTAAATGAATCCAGAGCCACCATGGTGGTTTCGCCAAAGCAGAGCTCACTCATTATTACCCAAACCATGCCAGAAAGTGGCTCCCACATTTGCAGAGTCAGACTTGCTGGCCTTTGGGCTGGTTCCCCCTTTGTCTCTGGTTCTGGCGTGGTGGCTTATGGCTGTGTCTGGCAGCCCCGGTGCTCAGCAGCTCTGGATGGCAGCAGCACCAGGTAGACCAAGCCCCCAGCTGACCACACCCCCAGCTCCTGCCTCGTCCTCCACAGCAGCAAGCTTTCCTTCCCCAGTTCCAAGCATCATTCCAGACCATCTTGGCCATTTGCTGCAGTCAGCCTAGCCTGGGGGAATTAAGTGGGCAAGGTCTTCCCACTGCCCTGCCTGCCTGTGGCATCCCTGGAGGTGACAAAGAGAATGTTTTTTAAGCCACCACACAAAAGTTTTATTTCCTGTCCGTCCTCCATAGCTGCTCCAGAATTGGCTGGAAAGAGAACCTCGGGTCAGCTGCCTAAGGGGAGAAGGCTGTGAGTCAGAAGACATCCTGCCAAAGGCAGCTGGAGATGCTTTGCTGGAAGCTTGTTCCTTAGTAATGCCACCCTGTCTCCAGCTCATCTGTTCAAGTGAAAAACAGTGTACTTTCCCTCCCTTGTGCTAATCTTCACCAAAGAACATTACATAATGAACGGTGATGTTTGTTCCTTCTAAAAGTGACTTCTGTTTGTGCAGATGATCACTATAAAAAGTCAAAGGTTTCTGTTAAGCCTGGTATTTATAAAATATAGAAGGTAGGGAAAGGTGCTAGATAATTAAACTTCTTCCCCATGTAGACAGGCCACCTGTGAGAGTGCTTGTGGTCTGGAGTCAAGACTGTTGCGCACAGTGAGATGACAGTCAGGAAGTACTTCTCAAACTTGCATGTACACATGAGTCACCTGGGATCTGTGAACATGCAGATTTGGATTCAGTAGGTCAGGGATGGAGCCTGGGTTGGTATTTCTAAGGCTTTGAGGCCTTCTCCCTGGACGCTGGCTATCGAGTAGTCACATTTAATGAGAAAAGAACCCGGTCATGTGGTTGTTCACTTTGTTGGGAGAGAGCTGAGACCAAGCTGAATTATGATGTTATGACTTTAATGTCCATGAGCCAATCGCTAAGATTTCTAAATAAAACATGAAATGTGGGAATTTAGAGACAGGAAAAAGTGAGCTGCACAAAAACAGCTTCCTGATTCTTGATGCATTCTTAGGAGTCAACTATTTCATTTGCTGGTGCTGATGACCCAGAAAACACTCAGCTGAACAAAGCTCTGTCATACTTGGATGAAAAGGAGACCTTGTAGAGTTCATTTGGTGAATTCTTCCTGAACCCCAAGTTGTTGTTATATGTAAAAATGCATACGCAAGAAGACATTACAGAATATATAAAAGACAGTGTATGTGTGTGTGTCTGTGTATACCCACTAAGATGTTTTTGCTGGTATGCGTATGAGAGAACCTAGGGTTTGGAATGACTTCTACGTTGCTCTTTGGGACTACAGCAGGTTCGGCCTGGGGCAGGGCCATGGAGTTGAAGAGTAGAGAGCAGGGAGAGCAGAATGGGCCACCTCCCTATACATCTTCGAGCACGTTACTTTGATTCTGGTGTTAGAGTGATCTGAGGAGCTGGCTTGTCAATATCCACAAGATTGCAGTTGTGATTCGCTGGTGAGTCTCTGTTCTTTTAATGCTTTCCTGAAGTGCCATTTTGTCTCAGTAAAATGCTCCCTAAAAATACTCAAATATTTTTAGTTGTAGAGTACAAATCAGATTGAGCTGCACATTTCCCTGGTGAGCAAAAGTGATGAGTTTGTGTTCATTAACTCGAGGCCATCTGGTGCAGACACGCTGCAGTCTGTGAATCAAACGTGCATCAAACTCCAGGGATCAGAAAGCACGCCAGACCCAGTGTTTTGGAGAGTCAACAGCAACCGGGGGGAGAGAAGGCCTTGACTATCTTTTCCTTTAATTTTTAAAAATCAGTTCTGCCTTGCAGTGTATCAGAGCATTCCACGCTGCTCAGCTGGCGAAGTGCGTTGCTGTCTCTTCCTTGCCCATCTGAACTGTCTTTGGAGTGTGCTTCTGGCTTGAAGTCGCTCTGTAAGGGAGGGGGGAAGAGGAGAGAGCATTATGGTCCATGTCTCGTCTCTGCATTCTTCTGTAACTACAGGCCAGGACCACAGATGTGCATACGCGCTCACACACGTCCTCACCGAGAGACAAAGAATTCTGAAGCAAAGCAATACTCAAGGTAGTTAGCACACTGTGGAACGTTCTCAGGAGAACTGCCTTCTGCAAATAGCCGTTTTCTCGAGCAGAGAGCATTTCTTTCAGTCTTGCTGATAAAAAGCCACTTGGTGGCAGCTAGTTATGTTTAGCGTGCTCACCAAAATATAAGTGTATAAAGTAAGTTGCTACACTGGTCTGATGGCCACTAAACGCCTTGATGGATGTATGGAAAAGGGCCCTGGGAGGAATGTGAGCCTTCTTGGAGGCTCCTCCCACCTCAGAGTCTGTGACTCCCATATTTGAGACTGGGCGCCTGTGTGTCTGTCAGCAATGAGTCTACTGTGGAGTGGGAGAACTGACTTCTCTGTAATTAGGTGCAATTTTCTGGATAGTCTCTGTATGTCGTTCTATCTGTGTGGTTCTCCTCAAGGCACCCATGCATGTTTAGTGGAAGAAGATCACATGTGCTGGGCTGTGGACTGAGGGAAGATGGGAATTGTGACCCTATCTCTGCACCTGCCCGCTGCCCACTCTTCTGTGTTCTGAGATGCTGAGCAGATGACAGGGTTCCAGTTGGAAAACCTTTAAATCTCACACAGGACAATAATAAACACAAATAAAAATCAGCTATTTTTCCATGTCTTGTAACTTGTGGGAAACTTTGTATTTCAAAAAATATAAAGAAAAAAGATGAAGCAAAGGACTTTAAAGATGCAAACTTTATTATGAAAGGAAAGCAGGATCACAGGCATGCAGGGAAGTCCGCCCAAGTGCTGTGGAGAGAGCCAGGATGAATTACTTTTCTTTTTCAGTGGGCTAACTTTTCAAAGTTCGTGTTGCTCGATGCACTACATGGCTTCATGCCTTCTTACAACCTCACCGGCTGCAGCTGCTGCCGCTGTTTTTAACATTTGCTAGCATGATAAGCATGAAACAGTGCTTTATTCTGTTTTGCATATCTTTGGTTAGCACTAGAGTTTAAATTTCTTGTTTGGTTTTTGTTTTTAAGCCCTGATTGAAGATTTTCTGGTGCTCAGGAAAGCTCATCTGCCAGTATGCAGAGAAGTTAGCCCACTGAAGGCTTGTTAAGCTGTTAGTTGAATTATAGTGCATTTGTTTGGATTTTATCTCTGAGTTGGTAGAATCCACATTGTTTGCAAGATCCAACTGCAGAGCACATCCTAAACACAAATTTGAGGTCACAGCAGGAATGAATGAGAGAATCAGATGAGTTTTTAAGGAGTTTTCTGGAGGAACAGTATTTTGTTCTAACATTTGATTGTATAATTAAGGTATGTTTATTATAGAAAACACAGGTAAAAAAAAAGAATTGAATACAAAGTAGCTTTACTAATCATGTTTTTAAACATTTTGGTGAATATGCTTTTATTCCTTTCTCCATAGTAATAAATACCTTAAACAATAGAATCATAGCACAGATGCTCCTTGACTTATGATGGGGTTACACCTCAATAAATCCATCTAGGTTGAACATATTATAAGTCAAGAATGTATTTAATACACCTAACCTACGAACATCATAGGTCAGCCTCGCCTACCTTAAAGGTGCTCAGGACACTTACATTAGCCTACAAGTGGGTGAAGTCATTTCACACCAAGCCCGTTCTATAAGGAAGTGTTGAATACTCATGTAATTTGTTGAATACTGTGCTGAAAGTGAAAAACAGTGCTTGTATGGGTACTCGAAGCACAGTCTCTGCTGCACGCCTAGCGCTTCTGTACCATCATGAAGTCTAAAAACCGTACATTGCACCATCACAAGCTGGGGCCCATTGTGTATATACATTCTGCTTTGCAATATACATTTTCACTGACCAATATTTCATGAATATCTCTTCATACCATTAGATATTATTTTGCTGTGTTATTTTTATCCCTACATAGTTTCCACTGAATGGACGTACCATAATTTACTTAACTGGTCAAGTACTGTTTGACATTCACGTAGTTTCCAATGTTTCCCGGTCATGAACATGCTGAGATGAGCAGACTCATAGCTGACTGCTTTCATGCACCCATGGTTAGTTCCCTAGATAAGTTCCCTGAAAGAGAATTGCATATGGACTTTTATAGCTTTTGATGTGTGTGTGTGTGTGTGTGTGTGTGTGTGTGTGTGTGTGTGTGTGTGTGTGTCAATAGCATCGAGGACCATCTTCACTTCATGGTGTTTAACGTGCTGTGTGGTACCTGCCTGTTTATCGTCCTTTCTATGCATCTTTACTCCTGTCAGGCAGGATTGCATGTACCTCCTTCATCCACCTACAGCACCAGGATACCCCCAGCCCCTCCAGCACCATCTCCCCCTCCCCAGTGTTGTTCCTGGTGCAGGGTTCATGGCAGCCTGCATGGACATGGATGTGCTGAGAATTAATGAAAAGAGACAGTGGCTGTGGATGGATGGGGAGGAAATAGGGAGAAAGTCATTGCTGTAGACTCCTGGGTTCTGGTAGGAGCTTTATTGCTAATAAATGTGGGATCTGCCCAACACACCATCTCTTCTTTGATTCTCTGTTCCCTAACCAAAGCAAACAAGGTTACTGAAGAAGATGATCTGTCTGAGAGCACTTCCAGACCTGGACATTTCTGAGTCTTTGATTCTGAGTTATGTGTAAGGAACAGAAAAAGCTGGCTTGGGTAGCATGTGGTGTCAAAGAAAAAGGGACTGCAGATAGGTTGGAGGCCTGGGTGAACCTGGTGGGTAAATGTCTTCAGTGCAGAAAGGACAGGAAGGGCCTGGGCTGCTGCAGGGGGTCATTCTGTGGGAGTCAGGCAGTCAGGGTGGCTCTTGGGTACAGGCAGTGTCTGAAAGTCCTTACTGCACACCAGATGGGCGCTCTCAGAAGGCAGATGATTGGTGGTGGTTCCAGAAATAGGTCAGAGGTCTAGCCAGACAGATGGCCCACAGTGGGGAGGACAGCAGTCATGGGACCAGGGTTCAGAGTGGAACTTTGGATGTTCCTTGGATATTTGGAGATAATAAGGCATGACCTTGTTACATAGGAACTGGGGTCCTAGAGTCACCACAACAGAAAAACTGGCATCCAGTACTAGAGCTGGGATTTAAAGAAAGGACCTACCAGGTTCACAAGGAACCTAACAGGAGCCCAGGGCCTTTGCAGTATCACAGACAGAATGGGACCAGGGGCCCAGCTTGCCGAGCTGTTGACCAGAAGCTCTTTAACTTACCTGGGGAGGTGGAATTAAGCAGTCTCTGCTGTGAAGCCTGGGTGGCTGCAGAGTCAGGGAGTCCGGACAGTCACTAGTGTTAACTCTTTAGTTGACAGGCTTATCTCTTGGCTTTGGTCTGAATAGAGCTGTGAGTTCTCTGGCTGTCTTTTAAAACTGATTCCTGTGGGAATTTTTTAAAGTTTGTTTTTCTTTTTATTGTAAAATATGACAGAGTACAAAAGCAGTACTAAACGGGTGTGTAGCTGAGTGATGTGTCTGGTGAACACGCTTGTGACTGTAGAGCTTTGCCCGTCACCCTGAGCCCTGCACTTGCAACTTCCTTGTATTTCTTTATGATCAGTCACCGAAGATTGTGCTCTGGCCTGAATGTTTGCATCCCCCTCATATTCATAGGTTGAAATCCTGACCCCCAGTGGGGTGGTATTAGGAGGTGGGCCTTGGGAGGTGATTAGGTCATGAGGGTGGAGCCCTCACCAATGGGATCGGTCTCTTATAAAAGAGACCCCAGGGAGCTCATTCATCCCTTCTGCCTTGTGAGGACCCAGCAAGAAGGTGCTGAGCCAGAAAGCGGGACCTCACCAGACACAAAATCTACCTTGGTCTTGGACTTCCCAGCCCCCAGAACCACAAGAAACAAACATCTGTTGTTTATAAGCCACCCTGTGTATGATATTTTGTTAGAACAGCATGAACAGACCAACAGTGTGCATCCCCTGGTGCTATTTTTGAGTCTCGCCACTTTTGTAAAAAGTGGTATGTCTTTGACGTCTCCTTTAAAACCTGCAGTATCTTTTCCGGTGCTCTCTCTTCCTCACAATGTTTTCCATGGGAGGGCCCAGGAGTTCTCACCCTGTAGGTTTCCACAAGCTCGCGTGTTTGCCCTGTACTTCAGTGCATTCCTCTGCCTTTTGTGTATCCTGCACTTTGGCTGCTGCACTCAGGTGCACCCAGGGGTAGGACCAGACTCAGGTTCAGTGTCTCCGGCAAAGCAGTGTGCTCGTCGCTAGGAAGCACCAGAATGTGGTTTTCACACCTTATTCATGTTAACAACAGTGATGCTCAAGTCTAGGGGCAGCACTTCACCAAGGGCTGCAAAATGGTGTAATTCTAACTCTAATTTTGTTTTCATTTGTGAGCTGGAGTACTTTTTTTAAAAAGAAGCTTCCATTCATTTTCCATTTGGTTTCCCAGTGGTACCGTTCTTACAGGAAAGGCAGATTAAATGCTTGATGCTTTCTTTTTATAGACCCACTTTTCAGGATAGTACACTGGTTTCCTGTCATTCTTAAAAATGAAACCAATTACGTCTCTTAAAATAGTATTACGAACTCTTGGATTTACATGTATTTGATGGGCTTCAATTCATCATAATTATCTTTTGGAAACTCATATTTTCGCATCTTTGGCCAGTTGGAGCTTCTTCAAAGTGAGTCTTGGGTCCTTTTGACATGACCCAGGAGCTTTTTTACATCTTCCTTAAAATCCAGAATATGAAGATATTCCAGGCCGTGTTGTCTATTTTCTGTCCCAGACCTGCAATCAGCCACTTCTCCAAAAAACCTGTATTTTTAAAAAAATCAGAAAAGCTATTTCAAGACCACAATCTGGGCACTATGGATGCTTATTGCTACTGGGTTGGTCATTGTTTCTAGTTTTTTCAGTGGACAGAGCATACACACATGTGCTGTGTGTGTGACGTCTAGTCCTTTGTGAGTTCAAACTGATGTTCCAGACTCAGATTCGGAACTACATAGTTTTTACTTAACTACTTTTATATCGTACTTGTATCTCCTTTCTTCCAAACCAAGAATCCTGATTCTTAATGACACAATTAGAATTAGAAAGCTGCCTCACTCCAGACCTTCCTCTCACACGCCCTCGCTGGCTCCTGCTGTTGGAGTGAGCACAGCTGTCCCCGGTGCCCACTGCCTCTCTCAAACTGGCCACGTGTGCCATCTAGGGTGTGCCTGCTGCATGTGGGCAATTTTGTTCTCAGGTCTCTCAGGTGTCCTGTTGCTCCCTCTGCTTTCTCTAGCAAGGTGCCAATAAAATGCACAACTTGTGGCTCTCAGTGGCTTTGTCCATCGGCTTGTATTTTGGGGTCCACAGGGATATCTTGTCTTCTTAAGATTCACATATATCTTGTCACCTACTTTTGTTGTGAATGTTGTCTGTGAGCTGTTGATTTTGCATGTAGTTTCTCCATGTTTTTCAGGGAGGCATTGGGAAGGTGTCACTGTAGCTGCCACCTTCCCAGAGCCCCCCAGTGGAATTTGAAGATGATGGGAGGTTGGGCGTGTTGTGGCGTGTCTGGTGGTCCTCCCCACATTGTCCTGTGTGTAACGGGGACTTGATACATGCTTGTGGAATGACAGGAAACTGTCTACCTCTGGGTTAGAATCTCAGCCCACAAACAGACACACACCTGTGCTTCTGGTAGCACGTCCTGTTTCCAAAGAGAATGGCTGTTCATTTGGGTGACGGGGACACTCTTCTGGGCTGGGAGGAGTCCACCCTCTGGGGAGAGTGGCTCTCTGCTGTCTGTTATGTGGAGATAAGGGATTGCATGTGCTGAATTGGCTTTTCAAGTTCACAGCCTGTCTCTCTGAACCCCCACCAGGGTGGACAGTTGTCGGGCAGGCTTGTGACTCCCAGTGCCTTCTCTGCTAAAGTACTTTACAGAGCAGTTCCTTATCTGCTTCTTTGCTTAGGTCCCTAATTAAAGCAGGTTTCAACCTGATAAGCAGATGAGGCCCAGACTGTGGAGTTGGAACCAGTCTTTGGTGGCCTCTCCCTTGTCCTGTCAGCCACCAGGGTTAAGTTCCTGCCCTTCAGCAGAGTCACCCACAGGGACATTTAATGAGGACAGTACTGTTTCTTTGAGACATAATTGTAAGAGACACTTAATGTAGCCTTTCCTGAGGTAACAGACCCTTTGAAATGCAGTGTGCCAGGGAAGCTTTAGCCAGATCAGGGAAGGCCTCAGCTGTTATGAGTCATGTTAATACCACCTTATTTCTGCCTTGGCCAAAGGACCCTGGAATCCGTCTGTAAAGTTTATTAAACTTGTGTTTGAGAGACTTGTGCTTGAGACTTACAGTTCTAGGTTTCTTCTTCCAGGTTTTTAGGCTATAACTCACTTTTACGTGGTCGTGGCTCTGGACACAATTGCAGAACAAGTGACTTGCCCTTTGAATCTCTCATTACTATAAGACCCTTGTGTCCTGGCTGCTGGGGCACACAAGTCCATCCTTGCATTTTGTTAGGATTCCTGAAGACTGGGAACTGGACATGAATAAACACTACTCCTGGGACATGATTTGAGACATTCGAGGACTCTTATGCCCTGCCTTCTCAGGGACTCTCTGTCTTCCTCAAAACTTAGGAGTGAAAGAGTTTTATTTGGTTCTTAGCTTAAATGTACTTGGAGAGCCATCTACTTAAAGTAACTCTTAAGAAAGTCACTTTGTTAAGCAAATACGACTTTGGTAATGTGAAACAAAGTCTCCACAATTTATCTGATTTCAAGTTTCAGTTCTATAGTGTTACACTGTCTTCCCTTCATCTCCTGCAAAGGGACATAGTATCCCTCACACGAGGACATGGTTTCTTTCCCTCATCCATCATTTTTTTTTTTTTATTTTGTTTGAGTCTTTTGCCCCCAGGAAGCGGAGGAAAACTTCTGGACGTGGGAGTGAGAGAGACCTGGGTTCCCATTCCAGCTTTGCCCCAACTTGCTGTGACACTTTGACACATCAGTTAACCTCTCTTAGCCTCAATTTTCTTACCTGTAAAATGGGTATAAAAATTCCTGCATCACTTTTTTGCAATAGCATTAACTCAATAATACATATAAAGTGCTTAGTGCCTGGCACCGGTGTAGATACTCAAGAAATAATCGCTCTTAATTGGGAGCATTCCTGCTAATGAAAATGCAACCTCGAGCCAAAGAGAAATACATTGCCATACTTGCTCCGCATCCCCTTGCCCCCGTGGGTGGACTTCATCCCTCTCTCGTTCTGCATTGTCGAGGACATGTTTCTCGATACAAATCTATCGACAGCTGCTAAAACAAATCAGGAGTGCCCACTCACAGTCACACCATAAGCAAGAAGAAACCCAAACCAGAAATGGGTGCCTGGGTCTTTAACAATGTGTGGGGGGGTAGGGGTCAATGAGGCACCTCCCATTTCTGAGTTTTTCATGCCTCAGCTGGTTTTCTCTTCACGTACAGTCACGTGCCTGGCTCTTTTCACAGACACGACTCCTGGCCAGGCAGTCCCCTTAGCATTCAGGATCCACAGAGAAGCCCCTTTGCCTTCCTCCCCCACCCTTTTCCTCCAAGGGGAAGGTGGTCTCAGATGGGGCCCCTTTTGCAATGTGTTGCTGGAGAGACTGGAAAATCAAGCTCCTGCATGCTGGTCCTCAGTTCTCTCCTGGCCTTCTGTCCTTTCTTTGTCCCTCCTTGTCAATTTTTAAACACAACCTCCTGCACCAGCCTGGGCTGTCCCTGACTTAACGCCACCCCTGCTGGCCCCGCTCCTCTGTGCTCTTGTTCCTGACACCACTCTTCCTTCCCTGTATACTCGGCGTCATTGCTGCTTAAATGTCATTTGTGAAACAACAGAAGGACATGCTGTTTTTGCAGCATCTCGGGGAAAATTTTTTTTTGATCCATTTGGTGTTAAGAGCACTCACAAGAAATGCATTCAGGGACCCCCGCCAGCCTATTCCTGGTGCGGTTCCCATTTGGTGGTTGGGGATAAAACAAGTAAAACATTTTTCCCCCAGACATGCCCATTCTCCAGTCACTTTTGTCCTTCCTCCTCAGATTCCTTTGTCTTTCAGTCTAGCTGTATTTGATGCACAGCAGTTCCTAATTCGCTTTTAAGCTGGGAGAGCCATCTTGAGCTGGATCCTTCTCAGGCCTTTGAGCCGGGTGCTCGGGAAATCCTCTGGGAGTACGGCCATGTCCGGCACACTTCTCTGGGCCGTAGGAAGAAGGGAAAGGCTGGAGACACTTTGATCCCCCGTGACCCATAGGACAGTGTAGAGTGTGGGTGGAATCTGTCACATTGGGTGGGGACCACTCTTCCAAATTTACCTGCATGGGCGTAGCACCTCCTGGAGGAAGTAGGAGCAAGGAACACCCCCAGCTCTCTCATCTGTCATGCCAGGCCCTCCTGCGCTCCAGCTTGTGCTGTGACAACGTAGATTCACACTTTATTATCCCCGTGGACTGTAAGGTTCTCCAGGGCAGGACCCACGTCTGCGTCTTCTTCGAGTCCCCCCACCCCCACCCCATGCCTAGAACCGAGTCTTGTGAATGCTGAGTGTTTGTCAAAGGTAAACACATGTATTTACTCCTCTGAGAGTGTCAGGAGTAAGCCGAGGGAAGGCCACTTTCTCCAGACTTCCTTCAGCTGTGCTCTGCTGAGAAGTGGAGCACGCATGTATGTGTTATTATTTTAAAACCCAGAGACCCTTTACTTATCACTCAAGGTCCAGATGAGCAATTATGCTATGAATTGGAATTTTAATTAGTTTGTTGTTCTGGCCAAAACACCTGATTGCAATATAGTGACCAGATCATCCCTGCCTATTTGACTGTGGCGCTCTGAATTTAGTCAGGGTGTAGCCCACGAACATTGGGATCCTTGCTGCTTTTCAGAATGACCAAAGCAAGCTCCTCAGGCCTCCCCAAATGCGAGAGAGTTTGGCAGACGCTGTTTGTTCCGTCTCAAAATCTCTCCTGGTAGATCTCCTTCCCCATTGCCTCAGCTGGTCTATCTACCTTCCTGTTTGCTTTCGGTGCCTTGGGAAGAGAACTGTGGGGCCTTTAGCAAAAACTGCCCCTTGACTTCCAGCCTTAGTAAGAACTTGGAGGAAATGAAACATAGCTCAGTTTTCATACACCAAAAAAATATCAAGAGTTCTTGTTGCAATGAGTTGTTTTGACATTCCATTTGATGGGAGTCTGACAATTTGAGGTTTGCAGTCTGAGTGACCTTCTTTAAAAGTATTCTCTGTGTCTTCATTGACTTCGAATAGACCTTGACTGATGGGCGAATTTGGGCAGAGCTCAGTCTCTCTGCAGACAGACACGCAGATTGTCCTTTGCACTCTCTGGGCCTATAATTGAAATGCTCAGTGGACATTACCGCCCTCCAACTTTGTTCTGAGAAATTCCCTGGATGTAGAAACACCGGAGTCGTCAATTTCGTATGTATGGGTCTTTCCCTAAACCATGAATCCCTTCTCCCTGAATTTCATGAATTGATCCTTAATCTTAAAAATCAGCTGGGAGTTAGCTCCTTATTTAACACTCCCATTTGCATCTCTCCATTGAGTAACACGTTCCGGATTCCCTTTATCTGCTTTTTTTCCTCACCTTGGAATTTCTTGTGGAGGCTGAGCTTTGCCAGGCAGACAGATATGAAACAAAATTAGAAGCTTTTCCCTGTACTGACTTCTAAGGGCCTTTCTGGTTTCCTAAGAAGCAACCAAAAAAAAAAAAAAAAAAAAAAGTCGAGACTGGAAGAAACAAAGTTTCAGCTAATTACCATCTTTTTTCCCCTCTGAGCTGGAGCACTGTTCTTAATTTCCTGACCAGCTTGTGCCCCTCCCCCGCTCCCTCCGAGCATCTGTGGTGGTTTCAAATTGAGCTGCATACCTGCTGCTCCGAATTTCCAACATACCGTACCAGTTGGTTTGCCAAGCAGTGAACTGCCAGCCATCTGCCATCCAAAGTCAGAACTTACATTGTTTCATCTTAAAATAACGCCTCCGGAATAGCAAGCCACTCTATGCATCAGGTTTTAAAATTGACAATCAGCCAGAATTAAAAACAAATACCAAATGGGCATAAAAAAAGAACGTGGTGGGGAGGGGGGAGCTGGGATTTGACGGAGGGTTTATTTTTCAGCATTTTTTACCTGATTTTCCACCAAAATAGCCATGCCATTTAATTTTATCCTGCCACAGCAGGAACTACTTATAAACCGGGAACATTAACTTTCTACTTGCCTGGCTCTAGACAGACGAGGACCCAGGATCCCGGGGCTGGCACGATTGTCCTGGTCTCAGGGAGAGTGGGTCTCTTCACACCCCAAGCTGTAGGGGAGGGTGGCCCAAGGAGCCTCTTCCCCTCGGGCTGAGACGCGGGATGGTGGGACACCTTGATCAAGGTCACACGCTGGCTACTGGGGGAGCGAAGTTTGATCCCAGGACTCCCAGCTGCCAGCACTTCCATCCTCTACCCCACCCCTCCTGTGCTGACTAGTCACGGTGGCCGTGGGGACCCTCCATCCCCTCTCATTCCTAATGTTGAGCTGTAGCAGCCCTTTGTGCCACATTGCCTGCTTCCCCAGGACAGCCAGGTGAGAGGGTGTCCATCTGTAGGAGTTGGGGGACACTGGGGACCTGTGATGTTGGCCAGTGGCCTGTCCAAGGGGAAGAGCGACCCCTGTATCTCCTGTATCTGGATGGCTTTCCAGAGCAGATGGGCTTGAAGCAGATTTTTTTTTTTTCTCGAAAGGGAAAGAGAGAAGAGGCTTTATGTTTCTTAGGGGAAGCTGTTCCAGGCAGAGACAGCTTGGGGAAAAGTGTGAAGTTATGAGTGGGCAGAGGAAGCAAAGGGCTCTAAATTTATACCAAAGACACCTGCCTATGGCGTGGAACTCTGTGCCACGGCACGCCAGTCTGAGCTGGGAGGAGGCAGGGACCCGGCGGGGCAGGCGCGGGGAGAATCGGGCAGTTTCTATGGTGCACCCTGGGGCTGGCAGTGGGGACCATGGCAAGATTTGCCCCTTTGTGGGCTCAGACAATCTGGATCCAGACAAGCTGCCTGCTCAGTCTAAGACTTGATGTGAGTGTCCATGGTGGGACCTGGGGTCATTTTTTGATTTGGTGTTTGGCTGGACAGCAGCATGTCATCTTGGAAGCCCTCTCTCACCCCCTGCATGAAGCAGGGACCACCTTCCAGGCTCCTGCAGTCCCCACCTGCAGCTCTAAAGTGCCTGCCATACTAGCCAGTCCTCACTGCTGGGACCGTCTGCCCTGCCTGGTAGACTCCTTGTGGTCAAGGGCCATCTTTCTTATCTCTTGGGTCCTGGGCACCACTAGCATGTGCTGAGACAACACAGGACTTGATTGGCTGTGTAGGTCACTAGACCCAGGGCCCACAACATCTCCTCTGAAAAGCTGCTCTTTGACTTACCTGAAATCTTCCGAGTATGTTGTGCTCCAGTTGGCATTATGATGTGGGCTACCAGTTTTGAGTGTTTACTCATGTGCCATCATTGCACTAGATATGTTACACATGTCCTTATCTGATATGATCTAATTCTGTGTATTAATAATAACCCTCTGAAGGGATGAGCCAACCAAGGCACAGAGAGGTGTTGAGACGCTGCTCTGTCTCTGGCACTGGCTGGGCCTCACTGGAGCATTGTGGTCAGTGCTGGGGACAGTCTGAAGGACCCTGACACCCACAGCACACTTGGAAGAGGGTAATGAGATGCAGGGGGCCTCGTGAGGAAGCCTTTCTACTTGGTCTTAGAAGAAAACACCAAGCAGGCTGTGAAGGCTGCACCCAAGGCTCTCTCGGGCTGTCTGTGGAAGAGTGAGAGTGTGCTCTCTTACTCCAGGGGACAGGAGGGGACTCGGGGTGAAGGCAATGAGGCCAGTGTTAGCCCATCAGGAAGGATTTACAAGTGAGTGGACTGACCAGCAGCAGAATTCTCTGCCCCACAAAGGAGCAAGTGCCCTTCACAGTGGAACCAGGCAACAGCAGAGTGCTCGTTTGCCACAAAGCCACCCCAAGGAGTCCCCACCAATGTGGAGTGTGGTACAAGTGTACCTTCACATGTCCCCTCAGACTGCAAAATGTTTGTTTCATATCCTAAGTTTAGTACCAAAAGTAATGGTGATTGCAATGATACATTTCTAAAACTTAAAATAGTCTTCACTTGTTTTTACAGTGTGAGTCATCCTAAGGCCTCGCTCTGCCCAGCCTTGAAAATCTGATCAGAGGAATCTAAATTAAAACAAAACAAAAAACAATTGAGATTCACAAACAAGATGTAATGCAGCATGGTCGTTTGATTTGCTGAGGTGTTTTCCTTTGCAGAATCAGGAGGTGCAAGGTGACACCTTCCTGGGGCTGTGGGCTCTGATCTGCAGAAGCCCCGGGGCCCAGACTGCACATCCCCCACAGCGGAGGTTCAGCTCATGGCCAACACCACCCACGTGGCCTCCTCCCAATTCATTCTAGAGACGGAACCTTTAGATACGAGTCTAAAACCCTGCCTAGCTGTTGCACAAATGCTGTTTTCAACACTCACCGTTCTGCGATAAGAGATAAAAACTCTTTTACAGAGCAGCTGTGAGACAGTTTGCTTCTGACCCTAAGTTGGAGGCTTTCCTAAGAGAACTGCACAGTGAGTGTGCTTATATATGAATGAGTGAGTCTGCATCCTGAGATCCCTCTTAGTGGGAGGGCTGCTCCTCCCTGCTCATGAGGTGGAAAGTCACTTCTTCCAGTAGGTTTCATGTGCTTGCTGCCCACACTGCCTGTACCTGTCTGTCACCACCACCTTTTCATTCTGCCGGGGGGATGGGGCAGTAAACTCTGGTGGGCTTTTTGCTGATCTAACAGCCAGAAAAGTGAAGCAAAGCTTCTGCTCTCGTCTCTAAGAGCTTACCAGAAGATGGGGTTCTCGTGGCTCTAGGGTACTGCTGCAGCAAGGCAGGACCAACATCCCACAGGTGTGTGGGGACCACGTGCATGAAGTCCCAACACTAAAAGGGCAAGTGTCAAAATCCGAGTTCAGTATTCACACTGAGTTTGAGATGAACTCTGCATCCAGTTTTTGGGGAAAACTAATTATAATAAGTAGGGACTGAGTACTTAAGGATGAATTGTTAAGATGTTTCATAACTGTTTAATATTACTTTATATTCAGTATTTAAAACTAAAGTGGCCATTTAAATACTATTGAAATCTGAAATAATCTGTTCTAGACAGTTTTTTTGGATACAGCATGGTTGTGACACTACTGCCACCTAATGGCAGAATGCCTTAATTGCAGACAAAGTACCCAAAGAAATGATCAGCCCCTGAAATTTCAAAACTAAATATAGTTACAGCAAATGGAATGCCACCTGTAGAGACTGATCTTTGTAAATTATTATCATATCCAATTAAGAAATTGTCATGTTTTGGCCTTTGCTTTCCTTTTGACTTGTGTTGCTGCATGCATTAAAAGTCCATCAGAAATTAAGAAAAGGCAATATAAAAGAATTACAGAAATTTACAACATATCAAAATTTGATTTTAGTATAAACACTGTTATTAAAAGTGGGGCATAGATTAAAATAAGTATTAATATGTAATGGTCTTCAACAGTCCTCTTGTTTGTGTATTATTGATAGCTCAATATATCTAACTTAACTAGGGCCTGTTAATCACACAAATGTTTTAAAAAACAGTCACAGGACAAAAATGTACAGATGAGAACTACTCATCGGTTTTCCAGGTTTAAAAGCACCCTTATATAACTCATATCAGATAGAAGAGAAACAACCATGCATTCATTTCATGTGGTTATGAAACCACGAGCCACTGCTGAAGTATCTGCCCAGGCAAAGTTCCAGCATCCAGTCCGTGATGCACAACTGGCAAGTGTGTTTGGTCTTGTAGGAGAAGAAACTTGATGTGGAATCCTTAGTAGTAGGGTCCCCTTTATAAACTTCTGTTTTGTCATTAGTTTTGCTTTCCAGTTTAGTAATAACCAACATTTGTGTTGTGCTCTGTGGTGGCAAAATGCGTCTGCGTGCTGTTTTCATTCTCCAACCACTGGGCTGTTGGCACTATCGTTTTACAGATGTAGAGACAACTACGTTCAAGGAAATTATGTGACTTGCCGAGAATCACACAGCCAGTAAGTGGCAAAGGAGGGATGTGAATCTAGATTTCCTGGCTCCAAACTCCAGGCCTCTTCTACTACATGGGAACTGCTTCCCAAGAGAAGAACTGTTCCTCCAAGTGGAAATCTTCATTACAGGTGGTGGCCTAGCATGTCTGTGGCCAGTAAATAAATAGCAAGCTAGGCAGTGAGATGGAGAATAACCCCACATCTCAGGTTTCTGAGCAAAAAGATTTCACACCTAAACTGTTAGGTATAAGTGTCCTTTAATGAAATATCTGATGTCATTCATCCATTTATTTATCCAACGATAATCGCTGTAAGAGTAGTGACCATATCCCCTGAACTGTCAGTACAGAGGACAAAAGCCTGTTCCACAGCCATGAGGAACCGACATTTTGGTGAACTGTAAATGCCTCTTTCTTGTCCTGACTCCTTTTCTCTCGTGTTTGCCATGCCCAGTCCGTGTCACACGCCTGGAATATCAGAGTGTCACGGTGGACAACAAGGAGAAAGACCTGCTTTGGTAGAAATGCTCATGGCTCTCACTGGAAGGGTCTCGGTGGTTAGCCTGTGGGTTGGTGTGTGCATCTGCTCTTGTGCCAGATGAGTCAGTCAGCACGGGAACTTCATCCGAGCAAACGTGTGCCAGTGTTGCCATGGAGAAAAAGGTGCTGTCATTTTGTTCTGGGACCTGCTGTCACATATCCTCATGTGCTAGGCATGAGAAAATGCATCCAAAGTGTGGTGTGGCCTCCTCAGTGACTCCAGTGTGTCCTCGCTGGTGCTACTCACCTGGGTGTACCCAAGTCCCCTGGGGACGCTGTCAAACCATGCTTGCCCTCCACACCCTGTGCGGCCCCAATGCAGACACAGCTCTCTGTATTATGATAGGTGGTTGATAAAAACTTAACTCATTGGTTATTGTTAATGTATATTATTTTGGGATGAGATAGGGAAGGAAGTAAATACCAGAAGGCATCTGAAAGTCAGGAAGGAAGTAATTTGCCATCCCAGCCACTAGAGATGGTGCAGCTTTAAGTTGGGAAGCTCATGTCATGGAAGAAGTTTGCTTCCGTGGGTCTGTTCCATGCTGGACATGGGGAGGGTGTCCTCAGTCCCCAAGCCTCTGCTGGCCAGCACCTCGTTCCTCAACTTCCTGACGCCACTTATGAAAAACACAGCCTCGACACAAGCCTTCCCCAGATGGTTTCTACATCTGACATAAATGCTTATTGCTTGTTTTCAGCTTCTTCTTCTTCTTTTTTTTTTTTTTTTCCGGGTAAAAGTAAAGAGCAGCAAAGAGAAGTATGCTCTTACCAGCTGGGAAGGGAGAAGATGAGACTGGCCATCTGGCCAGGATGGTGCGTGGATTTCCTAGCATGGCGTGCACGACTGTAGACAGTTTTGCCAGACTCCTGCCCTCTGCCTGCCACAAGCCTCTTTGCCTGCCTGAAGACCTCCGTGCCTGCCTCCTCTGCTCCGTGGCGTCAGTTCCTACCCTTCATGTGTCCCTCCCCCCGCATGCCTAAGAGGAAGGAGCAAGGTGCATCCATCCTCCTGTCCTCGGACTCTGTGTCCTGCAGGACCTGGGATGTGGTAGGTGCTGACAGAGGTTTGCTGGAGGTTGTTCCAGTCCAGTTCCCAACTCTATGATTCCATGATTCTACAGGATTCCCCAGGTTTTCACAATTCTTCTTTCCTCTTCCTCCTACACGTGAGGTTGAATGACACTGACATGGAAGAGGCCCTGGCAGAAGCGAGTACTGTTGCCATATAATATCAAGAATTTGAAGCGATATCACTGTCGCTTAGTGACAAGCGAGTATGGAATGACAGAGCAGCGTTGGCAGAGCTGTGGCCCCCGGAGGGGCACCGTCAGCTGCTCTGACCAGGCGGTGGGTCCGCCCAACTTTACCTCAAACCCTGCTTGTGGCTTCCCCCGGGCATCGTTGGCCCTGCTGGGCAGCTGCTGCTGTACGAGCCAGAGGGGTCCAATTAGGAATTAAGAAATAGACTATTACGATCACAGGCCTCATTGAGCTGAAAGTGTTCAGAGTAATTTTCCAAGTGAACTCCGTGGAGATTATTTTCACTGTGCTTGCAAATAAGATGAACAGATTCCCTCTGCGTGTGCACTGTTTTGCTGTTAGGCTTGCACATATACCACTTTATTTCCATGGTCATGTTACAAGAAAATAGGACAGGCGCTATTTTCTCTATTTCTAGATAAATAACCTGAATCTTAGAGAGTCTGACTTATACATCACTGTGTTCCTAGAGACAGAAATGATCTGGTCGGAATGAATCTACACCCACCTCTCTCTGGATGTGACAAAAGAAGTAACCCTATAATTAGACAAAACTATGATATGAAAACCATATGAATGACACCAAATGATGTGGAACACTCTATAGGTGCTACAGGAATTTGCAAGAGAAGGTTGGAATGGTCGGGGGTAATTAAAATAATTGCTACCATTTTTGAAGGTTTAAGAGTTGAGGT